>NC_141699.1:190641432-191046363 GCF_964263255.1 Lissotriton vulgaris
ATACTGATACTCTTCCTGGGCTGGCAGAGAGGGAGGCGGGACACACTTACATGTGCATAGGCTGTTTCCTGCCCTGACACAAAGGAATGATTTATCACCTACTGAAGTGTGGGGCCAGGGTGGGATTGAAAGGGGGGTTGTGGACTTCGAAGGGTTTCTTTAGAAGTCACCTTTACATCAAATACATTTTGGGTATAAGTACAGGGGCTCTGACCCCATGATGGCAGAGCCCTTTTGTATCTGGAACTGAACCTCTGTCAGAAGGGCCACTGGGCTGTTTTAAAAAAAAGGACTCACTGTATTGCTTTTCTGTTTGCTGCCCTGATGCAAGCTGCTCTCTGACTTTGTTCCCACTGGACACTGCTGAGCTGGCAGGGAAAACCCCCAGTATTGTTAGCTACTAAGCTGTGTTGACCTGCTGCCTTTTTAGTTCAGGGTTGCAGGAGGAACTGCCACTTGTGAACTGGCATTGATGAGCTGGCCTGCCTGCCTACTTAGTGTCCGCAGTGCTCTACTGGGACTGGTGGCCACCCAGAATTGCCCGTGGGACCCCAAGTCACTTTGTTTTAAACTAGCGCGTCGGGAGCTCTCCATCCTTCGTTTCTGCCTTAGTGGTTCATTATTCCCCAGGGCATAGTGAACGCTGTCTACTGAAGTCATGTGGTTGTTTTTACTCCTTGCGCCAGTGCTGTACAAACTGCCTGCCCAGCGCCTGTTAAAGCACTCCATTGTCTCTGCCTTGTGGGACTCCACTTGCATGTGTTGCATTTCGCCATAGACACGTAGCCAGAGTAACAGGGAAAAGCCTCGGACCTAAACCCCCCACCAGCAATGGGACCTCAAAGGATGACCTGGTAGGAAGCAGTTCCGTTCTGAGGCACATTTTTACTGTCTACGTCCTCACTGCACGGCTGACCAGGACGGCTGAGCTTCCAGATGGCTGCTCTTAAAGGACACTCTTGGGCTTTCCTAACTTGCAGGTTCTGGGATCAGTGGGACCAGAGAACCAGGGACTGCACCGCATTGAACTCTCCTGTATCCTCTTGCCACAGTTACCGCCAGCACTGTGGACACCACCTAACCTTGGGCATTATTTGCCCCATCCTCTGGTAGAGGGGGGAGTAAACCACCAACATTCCTGTGAAGTCCCCTACCTGGAATGGACTTCAGCGGCAACCCGGGCCTCGCCCTGCCATCGACGGAGGCGGCTGGCAGACTGCATTTCTAAATTACTGCAATGCCATAATGGGAGAACCATATTTTCTTTTATTTCTTGAGCATCACTAGCATGGGAGTACATTGCTGTTATCTCTGACAAGGTGTCACTCAGCAACAGCCCCTTACTATGCACTAGCGCTACTAGCTACTAAAATCTAACCCATCGTGTACGGCCACGAAAAGGGATGATACACGTGGGTCATTCCTTGCATTTAATGTGTCCTCTTTATCCGGCATAACTGCACTCATTTCAGTCAGGCGGCCCCAGTGATTACCGTAACCCTGCAAGTGGGAGTGCATCAGTTCTGAGGCCCATACTTCCTCCTTGCTGTTCTTGATGTGTTTTGGGTGATATTTTGTGACCCATGTGCTTATGATGATATATAGAGAGTTATGTGTTGTATTACTCCAATCTAATCTGCACTTTGTGCCCTGAAGTTATACCATGTATCGTTTTGATTCACGCATTGTCTGGGTAATGAGGACTGACTCAAGATTTGCATTATATGCATATTTTTCATGATGACATCATTTTTAGTCTATGTTTATGTGCACAATACAATATATATATTTTGTATATAAGCCTGTGTGGGGACTCTTTTGTGGTGCATTCATTGTGTAAGTGTGTTGGACAAACTCTTAACACATTGATCACTGAGATGAACCTGACTGCTCTTGCCTAGCTACCAAGGGGGTGAGTACAGGTTATCTTTGGTGTGTAACTTACTTGGGTAGAGTAGTGGGTTCTGCCTGGCTTAGGTGCATAGTCCGGCCAACCAGAAACCCCATTATTAATACTGTCGAACTAGTTTAGGAATATAACTTTCAGAAAAGTTGTGTTCACTTCCCTGGGCTACAATGACTTATTATCCTTTGCCTACAGCTACTGGTCAGCTCTTCCATGACTGTAATTAGGTGTGAATTTCCTCCCCGGAGCTGCACAATAGATCACTTTGATTGAGAGGCAGGCACAGCTGGCCCAATAAGAGCGGTGGGGCAGGACGGGGTGGGGGGAAGTCGACAGATGACGGAATAGGTAAAATGAACTAAATAAATAAATAAAAGCACTTACCTTGCGCTTGACGTATCGCTGACTTGTCAATGAGGTATGCAAAAGGTAAGTGGTTTTATACATTTTTTTATTTAATTTTACCTACTCAGTCGTCTCTCGACTCCCCCCACCCTGCCCCGTCTCACAGCTCTAAGCTGTGCCAGCCGCGTCTGTTGAGAGGTTGACCTGAATGGGCAGGGACGAAATCAGCTCAGCAGAATATTCAAGTTGAGGGCAGCAGCCCCACCTGTTAGCACACTAAAGTATGCAAAAAAGTGATGGAGGGAATGCTTGAATTAATTTCAGCCACTGGTGACTACTTGGGCAGCATCCCGGTCCATCGTTATTCTGCACACCATGCCACCTCAGTTTGGACTCAGCCATATGCAAATCAGTCTTGATCCTGTTCCAGTGGGAACAGTCCAGACAAAACTGCTAGTCCAGGTCCTCTCTGAACTGCAATCCAAGCAAAACAGGACCAATTTTGCCCTAATTAGGGCGCATCAACCTGATATAGCTTGATCACAGTGACACAGTTTGCACAGGACCACATCTGGGCACACCCGTCCCACTTAGGGCAACACACTAATGTATACAAAAAAAGATGGATGGAATGCTTAAATTCATTTCAACCACTGGCAATTACCCGGGCGGCATCCCAGTTTATCATTATTTTGCACATCATGCCACCATAATTATGACACAGCAGTATGCAAATAAGTCTTGACCATGCTCCAGTGGGAACAGTCAGAACTAAGCTGCCAGGCCAGGTTCTCCCTGAACCAGAATACAAGCAACCAGGACCAATTATACGCTAGTTAGGACTCATCGTCCAAGTATAGCTTGATTCCAGTGGCGCAGTGTGGACGGGGAGCATGTCTGGGTACATCCGTCCCACTTACGATAACACAATAAAGAATACAAAAAAGTAATGGTTGTATTGCTTGAAATTATTTCAGCCAGTAGTAATTACTTGGGCCGCATTCGAGTCCATCATTATTTTGCACACCATGCCACCTCAGTTTGGTTTCAGCCATATGCAAATCAGTCTTGACCCTGTTCCAGTGTTAACATTCCAGCTCAAACTGCCTGGCATGGTCCTCTCTGAACTACAATACAAGGAACCCAAGACTCGGTTCATCCTAGTTAGGGCTCATCAGCCTGATATAGCTTGATTACAGTGACCAGTGTGCACAGGACCCACGTCTCAGTATACCCGTACCACTTAAGGAATACAAAAAATTGATGGATGTTATGCTTGAATTCATCTCAACCACTGGTAACTACTCCTGGCCAGATCCCAATCCATCATTATTTTACACACTATGCCACTTTAATTATGGCACAGGTGTATGCAAATCAGTCTTGACCCTGCTCCAATGGGAACAGTTCAGCCTGAACTGTGAGGCCAGATCCTCCGTAAACTGTAAAACAGGCAACCCAGGTCATGTTTCACCCTAGTTAGTAAGTGGTGTTTTTATCTTTCAGCTGGACACTTGTTAGCCCCAAATAATATTTCACTTTCCTACACTGAGCAATTAATATTCAGTAATCTCTCAAATGGAAAGTTAAAAATTGAGGGAGTTCAGCTTGAGGCAGACCATCAGAAACAGAAAAGGATGGTCTGATGTAGAAGGTTTTCAACTGGATTCTTAGACAATCAAACTAGAAAGAATAGGAACGGCAGACCTCAAGAGACATAATAAATCCTTGACATCCAATTTGTGCTGTATCCACTGCTAGAAAATGCATCTTTTTACGTGACCATCCAATTTGTGTGCTGACTGTTATTGCTGATTTTTTAACTTTGCATTCTGGTTAACTGTTGACCAGTCCCCAGTACACGTGCTGTGGCTGTTGAACACAGAGCAAAATGTACTAATCACAAGTTGGAATATTTAACTTTTCAGTAACGCCATACTACATTGTTCAGGTAATACACCAATGACAAGAAAAGGTAAATGTCACCTGTGGACTGCAACACTTATTGTGCGATCCAGTCGTCTGACACAGAGAATATGGATTTAGACCTAAATATGACTGCTGTAGCTTTTAAACCTGCAGACAAACCTGTCAAAATAACCCTTTTTGTCAGGAAAGGACCTTACATTTAAATGTTTAATTTGTTACCACTATGTATGCCTTCTAGCCCACAAGGTACGGTGTCTAGTACAGCCTTGACGTCAGATGTAATTGAGGTACAAACAACTTAACACTTGTTTTGCATGACCACCTCACTCACACGTTATAAATGTGCAACAACCGGAAAAACAACGCACATAGGAAATAATTAACCTGAAGGGTCCAAATTAACCCTGTGCGGGTAACTCTGCTCCGCCAGAGGAGTTTGCGGATATTTGCCTACTCCGCGCTCCGTGGCGAACGCGGAGTAGGCAAAAACTCTGCCTCTGTGGCGGAGCGGAGTGAGCCACTCCCCACCTCCCTCTCCCAAAGTCTTTAAAAATGTAAAAGAAGCCACTTACCTGTTATCTGCCACCTCACCTGCCTGGCCGCTCTCCGTCCTGCTCCTCGCGTCCTTCTGTAATTAGGAAAATACTACATTGTACGTCGGACACGCTTGCGCACACGTGTCAGACGTACAACGTATTGTTTTTTTATTACAGAATGGCACGTGAGGACCGAAGAGCAGGACGGAGGGCGGCCAGGCAGGGGAGGCAGCAGATAACAGGTAAGTTGCTTCTTAAACATTTGTAAAGACTTTGGGAGGGGGGAGGGAGCGTATTTCAACTGAGTTTTTTTAAAACTCTGTGGAAATAAGCATAGAGGCACTGCGCCCACAACGCGCAAGGTTAATACAAATTAAGATAGTTAAAATTGCAAAACATCTATTAGAAAAGGTTAAAAAATATACAAATCAGAGGTAGGAATGACATATTAAAAGAAAAAATCAGCACATATCGAAGCATTAGAAAAGAGAGCTAAATATTATTAACTGGGAAATTTAAAAGAGTTCTGACATTTTACCTTTTTCATTGGAATGGATTATACATGTATTTTCTGTATTTCTTAGTTTTGTTGTTGTTTGCTTCATTCTTTCACACAGATATTTGCTTTGCCTCTCAGGTTATCAAGGGTGACAAAAGGTGCCCCTTAGACAATCAGGTTTTCCTTGTGGCTCTTTGAGTTTGTGCAGTAGGGGAGCTCAACGTCAACACTTTGGTGTGTCTCTTCAGTAGCTTTCTAGTCAATGGGGGTCATTAGGATAGCAGGCGGATAGCCATCACCCGTATGGTGGTGGCGATCCGCCCGCTAAAAACCACCACCCGCATAGAAATTTCCCCGCCACATTACCGTCGGAAAGACTGTCTGCCGGTTTTCTGCCCGGTCGAAGAGTCGACCAGGAGGAAAAGCTGTTAACATGGTGGAGGTGTCTGGGAGACACCGCCATCCATATTAGCATATCTGCTGGAACATGCCATTGCCCCACAGAAAGGCCAGCCGTTCACACCATTGGGGGCCAAGAGCGGGCCCCCAAGGATTCTGGGGGGTGGGGGGTGCACATGGGGGGTCCTATGGTACCCCCCTGCAGTTCCATGCACAACATGGCAGGCACCGCGCAGTGCCTGCCATGTTGTGCATGGAACTGCACGACATGCCTTCATGGCATTGCGGCGGGTGGTGTTGAGAGCACCACTCGCCGCAATGTCAAGAATGCAGGATGCGCCCACCAGTGTGGCAGGTGCATCCTAATGTCACCAACAGGACCCCCACACCAATGGTGGGCGGACCCATTTTACAAAAGGATGGGTGGCGGACATTGTCCACCCGCCATCCTAATGATGCCCAAACTGTCTACACTACTATCATGCAGGGTTCAGGCAAATCTGACACTGAACAGTGTGGTGGTGCTATGCACTCATCTCATGGTAAGGTGAGAGTCACAAATGAACTTCACACTGATCCTGTCCAGGACATCATGTTCCTGTTGGTTTGCTCTGTTGTTAATAGTGGTACTGATGAATGGCACTAGTACCTTTCAGGAACTTACTTATGTTGCAGAAGTTGGCACGTGCCTCCACTACACCTACATTTGTCTATATTAAAAAAATGCTAATTGCACTAGTACCAGACTTGGCTTTGTTTTGCCTGAGAAAGTGTAAAACATAGGCTCATTTTTATGAAACTATTAGGCAGGTTGGAACAATTCTTCCTATAGTATTTGGTATGTGAACTCATTACCACTTCCTCCCAATGTGCTCAAAAGCGTTCCACTAGTTTTAACTGTAACCGTATTTGAATGCACTTTTGCTGTATTTTTTCAGTAAATCAGTATTATGTAGTGTATAACAACAGAAAAGATGTCGGAAGTAAACATTATAGTTAATGGATCCAGAAGGGCTGCTAACATTGGACGAACTAAATGAAAACACTGTTCTAGTTTGTTTTTTGGAAAATGTACAAACTTGTCCCAGCTCATGTTGTTGATATTTTATCACTCTGGCAGATGTTGAGTTTCTTGCCTGGTTCCAAGTCAATTTCCGTAGAAATGCAACCATCTGTTTTATTTGCATTTTCTGATGCAAAGGCTTGTTAGGTTTAAAATATTTATGTTTATGGAAAGGAATTAACAATTTACATGAATATATTGGAATTTATGAACTGTGAAACAGAAGTGGGCCTTGATACAGTGCACAAGTGCTCATAAACAGGAATTAGACCATTAGAATTCCGGTCGACAACCTCTAGAATATAGAATGTACAGACTACATCGAAATGTGCTTGAGATGTGATTTATGTCAGAATATGGTACAAATTTAATTTGAAAAATGTCCATACATTTTTTATTCCTTCAGAGACATTAAAGAGTTACCTATAAACACTGATTATGTTGATAGCCCCTTAGTTGAGATATAATTTTGCAGAATCGGATTCATATAGTAAGATTAAACCATTATAAAAAACTGAGGCTGTGCCTTTTTTCTCAATGTGATTGTTGCAAGAGGGTTTCGACGATTTAGTCCACTGAAATTTTTGGGTTTTGATCACCCAGTTTTTAGACCTTTATTGTGAGTCTCAATGCCTGAGTTAAACTCACGGTTCAATCACGGTTATTGAACTGAGCACAGTTACCGCCAGTCTCTGCCCTATAAGGCCCAGTCACTGTGGAGCAGCTAGCCTAAGGGACACTGGGCCGGTTACACATGTCCGCACATGTGTCGGCTGAATGGGACAGTCTACCGTTGTGCACAGCTTGGTAGCTGCACAGAGGTAATGTGAGAAGTTGGGTTACAGGTTGAGTGGGGTGCGAGCCTAGGTCAAACAGCAAACAATTCTTGTCAGGGTAAGGCACAAGCAAAACCTAAATTAACCTGTGCTCAACCCTCAGGTATTTAGGCAGAGAGCAGCTAGGCAATGTTAAAGCATTTTTGCAACACTTCAAATATTAACATAGTGAAAACACACCACAAAAGGATGCCACACCAGTTTAGAACTGTTATCAAAATACAATAAACAAAACAAGACTAAAATGATAAAAGTCCAATCAGTAGAACCAGAATTATGAATTTAAAAAACATTCAGTGAAATATAGCATCAAAAAGCATAAAGCGTCATTTCAGGATATCTGTTCATGCTGGACCGGGTCAAAGTCACACTTTCAAGCCTACCGCTATGGAACGCAGGTCGAATAAAGTTACCAGATTAGGCCTGCAGAAGTTTACCTTCTCAAGAACATGTCAACAATCTTGTTCACACTGAAAAGGGCTGCTAGGAGCAGGAAGAGCATCATGGGAGACTATTAACATAGCACGAAGATCCAGCCGGTCACCCCGGACAGGCATTGCTGGAGCCTTGCATTCGCAGTTGATGCTGGGGCGTTAAGACTCAGGTTGACGGAGCTTTGCTCTGACTTACGATGCGAGCTGCCAGGTCTTGGTGTGAACAGGCCCTTTCGCAGTGTTGCAGGAATTCTGTGTGTGCACAGAACTGTCCGTAGGAAACCAGGACCTCAGTGACTTGTGGTGTACCAGAAATTCCCCTCAGTACCCAGAACCCCAATTCGACTAGCATCAGTGTCTAATTCGTTCTCCGTCCTTCCCCGAAGCTACCAATGATTAGACAACCCAGAACAAGCAACTTAGGGTACTCTCAGGAATGATGGGAATCAAGAACACTCTTTCATTTTTATTCTTACACCAGTCCACAACGTGAGTAATCAGAGACACTGTAAAGTTTAAAATGTTTATTTCAACTACGTGCTCTAAGATGCAGTATTTTGGCTAACATAAGCAGGCATACAAATAGAAATAATACAATCAACAATGTTACAATTCCATAAAACACAAAGGGAGAAATCATATTATATTGATGTTGTAAACAGGTCATATAGCGCTTTGTGTACCACCCTCCCCTTGCTCGAAGCTAAGTTTGATAATAATAGTAGAAGGTCTCTAGGTTTTAACAGGCAACCCCATACCTCAAAGATCAGCTTAAGTGAATCACATCTAAGGATCAGCCAGCTCTCTTGTAGAAGGAAAGGTTTGTCTTCAAGTGCCTGCAAACATGGCTGCAGTGTAATATTAAAGGCACTGGAACTTCAGCTTCTTACAGCTGGATGCATGTTATGTCTAGAGTGTGGAACGATCACATTGAATCAACAGCATACATTGTTATTCAACCTTGACGCTGTGTGCACAAGCTGTACAGACAGAGGCTGCTTTGTAAGTCTAGGAATGTGGAACTCAGACCGTTCTCATGTGAAGAAAATAAAGCAAGTTAACTTACAACAACAGATACATGTACTGTTGTGTGCAGTATCGGCAAAGTAGCAAAAAATGGCGTTTAAACTACTAAAGCGTTATTCTAACATAGCAATGTGTGCAGGCAGACATCGGTCATCACTACAGCAGACAAGAGAAGCCAAAAATCTTGCTTTCAGCTACCTTGTGCTACACCAAGGGTCCAGAACCTGAAGGGCATCCATTGGGGGTCATGAACTCACTGCAGCTGGGTCCAGGGGCACGTGCAGAATATTGTGGAGCCTTTTATATCCCTAGAACTCAGATCAGAAGGCCAGCAGATTAGCCCTTGGAGTCATTCTGGTGTCTTTGGTTCAAAGGTGAAGCGGCAGGTCCAGTCTCTCCTCACCCAGACAAGAGGGCAACAGGTCAGTACAGCAGGGCAGCAGCTCCTTTATAGCATCAGTAGGGTGGTAGTCCGTGTGGAAGCACAGCATGCCTCTGTCCTGGCAGAGTATCCACAGGGCCAGAAGTGAACTGAAGGAGTTGGTGTCTGAGATTCATTATTTTCACACAGTTGTGCCGTTGAAGTGGGGAAGAAGCTTCTAGAGGTTTCTCTTTGAAGTACCCAGGCATCCTGCATTCCCTCTCCTGGCTCCAGATTAAGTACACAGGATATGCCATCCTTTGTGTGGAGGCCGGACACAGCCTATTCAAGTGTAAGTGGGGCTGTGCTCAGCTCGTCCCTCCCATCCTGCAGTGATACCCATTCAGGTACACCTAAGCACCCTATTGTGTGTGGCTGTATGGAAGGAATATACAAAGACCAACAGTCAGTTTCTCACTTGTCATGTAACCAAAGACAATCTTCAGGCACTAAATGGCTAAGGCGGGAAAATGTGAAACCAGTCCTGCATTCCTTGTGCTCCAGTTCAGGGAGAATCCAGCTTGGAAGTTTGAGCTGAATTGTTTTCGATTAACTCGGGCGGTGCATCGGGCCTGGCAATCTTGTCTGCTTCCTGCCTCTGGGGCCACATGTGGCCTTTCTTCCCCTTTGGGTGAGGGTCCACCTAATCAGGTACTTCGAACCCTCCAATCGTGTTGGCCCCAGCACCTCTCTCTGAGCACCCACGTAGGGATTGCCCCCCTCTGAGGACTAATGGCACACTCAGCAAACCCCTTTGATGTTTGGAACAAGGCCACCTGGCTCATTGTGCTATGTGGGCAACACCGCTTCCATTTTGCTGGGCCTCGCTGGTGGGTCCTGATCCCTACGCTTCTCAGGCACCCAGTGGCCCCTCCCATCAGTGTCACAGAGTTCTCCATGCTTCCCCAGCACCCTCTCAGGTCAGGGACAGCAAGGGGGCAGAGAATCCTCGAAACACAGGGCCGGCTGATTATGTTGGTGGGGGTTACTGCTTTCTGCCCGGTCGCTGAGTCGACCGGGCAGAAAATGTTTAAATATAGTGGCAGTGTCTGTTAGATACCGCCATCCATATTACAATGCATGCGGGAAAAAGCCTTTCCATGGCGGTGTTGCTGTCATGGAAAGGCATGCAAATTTAGCAAATGGGGAATTGCGGGCCCCCAGGACGTTGGGGGTTGGGAGGGCACATGGGGGAACCATTGGCATGAACAAAGTGGCAGGCACCGCGCGGTGCCTGTCAACATGTGCATGGCAATGCACGCCGTGCATTCCCAGAATTGTGGCGGGCAGTGCTGTGAGCACCGCCCGCCACAATGCTGGCAATGGAGGATGCCACCACCACGGTGGCATCTTAATTGTCGGTGTGGCACTGCCACACCACTGGCAGCCGGTCCCAGTATCACTAGGGTGGCGAGCGGACGAAAGTCCGCCCGCCATCCTAATAGGCCCCTTAGTTTTTGGCGACTCAGAGGAAATCTTTACCACATGTGTAGAGACCTCCACACTCACTGCTTGTAATAGAATTCCTGGTTGGCTGAGGTATGCAGCCAGGCCAGGCGGGAAATTCCACTCTAGTTAGAGTAAGCTAGATACAGACTAAAAGATACCTATGCTCACCTTATGGTAGCTTGGCACGAGCAGTCAGGTTTAATTAAAGAGGCAATGTATAAAGTATTTGTGAAACACACACACAGTAACACATTGAATGCACCACAAAAAGACTAAACACAGGTTTAGAAAAATCGGGAATATTTATCTGAGTAAAACAAGATCAGATGACAAAAATCCAGTCACTAGAAGTCGAGAAATACATTTTTAGAGATTAAATGTAAAAACAATGCTTAGAAGACACTGGAAGTCAAAAGGTTTCTTGAGGTCACGATAGACAGGTGCAAGTCCAAAGTTCAGGCCATCCGCGATGGAGGGCAGACCAGCTACAGGATCCGCTCAGGGCCCACTGAGAAAGTACCTTGGATGAAGAAAAGCGTTCAGGGTACCGCTGTCGTCGGACAGCCCCTGCATCAGCGTCAAAGGGAAATGCGTCAGTTCTTGCATTGGTTTTGTAGCAAAACAGCTGCAGAACCCACTTCTGAGGCCCCAACCTCCTCTCTCCCAGTACCCAGGGAGGGATTGCCCCCCTCGGGCATTCTGGCTCACTCCACAAACCAGTCCGGGGTCGAAGACAAGACTGCCTGGCTCATCGGCTACGACGGCGCCACAGATGTCATTTTGTTGGGCCTTGCCGGTGTGCCTGAATCGCTGCTTCTCTCAGTCAGTTTAGTGCTCAGAATGTAAATGAGCCTCACCTTCCTATATTTGTGGCTATCTATAGGGAATGCACAAAAGGTAGCTGTCACCCACCCCAGACGTGTATTGGAGACAGGCTATCAGGCACATAGAGCAGTAAGTGCAGGGAAATGTCTATGTTCTAAAAGTGGCATTTCTAATGTAGTAATGTTAAATTCCACTTCACCAGTAGTAAGGATTTAACATTACCATTCGAAAGATATGAAACATGAAAAAACGTCTCCTCTCTCAACAGGAATTAAAGCCTAAAAGTGTATTAAGGAATTCCCAATTCTGGCTATGAAAGGGGTAGGCCTCACAGTAGTGAAAAACTAAATAAGCTGTTTGTCACCACTACTAATGCAAAACATAAAAGTTCATCTCCTACCTTTTACTTACATAATACCCTTCCCTTAGGGTTACTGAGGGTCTACTTTAGGAGGGGATTTATATGTAATAAAATGGGAGTTTAAGGTTTGCAAGTAGTTTTAAATGCCACGTCGAAGTGGGATGGCACTGCACACACAGGCACTGCAGTGGCAGATCTGAGATAGGTTTGAAAGGCTACTTATGTGGGTGGCACAATCAGTGCCTCAGGCCCAATAGTAGCATTTGTCTTAAAGGCCCTGGGTATGTGTTATTCCACTATATAAGGGACTTAATAGTAAATCAAATATACCAATCAAGTATACACCAATGTCATCATATTTAGGGGAGAACTACATGCACGTTTACACTAGTTAGCAGTGGTAAAGGGCTCTTAGGCCAACAAAAGAATCAGCAAAAATGGGAGGCAAAAAATGCTAAACGTCTGAGGAAAACATCCCTAAGGATGACAGGTCTAACACCTTTCTCCATGCACCAGTTATACCCTTGGATATTATATGATGGAGTGGGCGAATAATTCCTCTCTGCCGGTGGGGTTTGTGACGTTTTGCTCGCTCCACGTCCCGCCAACCACCACGTGGTGAAGTTATTTCTCACACTCGGGTCACCAACATTAAGTTGGCGAGTGAGAATTTGCCTCCCCGAGTACGATTTTTGGGTGCTAGAATTCTTTCCGGAGAGATTACTCAATGCAGGCGGTCACAGCAGGTCATGACTGTTCACGTTGAGAAAGCTCGAGAGCAGCAGAAAGAAGCAGCGTTCTCTGACTTGCTGCATAGTGCTTTGATTTTGCAGCGCGGAACAGGCTCCAGGTGTGAAAAATGTGCGCCATGAGTCGAATTCCGCCCGCTTGCGGAACACCCCCTAATCTTTTGGAGTTGTATGCAACTCAGCAGGATTCAGCAGACTGAAACTCCATAAATTCTACCCACCCAGAGTTATATACCTCATAGCATATGAAATTGTAGCATTCAAGCCCGTACTTATGACATATTGAAGGACATAATTTCTGAGAACACATTGCATGATAGAGTTGTGAGTTATAGTTAATGTAGTGTGGCGAGTGAGCTGACAAGACTGTGTACAGGGATGCACGATTTATAGTAGATTGAAGGTGGTGCCTAATTTATACATTTATACATTTAATAACAGTTGGTGGTAAATTATGCATTTCGGTTCTAACTATTACTGTAAAATTCCTAATGATTGTGGAGTTTAAGTTGGGTTTGTAGTGAAAGAATAAATAGAGTTTTCTTAACTATAACTTATCCTTAACATTTTTTTTTAATTGAGTTTAAATGGTTTTATTTTGTTAATAAAAATGTGGGTCAAGTGTAATGTAACTCAGTGTTAAGTGCAGTGTGGTATAAAGTCTAGTGTTGTAGAGTGGAGTACAGTAAAGTGCTGATGCGTATAGTGGAGTAAATTGTTACACAGTGTAGTGGCTTTATGTGTTTAATAGTGGAGGGGAGTATTATAGAGTGGACTAGCATGTTGTACAGTGGAGTGGTGTGTCCTACAGTATAGATGAGTGTAGTACAGTGGAGTGTTGTCAATTGCAGTGTTGTGCAGTCGAGTGTTGTGGACTGGAATGGAGTGTTGTCAAGTATAGTGTCTTACAGTGACATAGAGGCATAGAGTGGTGAATAGTATTGTCCAATTCATTGGCATAGAGTGGAGTACATTTCAGCAAAGTTTATTTATTTGATTTTATTTATTTATAACAGTTTTCTATAGCGCGAACAAGACCCTTGGGTATCAGAGCGCTTAACATCACATAGACTATAATAAGAACAGCATAGTGAACACACACATATAAGTAGCCTGTAGCAATATAGTATATATCGGTACGAACATGTAGTGGGCAGATGCAAGACTGCCTTCAGTGTCTTCTTGCTGTGGGTCATAATCTATATGCTTCCCATTATGATATCCACTGACTCTCACTGTTTGGTCTTTGATGGCAAATTGCCTACCTACTGGAGGAATTTGTTCATGAGAAACGTCCTAGTTTCCTTCTTGAATGTTGCAGTGTTCGAGATCTTTCTGATGTTCGCAGGAAGGGAGTTCCATATTCTAGGGGCTACACCGGAAAATGACCTCTCATAAGTTTTTTTCTTCCTGAAGATAGGAGGTCTCAGCATCAGCAGATTGGCACTCCGGACAGGTCTGTTTCCTCCTGCAATTTTTATTTTCTGGGCCAGATATCTGGGTGTGTTGTGATGAATCGCTTTATGGGCGATACATGCCATTTTTAGTTGTATTCTGGCTTCATAGGGTAGCCAGTTTAGAGCTTTCAGGTGAGGGGAGATGTGGTCAAGTTTCATACAGTTCAGTGTTGCAGAGTGGATTATCATCCAGTAGTGTGGCAGAGTATCGTAGAGTGTAGTGTTGTACAGGGGAGTGTCAAAGAGTGGTGTGTTGTGCAGTGGACAGTGGTACAGGGTTGTACAGTATAGGAGAGTGTTATAGAATGGAGTGCCGTGTCATATAGTGGAGTGGCATGTTATAGAGAAGAGTAGAGTGGCATGTGCTAGAGAGTGATACAGTGTATTACAGTGCCGTAGAGTGGATGGGTATAGAGTGGAGAAAAGTGTCATACACTGGCATAGACTGTAGTAGTCTTTTTTGAGTGGAATTGCATAAAGTACAGTTGGGTATCGTATAGTGGACTGTATAGAGTGGAGTGCTGAACAGTGGCATAGAGTGGGCTAAAGTATCCTACAGTAGAGTAAAGTGGAGTGAAGTGGAGTTCCGTAGGATAGAGTAAAGTAAACTGTAATACAGTGGAGTGTTATGTTGTGCAGTAGAGTGGCATGACGTGGAGTAGAGTAGCTTAGCGTATCATGCAGTTCAGTAAAGTGTCATAGCGTAGAGGGCGGTGTGGTACAGTGGAATGGAGTGACATGTTGTAGATTGTTGGAAAGTGTTGCACAGTGGAGTACAGTACAGTGACATAGAGTGGTGTAGAGTGTTGCAGAGTGGAGTGGTGTACAGTGCAGTGTCATAGAGTTTGTTAGAGTGTAGTGGTACAGAATGTTGTAGAGTTGAGTGGCATAGAGTTGTGTAGAGTGAAGTGGCATCCAACAAGTGTGGTAGAGTGTTGTGGTATAGAGTGGTGTCCAGTCAAGTAGTGGCATATTGTGGAGTAAAGTGGAGTAGTGTGTCATAGAGCACAGCGGAGAAAAGTGTTGTAGATTGGTAGAGAGTTGAGCAGAGTGTTGCACAGTGGCATTGAGTGAAGTACAGCATTGTAGAGGGGACTGTGGGCCATTGAGTGAAGTAGAATTACATATACTGGCATAGAGTGTAGTAGAGTGTTGTAGAGTACACTTTTATAGAGTAGAGTGTTACAGTGTGTAGTAGTGGACATTGGAGTGTTGTACAGTAGCATAAAGTGGGGTAAATGGTTGTGCAAGTGTCATATAGTGGAATCGCATTTCATACATTACAGTGGGATGGAGTGGAGTACAGAGCAGTGGCATAGCACAGAGAGGAGTAAAGTGTTATAGAGTGTGGTGTTGTGTCATACACTGGAGTGGTATTCCATGTCATAGAGTGTGGGAAACTGTCCTAGAGTAGTGTGGAGTAGCATATAGCAGATTACAGTGTTGTAGAGTGGAGTGAGGTAGAGTAGAGAAGAGCGTGGTTCAGTGTGGTACAGTGGAGTGGTATAAAGTGTTGTAGAGTTGAGTGGCATACAGTGCCAATGAGTGGAGTGGCGTACAGTGAAGTGTTGTGCAGTGTTGTGTCACAGAGTGTAATATCGTACAGACTTGTGGGGTAAATTCTCATGGAGTGGCATGGAGCGAGTTGAGTAGAGTATCATAGAGTGGAGTACAATTTGCAGAGTGGCATAGAGTGGACTTCAGTGTTGCATAATTATATTGACTGAAGTATAGGGGAGTAAGATAGAATGGAGTAAAGTCTAGTAAAGTGGTCGGGTGTAGAGTGTTGTACAGTGGAGTTGAGGTTCTCAGAGCAGAGTACACTCAACTGGTATAGACTGGAGAGGCGTAGAGTGAAGTGTTGCACAGTGTCATGTCGTAGAGTGTAATATACAGAATTATGGCGTACAGTTTCATGGTGTAGAGTGTTGTGGTATAGAGTGTTGTGGCGTATAGCAGAGTGGTGTAGAGTGGAATGGCATGGACTGCAATAGTGTATAGTGGAGTGGCGTACAGGTGAGCAGCGTAGAATGTATTGACAAACAGTAGAAAAGCATCGGAAAAGTGACGCAGAGGGTAGTGGCGTCCAATGGAATACTGTACAGTGGAGTGGTGTTGAATGGAGTACTGTATAGTAGACTTGCATATAGTAGAGCAGCATAAAGTGGAGTGGTGTAGAGTGTATTATCCTATAATGAAATAGCATAGGGTGAAGTGACATACAGTGAAGTAGTGTAGAGTGGAGTGGTGTACAGTGGAGTGGGATAGGCTAGAGTGGTGTGAAGTGGGGTAGAGTGGAATAGCATATAGTGGAGTAGGGTATAGTAGAATAGTGTACAGTGGAGAAGCTTAAAGTGGAGTGGCATGCAGTGGCATGCCATGGACTGGAGTAGTATAAAATGAAGTGGCATACAGTGGAATAACATAGAGTGGTGAGACATACAGTGGAACTGCGTAGAGTTGAATAGTGGAGAGTGGAGGACAATATAGTGAAGTGGCAGTGCAATGGCGTTTAGTGGAGTGGGCTAGACTTGAGTGGCGTACAATGGAGTGGAGCAGGTAAGATTAGAAGTGCATACCGTGGAGTGTCATAGAGTGTAGTATTGTATAGTGCAGTAGCATACAGTGGAATAACCTACAGTGGAGTGGAGTAGAATGGAATAGCATAGAGTGGAGTCGCACACATTAGAGTGACGTGCAGTGACGTGGCATGGACTGGAATAGCATACATGAAGTGGCATACAGTGGAATAGCATTGAGTGGTGTGGCATACAGTGTAATGGAACAGAGTGGAATATTGTAGAGTGGAGAAACGTACAGTGAAATGGCAGTGCAGTGGCGTTTAGTAGAGTGTGCTACACTGGAGTGGTGTACAGCAGAGGGGAGCGGGGTAGAGTGGAAGTACATACAGTGGAGTGTCATAGAGTGGAATATAGTATAGTGCAGTATCATACAGTGGAATAGCGTTCAGTGGAATGGTGTAGAATGGAATATCATAGAGTGGAGTGGCATACAATGGGTGGCGGACAGTGGATTGGCGTTCAGTGAATTGGCGTACAGTGGAGTGGGGTATAGTGGAATAGCATAGTGTTGAATAGTGTATAGTGGAGCTGCATTCATTGGAATTGTGTAGAGTGGGTTGAAATACAGTGTATTAGTGTACAGTTGAGTGGCATAGAATGGAGTGGCATACAGTGGATTGGCACACAATGGAATAGTGTAGAGTGAAGTGGTTTACAGTGAAATGGCATAGAGTGTAGTAATGTACAGTAGAGTAGCATACATTGGAATAGTGTACAGTGGACTGTGTAGATGGAGGTGGGGTACAGTGGACTGGGGTAGAGTGAAGTAGCAACAGTGGAGTGGCGTAGAGTGAAGTGGCGTACAGTGGAGTCGTGTACACTCAAGTGACATACAATGGAATATCATAGGTTTGGGTGGTGTAGATTGGAGAGGCATATAGACGAATAGGATAGAATAGAGAGCATTATAGTGGAGTGTCCTAGATTGGTGTGGCGTGGATTAATGTACAAAATGGTGTGCAGATTAAAATGAGACAGCAATTTGTGCTGTCTTGTTTTTCTCCAGATTTACCAAGCAATGCAGGCCCAAGCTTGGTGACATTATGTTGCTTTGTAAATGTGACTTAATTTTTGTGTGCCCATACTAGAACATACATGATGCAAGGGTAACACAATACAATATTAGCTCTGACCCTTAGTTTTATATTGTCCCAGGGTATACCACCGTAACTTCGTGGTATACTGCAGTACATGCTGATAACAAGGCAGTTTATAATTGGCTAATGGTTTCCTTTGCAAAATTAAAAGGCAGGACTATTTTTTATTACACTTTACCTGTGTTCTGAGTTAAGGCCCTAATTATAGGTAAGTAGTAGGTTGTATTAATATCCCCTTCCTAATACCACGTTATCAAAGTGTTAATAAGTAGGTAAATTAATTGTATGTTTTATATATATATATTGAAAGTGTACAGAGTACTGTGCTAGAACCTAGCAAGTACCATATTTTTTAAGAGATTTTCTTTATTGTATTTGTTTTTAAGATGTTCTGTAATTTCTCAGAAAGTGTGTGGTACACTGTATGCTTTTTTATAAAGAAATAGAAATGTAAAACATGTAAAATACACTGTAGTACACTATAGTTCACAAATGTGTTTTTTTTGTTATGTATATATATTTTTCTTTAAGTACAGCCATACCTTTTTGGTAATACTGCCGTAAATATTCAGAAATTATATATAGTTTTTCCCTACATATTACCACTTTAATTAGGTGGAAATAGGTAGGGAAAATTAGAAAAACTAATACTTACCTACATCTTAGAACCTAACCCAGAACACCGGGAAAGTGGCCATAAACCACATGGACTCCTTTAAATTTTGTAAAGACAGTCATTAGCCAATCACAGAATGCCTTGTCATCTCTATGTACCACAGCACTTTTGCGATGTACTGTGAAACTAATGCAACAAAAGATATTGTTAAGTTAAAATACCTTAGAATTTAAAAAATACTTACCCTACTTACCTGTACTACCCAAAAGGATCATCAAATACACCATAATATATTCCTGCAAAATTCATTCAAATCTGTTCAGCCATTTTTGCACTGTGCATGAGTACAACATCTGTGGAAAATGCGTTGGTGTCAAAATGCATTTAGGGACCTCCCTTTTTCTTTGCACTCCCTTGATGAATCTTGGTGAAAGTTTACATAATCTGCCTTTGTAGAAAAAAGAATAGGTCTGCAATGTTTGGGGAGATTTGTCAAATGGGTGCAAAGTTATTAGCAATCAAATATCAAAAGAATTCATATCTCTGAAGGTTACTTTAACCTTTGTTTTTTTCAGCGAATTTCTATTTTTTAAATGTAAAGTAATATTCACTTACCTTTTTTCTACAACACAGTATGGACAGTGGACCACTTTTAACACCCTATAAGCACCAATACATATGTCACCAATATCTATGTTTAAGTTATCTTTCAAATAGCGTGCAGTTTTCAAATACTCCCTGTCCAAAGAGTATATCCCAACAACTTTGGGAAAAATCAATATTAGAACAAATTTTGAAATGCACCGCTCCAACAGTCAGATTTGCACCATATGTCGGTGATAAAGTCTGTGTTCAAAAGAATTGTTCCAAATGAGAGAACGCTGAGTCCGTAATTGCAAAAAAGTGTTCAGAATTCCTTTAATATTTCAATTGAAAAACCAGCCAACGCGTTTCGTTCCGTCAGGCGGAACTTCTTCAGGGCTGTAAATCATGAAATAAAACATACAAAAAACCACGTGTAAATACCTTCAAGACAAATAATGTGCTACATACATGAAAGACAAACAATATTAGCTTCACCAAGTCAAGCTAAAGTTAAAACCATACTACTTTTTAAAAGAAAAAGACAGGCACCTGGTTGCAGACAAAACCAAAGGGTTTTTATACATGTGGAGGGTGTAATGTCTGCCCATTTGGTAAGAACAAAACAAAGAAATTCAGATATAACACTGACAGAGTATATGAGATAAGGCACTATATCAATTGCAACACGAGCCATTTGATTTACGTTATTGGCTGTGGATGCAATATGATATATGTTGGAAGTACTATACGACCATTGAAACTAAGGATACAAGAACATACCCGTGCCATAAAAAATTATGACTTAAAGTACCCCTTGACTTATCATATGCAAGAACACCACAAAGATAGTAAGGTACTATGGTTCCAGGGTATTGACTACATACCACCGCACCCAAGAGGGGGAAATCGTGAACTTACCCTCAGGAAAAGGGAAGCGGCTTGGATATGTCGCTTACGATGTGTGGAGATGGGACACAATACAGAGGACGAGATGCATTACTATTTGAGCTAGGATACTGTTGTTATTGTGACTGAAATATATTGGTAAATATCACAGAGATGAAGGCTAACCAAAAATAGAGTATGTATATTTGTCACTTATTTCACCTGTCTCTATGCCCCTTCCCACCCTTCCCGTATCCTTTTTCGATTTCCTTACTCCATCATTTATTTCATTACTATGTCTATCTTCAACCAAAGATACTACCAATTTTAACACGGACTATGTATAATTGATGCAGTCTCAATCAGATTTAACATATACATTGGGTTTCTTTGGCTTCTCCCAAATTGTGATTTTGTTTGGTTTTGCTATCTCATATTGGGGTTGGACTTTCCCCTTTGTCAAAATGCCGGTCCTGGCTCGTGTGGAGCGCTAGCAACAGTTTCTCCCCTTTGACATCATTCCAGCTCTCAAACTTACCGACCTATTTTCTTGCATAACGGACTTTTCAATTGCAACTAATTATTTTACAAAACACACTTTTGATAGACATTGTGTGTCTTACTGTACTATATTCTACTTGACCATGACTTGCATGCTGGCCCATCCAGTCAATTTCCTTTTGTGGAGCTTTTTTGACTAGCTTAAAATGGCGGCCGCTTCTGACCTAGAAGTAGTGGTACAGGTCGGGGGTTCCACTCACCACTAACACGTGGAGAGGGAGTGACCTTTTTAAACCAATCTCATGGATTGGGCGCCGTAATACTGTTTGGAGAAGAATTGGCGCGCGAACTGCAGAGACGCCGACTGGGGGTATCGAATGGGACCCTGACAGGTAGGACCCTTATCTGACCATTTCGCTTGCAATGCGCCCGCACATAACTACCATGCCGATAAACACAGAACGCATTATTATTTATGATAGGGATAGCTCTTCGAGACTTTGGGCTTCCCCTCTCACATTGTAGACGCTATTTAATATGCTACGGTTTTGGTTAACTGTGACATGGGCGAATAGAAACATATGCTTTCTTACGTCTTGGGAGCAAAAAATTAACTTCTTTTTTTGCTATAAGGTCATCTTTTCGACTCCTCAGCTATCCCGTTCCTCATTTGCGATGCCCATTGGCACGTTATATGCGTATATTTGTCTACGACATGGGCTTACACATGTTTATACTTTACTGTTATTTGATAGCAAGTACAACGCAACCTGCCTATCAATACCCGATAGAACGGCACAACGTTTTAATAACGAAGGGTAACAGAGTCTTCTCTCAGTTTACTATGATAGGACAACACGGGTGGTTTTCCATTGGACTGTGGTTTCCATTTGAGAACGCATGGTGCCCGTATTTGTGTTATGAACTTCGCTTTTGAATACAGTGCAAGAATGGTCATATATACATTGGTTTCTAGGTAACTACCTCAATGTGACTGTGTCTTCGGAGCCGACTAGGGATCCACGAGCCTAACTAAGTGACAGTGAATAACATGCACACCATATGCTCTAAGGTATGTTACTCTAATATCCTAGACTTTATGTGAAACTTAGACTCTCTCTCAAATAAAGTACGAGCTATGTAGCCCATATGTATCTGTGTAACTGAATTAGTTACGGTCTGAATATTATTTCAGGTCAATAGCCTGCAATAAATTACACAACTTATCGTTACCGTGGATGAAGAAGTAGGAGGGTCTTCCCAAGGAGTATTTCTTTTTGAAGCTATAAGGTATTTACTGATTATATGTGTCTACTGCAGATAGGGTAAAGACATGTTTTTGGCTACTTCATGCATATAAATTTGAAGAGTTTGAGAATTTGTCTTGTTTGGACACACATGTCTATTTTATATATTTTCTAGGTGATCATCATACTCGCAATTTACATCTCGAGATTTACTTTAGTCATCAAAATCCAGATAGAGGACATAGATATTTACCGCATCTTGCGATCCCGGCTCAGGAAATATCCACATTTGTCAACTACCATTACGGTAGGAGACTTATATATATTCTTATATATGTGTTATGCATAAAAGGTTACTCTACATAGGTCCGCCATTTTGTCGATTTGGAGATATTTGTGGAGATGTTGCAATGTCGCTGCATGCGCAATTTGGACCGGTATGTTTGATGATGGGAATGTAAGAACTGTCCCTGATAGAGACACACCTAGATAACGGGCCCATTCTTCGAAAAGTGAGTGTTCTTTTCCAATTACAATGTATTTCAACAGGGATGCATTTGAGGTCTACATTTTGGGGCGATACAGCATTACACACAGTATCTATTTTTGTGAATGCAACCTTTTCATTTGAAACCACTCTCTGTAACAGTGCTGGTACTTGTGGGTCTGCAAATAAGCATCTGCGATGTGGGACAATGAATTAATCTGAATGGTCAAGTAAATGTTTGACGTAGAAATGTGTTGCAGTCATACACTCAGATATAAAGGTTAAGCAATGATAACGCTGTTTCTGTTAATTGTAATCTTGGTAGCATTACTATATGCAAACTGAATGTGAGGAAAAATATTATGTGTCCAACTAAATGAGTTTTCTGCTTGACAATATTAGCTTAAACCCGAGGCTCTGCCTGAGGGTGAAATTTGAGACCTGTTTTTTTAAACTTCTCATGCAGCCTAAGAACTGAGCGAAAGGGACAGGACAATTCTTCTTGATAGGATGTAATTGCTGCATTTTTAAAAAGTAGTATGGTTTTAACTTTAGCTTGACTTGGTGAAGCTAATATTGTTTGTCTTTCATGTATGTAGCACATTATTTGTCTTGAAGGTATTTACACGTGGTTTTTTGTATGTTTTATTTCATTATTTACAGCCCTGAAGAAGTTCCGCCTGACGGAACGAAACGCGTTGGCTGGTTTTTCAATTGAAATATTAAAGGAATTCTGAACACTTTTTTGCAATTACGGACTCAGCGTTCTCTCATTTGGAACAATTCTTTTGAACACAGACTTTATCACCGACATATGGTGCAAATCTGACTGTTGGAGCGGTGCATTTCAAAATTTGTTCTAATAATATTCACTTACCATTCGTAAATCCTACAACCCGCTGGTGAGCCGGCCCTGGGGGATAGGGTCCCTGGGCCATTAATAGCTCCAGGGTGGGCCACATGGCCCCTTCCTTTTAAATTAGTTTAGTGGACCCAGGAGATGTGGCTAAAAGACCTTTAGAGGCTCAGGAAGGAGGCCCCCTCCCTTTAAAAAATAGAGTTGGGCTCAGGAGGATGGAATCCCCGGGGCTGAAAACTGCCTAGGGAGAAGTGCCCTTCCTCCCCAAAAAATACGTCAAGCCCCAGAGAAGGGGTTCTTGGCCCCAAAAACAGCCTCAGGAGTTACACACATGCCCCACTCCCCAAATAAATATATTGTGTTTTCCCGGTGGGAACTGACCCACACAGTGGGGTTTAAAAAATTAAGTGTGGGAGACTGCTTCTTTTTTTAAAAATGTTGCAGCAAAATAAAAAAAATGGTTTGCCCCAGGCAAAGTCCATTTGGGGCCCCACCACCAGGGCTAGGTGGTTGGGGTATCTGTACCCTGCTCCTTATGTCTTTTTTGTGTGTTTTTCTTAGCCTTTTGATCAAGTTCAGTGTCCTAAAATGGCTGCCTCCCCTTTCGGGTTGAGGTGGTGGTAGCGAATCAGAACTCACTTTTTTAACCTAATTACTCCAAAGCTACTGAATAGATTTACACCAAAACACCAAAACGCTCTTTCTGGACTAAGATGTAGCTTTCTATAAAATTTGGTGTAAATTCCTTCAGCAGTTATGGGCTGTAGTGGTGTCTAAAGTTCCTATGGAGAAATTAATTAGAAAAATGCATTTTCTGTCCCCCTTTTTCTTGGCTCCTGCTTGATGGATTGCCCAGAAACCTTCCATTTACAAACTGGACAGCAAGTAGCACTTTTCTGGAAAGTTTTGGGGAGATCCGAGAAACTGAGCCAAAGTTATTAGCAACACAAAAAATGCATTTCCTGTGGAAACACGACTGCCACTGAGTATGATATATTTTAATTTGATTTCTTGTTTATCCAACAATTTGTAGCTTATTATTGAACTCCTCAAAAAATAGTCAATTTCTTTCAATTCCACACTTAGGGGCATATTACAATGTCGGTTGATTGTAAGGCCTCCGATCTCATGGCAGAGGCCTTATGACCGACATCGTCTGTTTCAATTCTGACTGGCTGATTTTGATTTAGCTGGTCGGAATTTACACCAGCTGGTCATTCCGGCTGGCTTCGCCATCTGGGTAACGATGCACGGTTTCCTGCGGGGTTTCAATGCTGGCATGTTTAGGGGCGCCTAGCAGGGCCCCATTTCTCTTGTGGCCTCCTGTTTGGGGCCGAGGGGTGCCTGCCACTGGGTGCAGGGATTAACACCACCTCCCATTTCCCTACGGGAGCATTTACTACGGCCAATTTATGGCTGTGACAGATGCTTACATCAGGAAATGTCGTAATGCGACCGAACATTGTTCAGTTGCATCCTAATTAAGCAATCTGGACCAGAGGTCGTCAGTCCCATTCCTGGGAAGGTGTTGGGCAGACGCAAGTTCGCCCGACATCGTAATATGCCCCTTAGTCTTTAACTTCTTCCAAAGCCTTTTCTCTATCGGAACACACATATTTGATCAGAATACGCAACATTCCTGCTGAACAGTCACTACAATTGGTAGCCCACTCTTGGGGCATCTCGGGATCAGAATGTTCAAATGATGGTACTATAAAGATCCGTAGCCCCCTAGTGACTCAACTACAGTCCAGGTATTTTTGTAAGGCCACTGGTTCCCATCATTTAGTCAATTCTGTCCTGTATAATTTTTCAATCGTATTCTTGCTGTTTGTTCAGTGATGTTGCATTGCTTGTGTCAATTGTGTTTTCCCCAAATAGCAGATCTGCTTATTCCTGTTTTTACCCATTTTGTTTGCAGCCATTATAATGTTTGATTTTCTTGTGGTCACAGTGAACCCTTACCTGCTCCCATTGTATTTCCTGGTTTCATTGTAATTGTTTGGCTCTGTCCACCTAAGATGCCCACCTGTATTTGCACATTACTGTTGCAGTGACTCTCAGATAGCGCCGTCTGCCTGAATTGAAATTGTCCCTTCTCCTGAAAGAAGCTATACAGCTCTCCAGATTTTACTCACCCGGCCTTAGTTGGCCTTGCACCTTGCGTCCTCCAAACTAAGTCAGCGCAGGACTACGGGCTTCTCCACGTATTGTTTTGAGGAAAACGGCTTAGAAACTTCCAGCTGCTGATCTGTCGGCGGGGTTGTTAGTTGACTCTGCATGAATGTCCACCTTGACTTCTCCTTCTCTCAAGAGTCTGACTCAGCCCTCATGGCAGCGGTACAACTACGGGTGGGGGACCCATTATTTATATTTCCTTTACTTGTTTTCTATACAAAACAAGAGTCATACATTCCAAGATGCCAGGACCTTATTTTATTACTTGTTTTTCATCAGAATTTTTTATATGTAACAACTACCGGCTTGATTACAAAGTCGGGCAGACACCGTTGAGGTTTGGAACTGCCCGACTTAGGGTTGGTGGTTTTGATCGCATGATTATGATGCAACCATCCATGCAAGCATCCATTTTCCAATGGAAGCTTGTGCGGCGGGCGGCAAAGGTCCGCAGCACAAGCTTCTATTGAAAAATGGATGTTTGTGAACATCCCTGCACCGTGTGAAAGGCACCATTTGGTGCCTGCCACAGAGTGTAGCGATGTTTTGGGGGGCACCATTGGTGACCCCCAGGCCCCAATACGGAGGGACAGGGGGGACGGAGCCCTGCTAAGGGCCCCCAATGTAGTATTCTGACAGCCTTTTCATGTCGGAAAGGCCAACATGGAATAGCTTTTGGAAACCAACATCATAATCCCGACAGCGGAACCACCATCATTAAAGGATTATGCTGTCTTTCCAATGCACCTACAGGCTTCTTGAGCCCATCAGAACCACATAGAAATTCCCCCGCAGGTTTAACTCCGACCGCCGTCATCCTAATATGGTGGTCAGACTGTAACCTACCATGTCGGGGGGAAAGCCTCCGAAACCTAGTCAGAGGCTTTCTGCCCACAATCATCATGAGGCCATAAAGTCAATTGGAGGAAAGACATAAGCCTTATATACAATGTGAATTTGATTTAATATGTTAAGATACCCACCACGGAATAGATATTTATATACCCTGTTTTCTTTTTTTTTCTTTTCGATAGTTATGACGTTGACACATATATGTAAATGCCCTTGGGGCAATCAGCGGAAGTAATAAAGTAAGGTTCCAACATCTTGGCATCTTGGAGTGTATGACTTTTGTTTCCTATAGGAAGGATGTAAAGGAATTCTATATATTTATTCAGTTAAAAAAACAAAGGTTACAAGGATGTTATAGTTAGGCTCAGGTTTCACTTATAGAAAACCATTGAAATTCATCAGTTATAGATACCTGAGATGACATCACTGATTATATCAATCATTACATCTTAAATGGCATCACCAAGTAAATGTTAATTTTTTGTAAAAATGTCTGAGATTTAAAGATATAAATTAAGCTACTGTAAAAAGTTAAATTACTATTGAATGATACTGTTTTTAACATATGTCATCTGAGTGGCTGTGCAATTGTCTGTATCAGTTTGGGAGTGCATGTGAGTGGCTGCATTAATGTGTGAGTGGGTCTGTGAGTAGCTGTTAGGGTGAAAAAATGGGTGTGTGAATAGCTTTATGGGTGTGAGTGGCTGTATGGGTGAATAAGTGGGTGTGTGAGTGGCAGTGTGGGTGAATAAATGGGTGTGTGAGTAGCTGTATTGGTGAGTTAGTGGGTGTGTGAGTGACTGTATGAGTGGGTGAGTGTGTGTGTCAGTGCCCAGTGGCTGTATGAGTGAGTTAGTGTGTGAGTGACTGTATTGGTGACTAGGTGGTTTTATGGGTGGGTGAGTGTATGTATGAGTGGCTCTATGGGTGACTGAGTGGCTATGTAAATGGCTCTATGGGTGAGTGGCTAGGTGCGTAAGTGGGTGTATGGGTAAGTGAGGGACTGTGTGGGGATAGGGTATGTTAGTGGGTATGTCAGTGACTGTTTTGCACAGTAGGTATCTGTGTTTGGGACTGTATAGATAAGTGACTAGGCATGTGAGTGCCTGTATCAATGTGTGAATGGGTAATTAAGTGGTTTTGTGGATGAGTGAACGGATGTGTGAGTGTCTATGGGTAAGTATGTTGCTCTATTACCAATTGTATGGGTGAGTGAGTGGTTATGTGAGTGACTGTATGGGTGAGTGAGGGGTTGTATGAGTGGCTGTATGAGTAAGTGGGTGTGTGGTAGTAGTTCAATGGGTCTATGAATAGATATGTTAGTGGTTAGTGGTTATGAGGGTGTGTTAGTGGGTGTATGAGATGTTGTATGGGTGTTAGTGGGTGTGTGAGTGGGTCAGTGGAAGATGTCATCAATAATGTAATTTGAGATTAAATCAGTGATGTCACTGACCATGTCATGATGATGTATAATATGAGGTCATAAGTAGTGATTGCGGGGGTATAAGTTATAGTAAGCTCAGGTAACTATAACTGCTGAATTTCAATGGTTTTGTATAGGTGAAATCAGAGCCTACCTATAACATACCTGAAACCTTTGGGTTTTCACTTATTTGTAAGGGTTTCTTTAATTCCATTTCCTCACTATTACATCCCTGTAACCTGTTTTTTTCAGTGTATTTCCAAGCTTTTTTAATTCTATTTCCTAACTATAACATCCCTATAACCTTTAATTTGTATACAGATTTGCACAAAATGTCTCCCCAACTGGGGTAGTTTCTACTTGCTAATTAGTAAGTGCTACCTCGTTGGGTAAATGTGTAGTGCATATTGTACAGTTCAGATGTGTAATGGACCAGGATGAAATGTCGTTTGTGCATTTCAGCAAATGATTGTTTCTCATGGATTTATCCAGAAATGTGTGATAACATGAATACTCTAATAGAAAAAATAATGAGATTATAACAAGGTGTAAAGTTACAATAATGTAATGGGAGAACCATGTATGTTCCACTCATTAAGAGAGGACAACAAAGAATCCACTCATCATGGTCCCAACAAATTGCACTCTGGTAGATCAATAAATTATTCACATTCACGGAGCATTTCAAATCATATTTTAATGTGGAATTCCTGATAAAACACACTTACTTTGACTTCGCAAAGCCCAGGAATTTAAGATTATTTGAAATGTATAGAAATCTTCTATCTTGCTAGAAATAGATGTGCCCAGAATGTCGATGCAGTGAGGTTTGGTCGGCTTATTCATTGGTTGTGCATCAGTCCCCTTCAACCCGGAGTTTGTACCTGTTTTAATCTGAATTTTCATGCTGCTGGTTAATTCAGACATTGGAACTTCAATCTCTGGTCCTGGTTTAATTCATTCATGGCACTGACTTTGTGCTTCGGAATATTCGCAGGTGAACTTCCACATAACATTCCTACCATCGTAAGGCATTATGGGATTGGTAGTCCCTTTGGTGTACAAGTATGCGCTTGGAGTTTGACATTAAAGTAATTTCGTTTAAAAATGGTATTTAATCTGATCGCGTGGGATAACTACCAATACTGTCCAAATGCCTTTCGATATTTGCTAAAGGATTGTGGCATTCGCAACAAGATTGAAGTTAACACTGCTTCTGTGCAGAGGCCAGAGGTCGTAAACTGGGAGGATTTGCCAGGAGCCTCGGCAGACATCCCGGGTCGGAGGCTGTTTTTCATTCTGACAATTTAGTGACTTTTCAGCAGCATGCAGTTTTAACACATTTATATATTTTGTTTTAATAATTCAGGTGACGCGAGATAAAATATTTGGCAACGCATTTAAATGTATATATTTTCCCTTGAATGTTGAAGTTATACAAGTCATGTATGCAACTTAATTTTAGATATGCTCGTTATGGCAATGGTACATATTGTCAATTTATAGTTGCATTATGCAATTTATTAACAATTATCTTTACCTGCAACTTTGCTGACACGTAGTTGCTGAGAGCTTTCATATGCCATATGGGTTGCATATTTTTGTTACGTACTTCACAGTATGTTTTCTTTGTCTATGTATACCTTTCAAGAGGGAAGGGCTATATATAATGCTGTGAGTTTTGCCGCCAAACAGATTGATAAAGGCTTCCAGTAAGCCGAAACGCGTGTCTTATCTCATGGGTTGAGGGTGACCTATGACATTAAACTCATGCCGTATCCTGACAGCCTGAAGTCCGTGCCTGTTTTCATGGATGTTTCTGTGTGAGCTGGATGTTGTTCTCATATATATATATATATATATATATATATATATATATATATATATATATATATATATATTGCAACAAGTTGGCTCCCGGGTTTCCCGTATTCGGCGCTACTCAGTGGGTGCGTGACTTACTGCGGTAGAGCACAAACCGCTTCCTATTCCAACAACGATTTCCAAAGAAAACCAACAAAGCCACCACTCCAGTCACTCGTAGTTTCGTAGACAGATTTAATTTATTCTTAAATCCATTGCAGCATATTTACACAGCAAAAACCAACGCGTTTCGGTAGCTCCTTCTACCTTGTTCACGGTTGCTAACCACTGTTTACTGATCATATTTTAAAAAGGAGATCCCGCCCACAACAATCACGTGATTGACCTTGTTCCTGTCACCATGATAGGAATTCTGGGACTTGTAGTTCATGTTTATACATTTCCCCACAATTATTCACAATAAGTTTTTTAAGTTATTGACATTCATTTCATGCACAATAATGATACTTGGAGTGATTACAGTTCATTTTACTTTGTGTATCACCTCCCCAGATAGAAAACTTCAATATCAATTTCATTGTGGGGGCTTATAACAATGTCCACATGCATTTCATATCCTTACCGCCCTCCAGTGGGCCTACGTGCATGTTTCACCTCCTATTCATGGGTCTTGTACCATTTTTCATTAAGTTTGATTGTGTGGGTTGTGGGATAAGTATTTTCCAGTTGGCATTATGGTGTGTCTCCATATGCTTGGCCACTGCGTTTCCTCTGTCTTTATTCACTGTGGCTCGTACATGCTCCAATATGCGTTTTTTTAATTTGCATATTGTGCTTCCGATATATCGGAGTTGGCAGGGTCACTCTATCATGTAGATGGTATATTGGCTCTTGCATGTTATTAGTTCCTTTATTTTCCACACTTTTTTGTTAGCTATTATTATCCCTTTGGTTGGTTTAGCAATTTCACATGCTTTGCAGTTATAACATTTCGTGAATCCTGTTGTTTGTAACCACGTGGTCTTTTTCTTTTTGGTGATAAAATGGCTATGTACAAGTTGATCTTTTAGATTTTTTGCTCGCCTGTATGTTATCACTGGATGTTGCCCCATTTGTTGTCCAATTATTGGGTCTAGTTGTAGAATCCTCCATATTTTTCTCAGTATTTGTGTTATCTTTTTCGATTCCTGACTGTAATCCAGGATTAATCTGATTGGTTCATCTGAATTTTGTTGTTCCTCTTTGGGTTTCAAACATTCTTGCCTTTATTTTTGGTTAGCTCTTTCCCAGCATTTATCAATCATTTTTTTCCATATTTTCTTTTCTGAAAACGTTTGATGGTTGCTGCACTCTGTTTCTCCCATTCTTCCTTTTCACTGCAGATGCGTTTTATACGGAGAAACTCCCCATATGGGATGCTTTCAATTAAGGCAGGTTGGTGGAAGCTGGCCGATTCTAAGGTGGCATTTGTTGCTGTGACCTTTCGGTGTAGGGTTGTTTCTACCCGATTATCCTTCACGTATATATATATATATATATATATATATATATATATATATCCCAACAATATATATATATATATATATATATATATATATATATATATATATATATATATATATATATATATATATATATATATATATATATATATATATATATATGTATATATATATATATTCACTGAAAAAACCATAGGTTATAGACCATATATAGTTAGGGATTAGCATTTAAAAAACCTTATTTTATTTGCACAAAACCATTGAAATTCCATATATAGTTAGTTGCACTAACTATATATCGCGCACCCGCAATCCAGTGCTGATGATGTCACATATTACATCATTCATGACATGGTTAGTGACATCGCTGATGACATCACTGATGACATCTCAAATGACATCCCTGATGACATCACTGATGACAACATCCAGTGACTGTATGTTTCTGTAAAGTTAAAATATGTCTTACATATTGAAGAATGAGTGGATGTATAAGTGTCTGGATGAAGGATTTAGTAGGTGCATGACTGACTGTATGAGAGAATGATTAAATGTGTCTCACTGAGTGCATGGGTTAGTGATTAAAGTGTCTTAATTTGGCAATCATTATTTATGTTCTTCTGTAAACTGCTGCATGTTTAAATCAGTAGCTATATCAGTAACTATATGGGTTATTGAATGGTTCCCCAAGTATTTGTATGGGAGACTGAGTATGTGTGTGGGTGGCTGGGAGGTGTATAACTCTGTGCATAGATGTGTGAGCAGTTGATTCCCTAGGTGTATGGGTTCAAAAGTGCATGTAGAAACAGCTGTATGGACAGTTGACTGTGTGCATGAGTATATTGGTGAGTGAATGGATATCTCAGTTCTACATGTCAAAGTAAGTACATATGTAAAACACACTCCATGTAAGAGTTGACATATATAAATAACTGAACATAAGAGCCAGTGAATGTGAGAGTGGCTGTATGAATCATTGTGAACTTGTATCAAGGATTGTATAAGAGAGTAAATATGTGTTAGTATATGTTTGAATAAGTAAGGTGTGTATAACTGTATAGTTGAGGAAATGGAGGTGTGATTGATTCTTTGCATGACTGACTAGGTGTGTGGGTAACTCCATGGATGTGTGACAGTCTGTGAGTGCCTGTTTACACTGAGTGTATCTAAGGTTATATTAGAGTCTGAAGATGTATTATCACATAAATGATATCATCAGTGATGTAATCAGTAATGTCAAATGAGATGTCAGTGATGTCATCAGTGATGTCATTTGAGATGTCATCAGTGATGTCATCAGTGATGTCATTTGAGATGTCATCAGTGATGTCATCAGTGATGTCACTGACCATGTCATGAATTATGTAATATGTGACATCATTAGCAGTGGATTGCGGGTCCGCGATATATAGTTAGTGCAACTAACTATATATGGAATTTCAATGGTTTTGTGCAAATAAAATAAGGTTTTTTAAATGCTAATCCCTAACTATATATGGTCTATAACCTATGGTTTTTTCAGTGAATTTTCAAGGTTTTGTAAATGCAAATTCCTAACTATATATGGTCTATAACCTATGGTTTTTTCTGTGAATTTCATTGGTTTTTTAAAAGCTAATATCTATAGCTGTAAAATATATTCTTTATTAAGTGACGTATCACGTAGCCCGTGAGACGCCTAATGATGCATCGCATAACCGTGACGTATCGTCTCTGCAGCGCAAACCAAACCCAAAACGTAAGCGCGCCAGAACACGCTTAAAGATATATATATATTTTTTTAACCTTAATTAGACAAAATCCACACGTGCACATATCACAAACGTTCAAAAAAAACAATATGTCGGACTCCCGTTACGCTGCCGGTTAGCTGCCCGGTTAACGTACCAGGAAGCACCTTTACCGCGAAAAATTGCAATTTTTTTTTTCACCCCCCCAGGGAACTTTAATAGCCCCCTCATCAATCCTAGGGGTTCAGGAGGGGTTTGCCTTACCCCTTTCATTCATTTACACCTTTTTTTTTTCCACCTCTTGTCTCTCGATCCCACAGAGGGACAAGATGGCGGCCGCTCCAGACTGTTTACAATGATAACAGCCAATCAGCTTCTCCTCAGACTCCCGTTACACTGCCGGTTAGCTTCCCGGTTAGCTGCCCGGTTAGCTGCCCGGTTCGCGTACCAAGACGCGTCTCTACGGCGAAAAAATCTGATTTTTTTTTTTTTTTTTTTTGGCCCCGCGTGGCTTTATAATATCCCCCTCATCAATCCTAGGGGGTCAGAAGGGGTGTACCTTGCCCTCTTTCCTTCATTTCCCCCTTTGTTTTGGCCTCCTCTTGTCTCTCGATCCTACCGAGAGACAAGATGGCTGCCGCTCCGGACTGTTTACAATGTTGACAGCCAATCAGCTACTCCTCAGACTCCCGTTACACTGCCGGTTAGCTTCCCGCTTAGCTGCCCGGTTAGCTGCCCGGTTCGCGTACCAAGACGCGTCTCTACGGCGAAAAAATCGGAATTTTTTTTTTTTTTTTTTGGGCCCGGCGTGGCTCTATAATATCCCCCTCATCAATCCTAGGGGGTCAGAAGGGGTCTACCTTGCCCCCTTTCCTTCATTTCCCCCTTTGTTTTGGCCTCCTCTTGTCTCTCGATCCTACCGAGAGACAAGATGGCGGCCGCTCCGGACTGTTTAGAATGTTGACAGACACCCGAGAGCCAATCAGCTTCGCTTCGCAAAGTTCCGATACGCGAAAAGTACGCGAACCGGAGCGCTGCCCGGAGCGCTGTTACAGATATATATCTTGTTTTAAACGTTAATTTCTCAAAATTCACTGAAGCACATATATTGAGACCTAGCAAAGGCACATCGGGCTAACAGGCCCTACAATTTTGCCAAGTTTCGTGGAAATCCATTCAGCCGTTCGGGCTAAAAGTGAGTCCAACCGCCCTATGGAAATTAACATGGGAAAAACGCGTTTTGGGACCCCGCTTTTTTCTCGGCCCCCCCTTGACGAACCCCCCCCAAATTTACAGGAGCTGCTCAGAAACAAAATGTGCCATTTTCCTGAAAATTTCAGCCAATTCCGTCCACAAACGCCAAAGTTATTAGGCATAGAATTTTCAAAAGTTCCATAGAGAAAAAATCCTAACTATATATACCTACTGGCTATCGCCAGTAGGTAATATATATATATATATATATATATATATGTATATATATATATATATATATATATATATATCGACAGTAACTCCTTGAAACCACCTCCAATCCAGCAGGACCGGCAAAGCAGGAGACAGACCACAGCTTTCAGGTAAGTTTTTTTATTTTTCCAGTATTTCCCTTAAACAACCAACCATGACGCGTTTCGGGCTTTGCAGCCCTTGTTCACATGCAAGGCCTTAGTGATTTTTTCAGTGCTTCTAAAGTGCTGAAGTGCCCCGCCTGTAGCCCTCCTCCCTGAAAGGTCATGTGACCACCATGAAAAGGGAAAACAAACTATCTCAGTGAATGTTCAAAACAAAGCAGGTGTTTCTGTAAACATAACATATCCGGCATATATATATATATATATATATATATATATATATATATATATATATATATATATATATATATATATATATATATATATATATATATATATATATATATATATAGATAGATATATATATATATATATATATATATATATATATATATATAGATATATATATATATATATATATATTATATATATCCCAACAAGCAGGTAAGCCCGAGAAGGAGTGACGCAGGTCAAAGGCCAGGCACAGGCATCAATGTTCATAGATCTGCCAGACGCGTTTCAAGAGTTATTCATATCCTTTCTTCAGTGACATTATTTCAGAAGAGGCAGAGCACGATTTACTGTGCACTTCTATAAATTCCAATTACCTGCCACAGTGGGCGTGGCCATCGCTCTGGCCCTCTGGGCGTAGTAGTGCGCTGCGGTGTTCCACATGTGAGGCTGCTCATACTTCTTTCGAAAGTCATTTAAAATATTAATTCCCAAGTAGGTAGAAGCACTGTCCGGGCATAGAACCTGCCCCGCTTTCCAGAAGTCACAGCGCGCATGTAGTCAGCACCACCCTGTACTGGCGCTAGACTTGCCTTCCCTCCGTGAATGTCAGCGCCTTCATGACGCCAGCACGGACCCGCAGACAGGCAGTGGGCTGCACTCCAGGTAAGCCCCAGAAGGAGTGACGCCTCTGGAAGATAAATTCAGCACGTCTTTGATTGAGACAACTTGCAAGCAGGTCCAAGGCCATAATTCCACTGAAAAGGAATTTCAGAAATCCGCCAAACTTTGTATGGGTCGCTTCAGAGTGCGTGGGTATAATGAGGGAGTATTAACACAGGCCTTAACAAGAGTGAACAACCGGCCCAGATCTGAGCTATTAAAATCAAAGCAGAAAGTGAATACAGATAAGGGGACCTTTAGGCTGATTAAGACTTCCTCAGAGAATGCAGGGCAAGTGAGAAAGATACTACATAAGAACTGAAATATCCTGCTTACTGATAACATCATTAAAGATGATTTACCGTCTAATCCCATGGTGACATTCCGTAAAGCTAGGGCTTTGAAAGATCATTTGGTCCATAGCCATCATTCGACAAAAGCCAGTGCCCCTAATCAAATACCACTGAATGGTTTCTATCCTTGTGGCCGATGCAAGGCTTTTAAAATAAGCAAACGGACCTTAGCATACAAAATACCAGGTCTCAAATTCCCCAAAAAAATCAACAAATTTCTGACCTTCACTACTCCATATGTCATATATTGTTTTTTTGTCCTTGTGGGCTACGTTATATCGGTAGCACGATTAACCCTGTGAAGTTACGCATATTAGAACATATGCGTCCTATTAATAATATCGATGAATCTTATCCTGTTGCCAGGCATTTTAACAAAATGCATTGGTACAATAGGGATCTATTGGCCTATTTCTGTCTGGATAGCATGCCTGCACACCCCAGATGGGGAGATCGTTTGAAGAAACTAAGGCGTTTAGAATCACGCTATATAATAGACTTACAAAGCAAGAGCCAGACAGGCTTAAATACACATGAAGAATTAGCAGCACATTTGGGTTAATAGGCACACAGCTGTAACAATGTTTATTGACATAGGATTGATTGGTTGTTGAATAGATTGTTCTTGAAAATGTCTGAGTATCCTATTTTATCAAGAGTATTCTTTTTGAACTGATGAACTGATCATGATTTTAATGGTCTAGCATGTATATAAATGGGAGCTTGCCCATCTAGGGGCTGTATTAATTGTGCTTGTTGCAATGCCCATCTAGGGCTATATGATTGATGATCAATATTGTAGTTAATAGGTCTATACCAGTTAAATACCACATTTTGATTGGAGACTAGCAAGTTAAGAATGTATTTACCTTCTTTTTTGCGTTAACAGTGCATTGCACCTTTCAAAATGGCGATGGTTATGGAACCTCGCAGTCTTCTTTCTATGCCTATGATTTACATGCAAAGACCTAATGAAATGCATTTAAATGTAATGGCGGTGCGTTCTGAACCACAATTGACGAAGGCTAAGCGCCAAAACGTGTCTTGTTTGTGCTAGGGTTGCCAACAAAAAGAATTGTTGGCACTAAACCCCCCCCCCCCGCTGTGATGCTGTTTTCTTGTTCGAAGAATGAACGTTGAAAGAACCTGGGAGCAGTAATATATATAGAGCAGTCAGGATTTGTGGGAGAGTGTATCCCCACACGGCCGGACATCGAGGACAAACAATCAGCGGGCGCCACACTGTTTATCAGGACAGTGAGGACTTGGAGGGACAGGGCGCCTAAGGTTAGCTGAAAGCCGAATTAATGTCAGTGAATGAAGTGACATAAACAAATGTGGGGCAATTTATTAAATTCGCAATGGATGATGGATCTTGTAGTCCAGGAATGTGTGTAATCAAACCTGTGCGACCTTCGAACACTTTCTTGAACATTGGAACTGTTAACATGAATAACACTAAGAAAGGTCGCGAAAGATTAAGGGTTTTCTAACACAGCACGAAATGAGCAAAGAAAAACGAACTAACTTAACAAATTAATGTGGGCAACCGCTTCAGTCCCTCCTCACTGTTGTTGAACACGAAAAGCACTTAAACCCGGCGTGACTGAATCCCCCATGTTGCATATGATTAAGACCCGACGGGGTCGAAACCGGTCATGCCATTACCCTGCTGATTAAAAATTGGTTTCCTCTGAATGTTCGGCTGGAGGGCTTGATTTCTGCGCCGAAGGAGGTGTGAATCTTGTGGATATATATATATATATATATATATATATATATATATATATATATATATATATATATATATATATATATATATATATATATATATATATATATATATATATATATATTCGCAAATTCATTGTGTTGTGATAGGTACATTCCGATACCGCGGTTATTCGGGAACTCTGTATAATTGTTAGCAAGTGTGAAAAACATATATACACGTATTGTAATTGATGTTTGTGATCAGTATTTTACTGATATAATATATAACATGTTAGCATTCACAAATATCACTTGACTACTGCAGATTATAGGGATTACATGATTACATTAGACAAAACTCTTTTCATTATTCTAGAAGGGATTTCTATTTTCTTTAGAATTCCAGTGCTGAGATTGGAGGTTCACATTCCAGCAGCTGCTGTTTTCCTATTGAAAAATTATTTTGGAGGGATTTTTTTGTTTTAAATTTGATAACAAAATGACATCTGGTGGCAGTGGAGATCAGATGCCACACCCTGTGGAAGACAATCCATCTGAGGAGGAACCTCCAGCATGCCACTACGTGATGTGCTCTCTATATGAAAAGACCCTCTCCAGGAGTATGTCAAAAAAATATTCGTAATGTACAACGAGTATGCTGATACACCTAAAGACGTGCTGCTCCAAGCACCTAACCAGAGCACAGAGGGAGTGCTGTGCAGAAGATGCATCTACATCAAGTGCTACGCCAATTGCACCAGGGGATCCTATACCAACTGAGATACATCAACATCTCCCAGAGAGGTCAGTAGAGCTCAAAACAATTGAGACATTTAGTTTGGACTGCAAGAAAGTCCTGATTGTAGAGGAGGAATCTTTAGCTGCAGTTCTCGAGGTAGCAAAAGTCCACAAATGTTATTATTATTATTTTTTGATTGACGCTTCTATGCCCAGTTTTGATTTTTTGAGTTAAAACCTTTTCAAGTTGCAATTTTATTAGTAAAAAACCCCAAAAATAATAAATGTTAAAAATGAAAGTTCTGAAAGATCACAAAAAGATCCCTAGAGGTTCTGGTTATAACCACCTTTCTTAGTTTAAAAAATATACACTTTATGTGTCTGTATGTATGAGAAAGAGTATGAATGAGTGAGTTACTATGATAGTGAGTAGGTGTATGAGTGAGTAAGGAGATGTGTTAATGGACGAGTAAGTAGGTGCATGAGTGGGTTTATGGGTTTGTGAGTGGATGTATGGGTTTGTGAATTAGTGTGTGGGTTTGTATGGGTAAGTTAATGGGTGTGAGTGGCTCTAAATGGTGAATGAGAGGGTGTATAGGTGAGTGTGTGGGTACATGAGTGTCTGTATGGGGGATTTAGTGAGTTTGTGAGTGTATATCTGGTTTGAGTTAGTGACTGTGTCAGTGACTATATGAGAGACTGAGTGTGTGTGTCACTAGCTGTATGGGTGACTGACTGGCTGTGATAGTAACTGTATAGGTGAGTGAGTGGCTGGGTAAGTATCTGTATGGGTGAGGGAAAGGGTGTGTTTGTAGCTGTATGGGAAAGTGATTGGGTGTGTGAGTGGTTACATGGGAGAGTGACTGGGTATGTTAGTGATTGTATGGGTGACTGAGTGAGTATATTAGTGTCTTTATGTGTGAGTGTGTGGCGATTGAGTGACTGTATGTGACTGAATGTGTGTGTCATTAGCTGTTTGGGTGACTTACTGACTATGCTAGTAGCTGTACAGGTGAGTGAGTGGCTTTGTCAATAACTGCATGGGTGAGTGGGCGTTTCTGTGGTTGTATGGGTGAGTGATTGGGTGTGTGAGTAGTTACATGGGAGAGTTACTGTGTGTTAGTGATTGTATGGGTAAGTGAATAGGTATATCAGTGACTGCATGGGTGAGTCAGTGTCTTTGTTGCTATATGGGTGAGTGATTAGGTGTGCCAGTGGTTAGATGAGAGAGTGGCTGGGCATCTTAGTAATTGTGTGGGGGACTGAATGGGTATATGAGGGGCTGTATGGGTGAGTGAATGTGTGTATTAGCAGCTGTATGAATGGGTGAGTGGGTGTGTGAGTATCTGTATGGGTGAGTGCATGTGGTAGAACCTGTATTTGTAAGTAAGTCAGTGTGTTACTGACTGTATGGGTGAAAGAGTGGGTATGTGAGTATCTGTATGGGTGAGTGACTGGATGTATGAGGTATATCAGTGTGTGTCTGGATGCCCCAGTGGCTTTTATGAGAGTCTTCTTTGATGTACAGCTTCACAAAGTAAGCTTCTTGAACTACACCGAAAGAAGTATTTAGGAAATTACTTTACTGCAATATATGGTGTTATTCATTTGTTTGAAAGAAAAAGAACATAAATATAAGTTAGTATTACTTTTACAAAATTCCACAATTAAATTTCATTTTCTGCAATGCATAAGTGCATACCATAAACAAAACAGCAGGTATTTCTTATGCTGTAATAGTAGTTTGAGTACATTATTTCCTTTCCCCTTTTTTACTATTCTCAGCTTTTGTACTTGTCCACCATAAATGATGTACTTTATAAAAATTCATCCTATAACAGTGTGGAAATAACAATCATGAATATTATAAATAAAAAAACTTTTTATTTCCGTACCTGCTCTTTTCTTTTAGGAAATTTAGTTTAGTGTTTTTTTTTAATTATTTTCAAATAAAATGGTGTCTGATAGCAGTAAGGATTAGCAGCCATATCCTGTTGAACACAGTTGTTCGGAGGAAGTACCCCTGGGAAAACAGCAATCCTTTGCATTGGAGTTTTTCACCATTCCCCCCAACAAAAGGAAAGTTGTGGCAAAACACATCAAATCATCTTTATGTGGGAAGACCATCTCCAAAGGATACATCTCAAAAGTATTCGAATAGCACAACGGGTATGCTCAAACATGTAAACAAGATCCACTCGAAGCACTGTTGAAAATGAAAAAGAACATAAATATAAGTTGGAATTACTTTTATAAATTTCCAGGAACAAAACAGTAAACATTGCTTATATTGTAATAGTATATCACATTATACCAAAGCAATGTACTGTATAAAGATTCATCCTTGAAGAGTGGGGAAAAAACAATCATACAGATTTTAGAAAAAAACAGCACCACACAGTGTGTCCCTATAAGCAACACTATCCATTCCACTCACTATCAATAATTAATGCATTGTTTTACCCATAGTTACTAAACTAACCTAAACAAACATATCCTAAAAATAACTCTTTTATTATTAGAAGCGTTGCAATACTACTAATACATATAAATCACACATGAATTTTGAACACCCTTCTGAAAACTTCACCCCTGGTAGGCCAAATTGCGCCTTAAACAATGATGATCCATGTAGTAGAAATACTGTATACCACTTATTCCTAGTTATCCTCCTTAGAACTTTGTTTGAAAAAACATAAGGTAAGAATTTGGTAGTTTGAAAGGCAGTTGTAGTTTAAATTTAAGGTGCCTGTCATTGCAGTGTGTCCATCCAGTTTCACTATTTAAATAGACAGTGTAGTGTCCAGATGTTATATTAAGTCCTTCATGTGAGATGATAATCAAAGTAGTATAAGTTCTTCCAAAATTGATATTTGTCAAGCTTTGAAGTTCGCAATTTCAGTTTCCAATTCAATGCCATCTGCTCTGCCTTGTTGTAGCATTAATATAAGGTATTTGCCAGTTCTTCATAAATGCAATGTTGACATGACATCTGATCTACAATTTGGGCTGGTCATATTTTGGTTAGCCATTTTTATCAATATGTCAAAAGGCACAGTTTTGGAATCCAGTAGTGCTAAGCACAGAAATCACTCAAAATTGATTGAATGATAGATGTAAAAGACAAATCTTCACAGTCATGGTTCCTTGCGTAACTCAGTCCAAATAAGTCATCAATACTCATTTCTTTCTCTTCTAAAACTCCCTTTTAAACTCTTGTGCATCTTGTTGAGTGTTCTGAGTAAATTGCACTGATCCACTACCTGTATCTACTAGATCTTGAATGCCTGAAACACAATGTATTATAGTCCTATTACTTTGTAAATGTTGCAGCAAACCAGACAGTGCAGAACTTTTCTGATTGGAAGAGTACATAGAAAACATCATTTGGATAGCAGTTGACACCAGAAGGTTTTGACAACTGATAACTTACATTGTCTCTCTCATTTTCCAGTTTTATGCTCTTTACTCCGTCCGTATTGTCCTTCTTTTCAGCAACATCTGTGATTCTTTTGTAAGCTTTCACTTTGGACAGATTATCTGTTTTTCATACATTAGATACTGACCTAAATGAGGAGTCCGTACACTTATTAACTGATTGTACTCTTTGACATAACTTACACCAGCAATAAATTTGCTATCATCAAAATCAACCAAAAACAAACTGACTATCAGTATTAATAAAAGTTGCATCTACACTTAAACGTTGAGATTTATGGGTAGTTACAGCATATAATAGACACTGGGAACTGCTGCTGCAGAACATACATGTCTTTTGAAAGCACAAAATGTACAATACATCTATCAATCTGCTTCACGCTATCAATCTGATCAAATTTATGGCTAGGTCTTCAACCTCATCCGTATGTGGAAAGTAAATGAAATCAATCCCTTTACACATAGCAACATTTACCAATCCTTCCTCAACATTTAAATTATGCCACACAATTACTCTACAGTTTTTGCATATATATTAAAAAATGTTTAATTCCTGCAGTCCTCGAAACAGATTCCTCCAATGAATCCAATTTTACATGCAGTTATTCACTTCGCAGTACTGTTACTCCATGGTGTTCCATTTTATCAATTGCTGTAATTTCCCAAATGCCTTCTTTTGCCAGTTTTTGTAATTCTTCGTTAACATTGGAGCACTACTGAAGTGTATGCATTAAACAGGCTATGGATGCCCCTTCTTCTATTAAATTGAACATTAGCTGTGCTGCTGTGTTGTTAGAGGAAAATTGTTTCTTGATAAGTTGACTTTCTAAGGAGCGCCCCCCTCCTTTGTCAGAGCTCCTACTCTAATGTCTTTCAGAATATTTCCATATTCTAAGTCAGATGCTTGACACATGTTCTTAACCAGTTTCCTGTACTGGAAGGTTAACCAAATGTTTCCCAAAGAACTTTGAGTTAGATCATGGAGAAGTATCTTTAAAACAGGCTGTCCTTTGACGGGGTAAGTTATAGTAAGCCACCAAAGATTAATTAAATGCTTTCCACCAAACAGTATGACTTACTCTGTTCACCGAAGACATCTAAATGGTTTCCTGCACAGAGCACGCCATACTCTGTTTTTAGAATCTGATGCATTCTTACGTGTACGAAGGCAAGAATAATGTTTGAGACCATGCTCACCTCATTGATGTTTAAAAGCTTCAATTTCTAAGTACTCTTGAGACTTTGTGACAAGCTTCATGGAATCACTTCTGGTATCCTAGTTATTGTCATATTCAACAAGTAGAATAAGAGTTTTATGTAAAGTAAATTCCTTTAATATTGTGTGCAGTTAATCCAGTTACTGTTGTTACTACACACAACAACTTTGATTCTGCAGTCCTCTGTAGGTAAGCCGTGAGTACTGTAAATAAAAAGCCAGCTTGACAATTGATGTATAATAGTATTGGCTTAAATTTTGAGCATTAACATTAATTCTTTTCATGGAGGAATCCATGCTTTATTTTCTTTTTACCTTCATAGAAATGTATTTTTGTTCTTTGTTCTGTTGTCCAACTAACTGTTCTAAATCAATATTTTCATGTCCCGCTCATTATATTGCACTTTCAGCAGCAATTTTCTCTTCTTGTTCAATCTCATTATTTAACATTTGCAAACAGTTTGGAAACACTGAACATTGAATGCTGTCTTTTACAGTGTTGAAAGAATCTTCATAGCAGTCGTAGGGCCAAATTACGATGTTGGACGGACTCAGGTCCGTTCAACATCATTTGGGAACTAGGACCGAACAACCTCCTGTCATCAGTCCCAACCGAGCAATTAGGTTGCCACAAAACACTGTTCGGTTGCATTCCTATTCTTTACAATGGGAGCATGCATTCCGTCTGGAATGCATGCTGTCATTGTAAAGAACTGAGGCGCAGTTCATCCCTGCACTCCATGGCAGCCATCCGGAGGCCTTGCACCCATAGGGGTCCCACTGGGACCCCCCAAAAGTGTATTCCCACAGCCTTTATTTGTTGGAAAGGCTGGCACAGAAAGGCTGTTGGAATCTGCCATCGTAATCCCATGGGGGGAAACAGCCACTCGGGGGATTACTGGCCCCTTTCTGAATTGAAGACGGGCACTTCGAGCCCACCGAAGCCATTCGGAAAGACCATTGGATTCCTTCCTGACAAACCACATCATTAATTGGTCAGTCAGAAAGGAATCTGAATGGGACATTTCGGTGTGGTCGGAGCCTTTTCAGACCACATCAGGCCCATAGTCTCCAAATAATTCTGATTCAGAATGCGCAGGCTTCTAGAATTGTAGATGTGCTAAATAGAAAAACTCTTTTTTTTTGTCTGAAGTTTGGGAAATACGTTTTTTGTGGTTAATTAGATTTCCTTTTGTTTGTCTGGCCAAACAACCGTCACAACCAACTATTACATGTTTCCCTTCTTCATCGTTTTCTGTTACATTGTGTCTATATCTATAGTGTGAAGTATTCCATAAAGGCACATGTTTTCTAGATGTGGACCCCTTCTTGAATAGTATATGTCCAACATATTGGATTTGACAGTGTCCATACTTTCTAGGTTGAACTATGCTAGGTACTGCATTTCTGGAAAAGACTTGAGTCTGGAAAGACTCTAATACGTGTGCTTGCAAGGTCTAGTTTTACCCAAACAATTTCCGTTGACTTTGAGTACAAACTGGTTGAGCTGAATCTATCGCAGCATTCAGAGCAGACTATCTCTCGGTATTCAGACAGGATATTGAGTTGGAAATTTTGACCTAAACGAATATCGAGTTGGAAATATCGTGACACAGAAATATCGACAGCAAGAATATTGTTGTCAAGTTTATCGAATTTAAGGTAAGAAATATTGTGTTGGAAAATATAGCGGTCATTAATATTGTTTGCAAAAATATAGTCGTTTAAAATATACATTTTTTAATTAGTAATATGTATTTTAGTTTATATTTTCAATGTATGTGGTGTATTTTTTTAATAAATGTGTTACATTTTTAGTAGTTATTAATTTTATTTTAATTACACTTTGTGTTTTTTGTTCAGTAATGATAGAGGAATAGGGTGGGAAATAATTCAATTATAATCATTTAATGATTCTTTTTTATTTATTCATATTTATTTAATTGAGATTTTAGAGTGTTAATTGTGGGAAGTAATTTATTTTTAATCAATTGATAATTGGTTGTTAATTAATGTTAATTAATTAATTGATAGTTAATTAGTGTAATTGTGTAATTAATGTTAAGTGCGGGTTGTGGGTTTATAGGGGTAAAGAGTAGGAAGTAATTTATGTTTAATTAATTATGTTTTAGTTCTTAATGAATATTGATTAATTAATTGATATTTAATTAGGGTAATTGTTTATATTTTTTGTGTGCTGGTTTTACTTTTGTAGGGATAAAGAGTGGGGAGTAAATAATTTTACTTTCTTTATAATTAGTTGTTAAATACTATTCGTTTTTTAATTGAAGATAAGTTTAATAGTGTAATTAATTATTTTACAGTTTATTTTTATGAGTTTTAATTAGATTTGTAAATAATAATATTTCTTTAATTGGTAATTAATTATGTTACATTTATTTAATAATTACTGTTTTAGTTTGTAACTAATTTCTAATTGAAAATGTATTTGTTTGAAATTTAAGTTAATTTATTTTATTTAATATAATATTTGCATGTATTTAACATTATAATATTTGTTTTAAATTTGTTATATTAAATATATTTGTATTTTAGTTTTTAACATATTTCTATTTTTTAATTTACTTTGTTTCTAAATATTTTTTGTTGTTGTTAATATTTTGTTTGTTTTTAATTTTGAACTGCCTGGAGTGAGAACATTAATTGTTACCTGTCTGCAATTCAAGACTTTCCCTAATGTTGCACTGATTGGAGTGGAAATAGTAAATTTGATCCCACCACTATCCAACACTTTCCCTACTATTGCACTCACTGGAGTGGGTATAGTAAATTGTACCCCTGTGCTGTCCAACACTTTGCCTACTGTTACAATTATTAGAGTGGGAATAGTAAATGTTATCCCTCCGCAATCCAAAACTGTCCCTACTGTTGCACTCGATTGGGAATAGTATTTTCTACCCCTCCGCTATCTAACACTTTCTCTACTTTTGCAATCATTGGAGTGGGAATAGTAATTTTTACCCTTCAGCTGTCCAACAATTTCCCTACTGTTACACTTATTAGAGTAGGAATTGTAATTTTTACCTCTCTGCTATCCAACACTTTCCCTATTGTTGCACTCACTGGAGTGGGAAAAGTAATTTTTACCCCTGCACTATCTAACACTTTCCCTACTGTTGCACTCACGGGAGTGCGAATAATAAATTGTATCCCTCCGCTATCCAACACTTTCCCTACTGTTGCACTCACTGGAGTGGAAACATTGAATTTTTACCCCTCCACTATCAAACACTTTCCTTACTGTTGCACTGACTGGAGTGGTAAATATAGATTTAAAGATTTATAAATAGTTTAATGTTTTAATTTATAATATATTAATCAATAGATTTTATGTTATTGGTATATATATATATACACATATATATATATATATATATATATATATATATATATATATATATATATATATATATATATATATATATATATATATATATTCCCACGTTATAGTTACATCACTGATGACACCATCCAGTGAATGTGTGTCTTTCTGAAAAATAAATATGTTTTATATATGTATTTGTAAAGGTCGATGGAAGAATAAATGGTTAAATAAGTGTGTAAATGGATGGGTTTTTTAAAAATAAATGATTTGTTAACTGCCTTATTGAGTGTATCTTAGTGAATACATATATTAGCGAGTAACTTTTAGATATTGAAATATATGTATCAGTGTTTCACTTTGTGTATAAGTGGCTGCATGGGTTGGTGACTGACTCACTGTTTGTATGTGTTTGAAGACAGCATATGTGCAGGACTGTATGGGTGGATGAGTGTGTATATGTGTGTGTTAGTGAGTGAATGACTGTCTCACTAGTGTCTTTATCAGTAACTATATATGTTTTAATCTATTATATGTGAGTATTGATGTATATAAGTGAGTATATGTGAGAGCGAGAGATTGTAAGAGTTCCTGTTTAAATAAGTATGTGTTTCTATAAGTGATTGTTTAAGAGAGTAAGTATGTGTACATTTCCATAGAAGTAAAGTGGTAGTGTGTGTATAGTTCTATATGCAAATAAATGGATGTTCAATAGTTTATTTGCATGTGTGATTATGTGTGTGAGTAACTTTTGGATGACCGTCGGTGTGTAACAGGATGTATAGGTGTATCACTACATATGATGAGTGAGTATATGTATGAGTGACTATATAGAACTGTTGGTGAATGAGTGGATGTGTATATAGATGGTGGAATTACTGAATTGTTTGTTGTAACTGGTATGGGTATCTTCATTTTTTTGAAAATATTAATTTCTATTTTTGAATATGTGTTTTAAGGGTTACATTACACTGAAAGGAGGTCTTTCACTCTGTCACAAGGATGGTGTCATCAGTGATGTCATGAGTGATGTCACTAACCATGTCATGAGTGATGTAATATGTGACATCATCAGCAGTGCATTGCAGGCGCGCAAGTTATAGTGAGTCCAACTAACTATAACGTGGGAATTTCAATGGCTTTATGTCAGTAAAATTTCCAGGTAACTATAACTGGTGTGAAACCTATGGTTTTTTCAGTGAATTTAATAGGTTTTTTAAATGCTAATTCCTAACTATAACTGGTGTGAAACCTATGGTTTTTTCAGTGAAGTTCATAGGTTTTTTAAATGCTAATTCCTTTCTATATCGAGTTTGTAACCTACGATTTTTTTTTAATTTGCTGATTTGTGTGAGTATTAATTAGTATTATTTTTTTATATAATAATATTTTTTTTAATTTTTTTTTTAACATTTTTTTTGGGGCGCTCTGGGTCCGCGCACCGGTAAGCTCTCCGGAAAGCGCACCCAGAGCACTACTTGCATTAGTGTAAAAAAATATGAATGAAAAGTAAATAATAACACAAGACATTTAGTACCATACATATAAAAGCAGTTTTTTTGAATAAGGAAATGAAAATAATTTTGCATTTCCGTGAAACTATCAAAACGTCACTTCGGCGCGCCGCGTAAGCGCCCCCGGAAGCGCCTATGTTCGCGCCGCGTATGCGCCTCGGAAGCGCCTACGTTCGCGCCGCGTATGCGCCCCGGAAGCGCCTACGTTCGTGCCGCGTATGCGCCTACGTTCGTGCCGCGTATGCACCCCGGAAGCGCCTACGTTCGCGCCGCGTATGCGCACCCGGAAGCGCTCCGGTGCACGCAGCGTCAGCGCGTCAAGTCATATGACCTTAAAATAACACTTTCCATTGGTTGCTAACAGTTTTTTTTGACAAAGAATGAAATCCCCACCCATTTCCTTCACTTCTTCTTTCACTTTTGTGACTGAAAGACCTGCCTTTTTTTCTCTTCGATCTTGCTTGGTTAATCATGGCTGCCAGACCATCCGGCAGTGAAGATGAGCCTGAATTCATTGATGAAGAGCCTCCTCAGCCAAAGGTGAAAGAGCATTTCATCTGGAAAAAAATTTCCATACCAGATGGACAGAAAAAGGTGAATGCTCCAAAAGTGGAGTGCAGGATCTGCAAAAAAGTGCTGTCACAGGGTGACCCCAAAAAGAAATATTCTTTTGGGAACTTCACAATGCTTCGCCATGTGGAGAGGAGGCACCCCCAGAATTTTGCCCGGGAAAGTGTTAGGGCTCTGGCACAAGAGGTTCCCAGTGATGGGGCCTCTACATCCACCGGAGGAGCAACTACTTCTGTGAGGGGGCGATCGCAGGAGCTGGTTCCAAATATTCAGCCTGCATTCAACAAAAGGTGTCCTGAAATGCAGATACTGCGATTAACTCCTTAGCTTTGGGGAGCAAAGTGTCCTGCTCATGGTTCGAGCATTGGAGAACCATCGCTGCCGTTCCCAGCCGTAATTTTTTTGTTTTTTTTTGCTCCTGTTGAGCAGTTTCCATTCCCTGTTTTTGTTTCTGTTCTAAAAAGAAGAAAAAAGAAGAAAAAAAAAAGTTCTTTTCAGAACTACCTCCAATTCTCATCAAAGAGCTACATTCTTAAAAAAATGAAAAAGAGTAAGTGAATTGGAGTGCATTGATAATAGAAAGGAAAATGAGTAAGAAAGAACAGAAAGGTATGAGAGGAGAAAGGAAGTGAAGTAGGGGGACTGAAAGAAGGTGAGTGTTGGGAAGGAAAGTAAGGAGAAGGAGAGTGAATATGGGGAATGTGGATATTCAAGGAAAATGTTGCAAAGGAACGGGGGTGTGGAAGGGTAGGAAAAGATGCATTGCTGGAGTTGCATCATTTTTGTGACACACTCCAGCAATGCATCACTTTTGCGCTTACAGATACGTCTGAAATACTGACGTATCTGTAAGTACCTCCGACATAATATGTCATATATTTAATATGACGCTTGAGTAGAAGACTGAAGGCCTCATTTATGAGGCCATGCGTCACTTTGACGTCACCGGTGCGTCACTTCTTGTGACGCACCAGTGCTGTAAATAATGCACCTTATTCAGTCATATTTACAAAGTGACGCATCTAGGTAGATGTGTCACTTTGTTAGCCCCTGCGCCACATTATACCTACGTCAGGTGTAATGTATGCAAAAGGGACGTATTGATGCAAGAAAGGGTCGTAGAGGTGACGCAGTGAAATCTATGAGATATCACTGCGTCACTTTTATGACGCTGTTGCGTCCAAATCTTACGCCTGTTTCACAGCAGGCGTGCAGGCCCTTTCACATGGGGCCTGGCCCCATGTGAAAGGATGCATTGCTGGAGTTGCATCATTTTTGAGACACACTCCAGCAATGCATCACTTTTGCACTTACAGATACGTCTGAAATACTGACGTATCTGTAAGAACCTCCGACATAATATGTCATAAATTTAATATGACGCATGAGTAGAAGACTGAAGGCCTCATTTATGAGGCCATGCGTCACTTTAAAGCCACCGGTGCGTCACTTTTTGTGGCGCACCAGTGCTGTAAATAATGCACCTTATTCAGTCATATTTACAAAGTGACGCATCTAGGTAGATGTGTCACTTTGTTAGCCCCTGCGCCACATTATACCTACGTCAGGTGTAATGTATGCAAAAGGGATGTATTGACGCAAGAAAGGGTCGTAGAGGTGACGCAGTGAAATCTATGAGATATCACTGCGTCACTTTTATGACGCTGTTGCGTCCAAATCTTACGCCTGTTTCACAGCAGGTGTGCAGGCCCTTTCACATGGGGCCTGGCCCCATGTGAAAGGATGCATTGCTGGAGTTGCGTCATTTTTGTGACACACTCCAGCAATGCATCACTTTTGCGCTTACAGATACGTCTGAAATACTGACGTATCTGTAAGAACTTCCGACATAATACGTCATATATTTAATATGACGCATGACTAGAAGACTGAAGGCCTCATTTATGAGGCCATGCGTCACTTTAACGCCACCGGTGCGTCACTTTTTGTGACGCACCAGTGCTGTAAAAAATGCACCTTATTCAGTCATATTTACAAAGTGACGCATCTAGGTAGATGTGTCACTTTGTAAGGCCCTGCGCCACATTATACCTACGTCAGGTGTAATGTATGCAAAAGGGACGTATTGACGCAAGAAAGGGTCGTAGAGGTGACACAGTTAATAAACTGGGTTTTCCCCATGCTACGCTCCCCGGTCCGCTCCCCGGACCGCTCCCCGGAGCGCGTACCCGGCACTCCCTACGCGCAAATCGAATTAGTTTTTTTTTTGCCCCGCGGGACCCTAATATAGCCCCCACATCAAACCTAGGGGGTCAGGGGGATCTACCCTGCCCCCTATGGTCATTTCCCCCTTTTTTTTGCCAACTCTTGTGTCTCGATTTTACCGAGACACAAGATGGCGGCCGCTCCGGACTGTTTTGAATGTTTACAGACACCCGTGAGCCAATCAGCTTTCCGTGCGCAAGTCGCGTAGCACGCCCGGTGCGCTCCCCGGTGCGCGTACCGGGGCGCGCCTATAGATATATATTTATTTTTTAACCTAAATTACTCAAAATCCACTGCAGCACATATCTTGAGACATAGCAAAGGCACATCGGGCTACCAGTCCCTACAATTTTGCCAAGTTTGGTGGAAATCCATTCAGCCGTTCGGGCTAAAAGTGAGGCCAACCGCCCTATGGAAATTAACATGGGGAAAACACGTTTTGGGACCTACCTTTTATCTCAGCCCCCGCTTGAGGAATCCCCCCCACATTTTCAGGGAAGGAGCAAAGCGGAGCGGGCCACGAACTTTGAGAAATTCGAAAAGATTTGTCCCCCGGGCAAAAATTATTCCCAATAGAATGTTGCGGATTTCCTATGGAAAGTAGATCTTCACATTAAATACCTACCGGCGACCGCCAGTAGGTAATATATATATATATATATATATATATATATATATATATATATATATATATATATATATATATATATATTCACTGAAAAAACCATTGGTTATAGACCATATATAGTTAGGGATTAGCCTTTTCAAAACCTTATTTTACTCACACAAAACCGTTGAAATTTCATATATAGTTAGTTCCACTAACTATATATCGCGCACCCGCAATCCAGTGCTGATGATGTCACATATTACATCATTCATGACATGGTTAGTGACATCGCTGATGACATCACTGATGACATCTCAAATGACATCCCTGATGACATCACTGATGACAACATCCAGTGACTGTATGTTTCTGTAAAGTTAAAATATGTCTTACATATTGAAGAATGAGTGGATGTATAAGTGTCTGGATGAAGGATTTAGTAGGTGCATGACTGACTGTATGAGTGAGTGATTAAATGTGTCTCACTGAGTGCATGGGTTAGTGACTAAACTGTTTTAATTTGTGCATCATTATATCTGTTGTTCTACAAACTGCTGCATATGTTGATCAGTAGCTATATGAGTAACTGTATGGGTTATTCATTGGTTGTCCAAGTATTTGTATGGGAAACTGAGTGTGTGTGTATGGGTGGCTGGGAGGTGTGTGACTCTGTACATAGATGTGTGAGTAGTTGATTCACTATATGTATGGGTTCAAAAGTGCATGTGGAAACAGCTGTATGGGCGGTTGACTGTGCATGAGTGTATTAGTGAGTGAATGGATATCTCAGTGCTACATGTCAAAGTAAGTACATATGTAAAACACAGTACATGTGAGAGTTGACATATATAAATAACTGTGCATAAGAGCCAGTGAATGTGTGAGTGGCTGTATGGATCATTGTGAACATGTATCAGGGATTGTATAAGAGAGTAAAGTAAATATGTGTTAGTATATGTTTGAATAAGTAAGGTGTGTATAACTGTATAGTTGAGAAAATGGAGGTGTGATTGATTTTTTGCATAACTGACTAGGTGTGTGAGTAACTCCATGGATGAGTGACAGTCTGTGACTGTCTGTTTACACTGATTGTATCTAAGGTTATATTAGAGTCTGAAGAGGTTCATGGTATTATCACATGAATGATATCATCAGTGATGTGATCAGTCATGTCAAATGAGATGTTATCAGTGATTTTATCAGTGATGTCATTTGAGATGCCATCAGTGATGTCATTTGAGATGTCATCAGTGATGTCATTTGAAATGTCATCAGTGATGTCATCAGTGATGTCACTAACCATGTCATGAATGATGTAATATGTGACATCATCAGCAGTGGATTGCGGGTGCGCGATATATAGTTAGTGGAACTAACTATATATGAAATTTCAATGGTTTTGTGTGAGTAAAATAAGGTTTTGAAAAGGCTAATCCCTAACTATATATGGTCTATAACCAATGGTTTTTTCAGTGAATTTTCAAGGTTTTGTAAATGCAAATTCCTAACTATATATGGCCTATAACCTATGGTTTTTTCAGTGAATTTCATTGGTTTTTTAATAGCAAATATCAAAAGCTGTAAAATGTCAAGTACGTGATAGGTAAAAACTTTTTCGTGTTTATGCACGCTGATGTGCTTTGAACGCTGCCCCCCTCCCCTCTTTTCTCTTAGTAGTACTCTCTCTTTGCAGATAGTGAAGAGTAGTTAACGCAGGCCTTTACCCCCGTTGTAATCCGTCGTGCCTGCTTGTCTCTCCATTTGATTGATTGTTATCCAAGCATTTACTGTTTTACAATTGATTCTCTTTGGTTCATTCTCTATTTACAAACAAGCACAAAGTCGCAATACTCTGTTTAGTCTTTGCAGATAGTGAAAAATCGTGAAAAATCGTGTAAAAAAATAAAAGTAATCGAGCAAAATCAGTAGGCCACTAATTGGATCTCTTTTTGACCTCGCTAAAATAGAAACATTAGGAACAACCCTTCATGAGAAATACGAAAATAGTGAGATGAACTGAGCTCCACACCATGAGGGCTGCAAGACAGCTCGGCTCCTTCACCCACCCCGCCCAAAATAACGACAAACCCTATGCAAATATTAAAAATATAGACAACACACCAGCAAAGTAACAGGGTAAAACATTTTATTAAATAACTATTTACATTACGTTGGTTTATGAGATGATGTCAGTAGTGGACCGATGTGTGAATAGGTCGGAAGCAGCACAAGGCGCCAAGATCCGGATGGCAAGTCCTGGATGTTGGGTGCCATAGTTCAGAGTTCTGAGTTTGAGCCTTTTTCAATGCCTGTTTTTTGTTGTTTCCCCTCCATCAAAAACAAAAAAAACATATAAAACTGTGCAAAAATACAAAAAAATCAAAAAATGTTTAGAAAAGCAGTGCTTGTAAGACTGTCTGAAGCTTATTTCCACCTACTGCAGCTTCACTATTCTCAAAGTAAGTGAGGGTCGTTTGTGGACCTGACTGCATTTGAAAACAATGTTATATGGTACCTCCCTAAACCGCTTGACGGAGGCCCCCGAGGGGCGGTGTGATGGCACGGACTCGGAGAAGACGCTTGGCTCCGACCCCCTCCCCAAGTCTTATAGCACTGGTGTAGCCTGAGATCGCCCCCGACATAGGCGGCCGGCTCCCGGGGTCCGACGGAACTTTTTGCCTTTTGATGACTCTTCTATTCTGGACTTTGTCCCACAATCCGTTTGACCTGAAGACACGCTGTAGTGGGGCGCCCCTTTACCGTTTTAGTTGCCATTCCGCCCGCTTTTGCTACACTGTGCCTCTTCCGCCGTTCAGCTGTTTACCGCCCGCTCTTGCGACTACAGCATCTCGCTCACCATGTAGTTGAGTTGCTCCCGCTCTTGCGGTGCAGCGATAGGCGACTGCCACAGGACTCTCAAAATGGCGGCCGGCTCTTCAGATTTGGGCGTGGTCCACTAAAATGGCCCTGGGACACCTTGGAACTCGGACGCTTCCCTGATAGGGCTTGGGTCCCATTCTCGAAAGCGTCCCCTCAGCCGTGAAGATTCTACAAAAGTCTTGGGGGCCCCCGACTCCCGCAGGCTTCTGGTGGGGAGCGGCTGCCATATCTGCTCGTGGAATGGCCACGACGGAGCTACGAGATGGTAGTGCTCTCATGCTGACGCCAGCTTTAGTCTGAAACATCCAGAAACACTGTAGACTACCAATTCGATCAGTTCCGGTAGCGCCCCAACATGACCCGGTAGAGAAGAACTTGCCCTCCCCTCTTTGACTGATGGTTCTTGTTGCCTGTCCCCTCTGTTGTCATTTAACAGAACTTTTTGGACTGCTGAAAGGGGTTGTGTTCCGAACGCTGGTTGGTGGAGACATTTTGACTATATTCTTGACCTACGTTGTCGCGTAATGCGTTATATGACACGCCGCGTTAGCGCACCCGGAAGTGATCCGGGGCGCGGCGCGCAGCGCGTAACATAAGCATAACAGGTCATGTGACTTGTTAATAAAACTTTTCATTGGTTCATTTTACTTTTGTTATTTTAATGATGAAAAGCTTGGTCATATGACCTAAAAATTACGCTTTTTATTGGTTTCGAACATTATTTTTTTTTAAACATATATGTTATAATATTCCAGGCTAATGTACTTTCCCGGAAAATTTACAACTGTCCTGCAAGTAAAATATATTCCTTTTTCGAGAAAAAGGGCGTTTCTTCGTTCCATGACGGAGCCGTTGAGTAAAAGAGACTCGGCCTGCTATCTTAGTCGCCGATACGCCTGATTATCAGATTCTTATCGATCACTTTATGTTGCAGGAGTGGAAAACACAACTGCCCTTGACCATTTATCTTTACTGCGTTCCTACATATTATACCTTTTATCCGTCATGTAATTGGACTGCTTTATTTCACTTGCCTTTTACTGATTCGAAAACAGTGACTAAAAGTAAAAACTTTACCAATGTAAATACTACTACCATGTTTTGTTTTAAAAACCTTTATTGTGAAAATGTCAGTATACAAATACGGCCTATAACCACGTGGGCCGGCCACGGAGCAAACTGAAATCGTATATGATGAGGAGACATTTACATTATAGAGGAACGTAACGAGCGAGCCATTAGGTTGCAAGAACTAAGGTGTCTAACAGTTGCGGAATCGGTGGACGTACATTTTGTAAATACGACAGGGCCACTTACAAAAAAGTTATCTAGATATACATTTGCGTGCAAGTACCATGGGTGACGTTAATTCGAACTTTCAATAGTACAGTAATCAATAACACATCAGAACTTAATATCAATAGGGATGTCGAAATATTCAATCAATTCTCGTCCCCGCCCGCCATGAGCATCAAAACTGCATTCATATCTCGTGATATCAAGGTTGTTCAACCAGTACACAACAAGGAGTTACGAGTCCCATTTATACCGGCGTCATTTTGGGCGAGGCCGGGCAGGTCCAAGATATAGTCAAAATGTCTCCACCAACCATCGGCCAGACCAGAACCCCTTTCGGCCCTTTATGCTACAAGATGGTGTCTTCCATTCAGAAAATATTGTTGGCAGCATTTTGAAAGGAAAGATAAACAGCCGTTCTCCTAGTGAGTCTCACATTGTTACATTTAGGAAGAATGTTGAAGAGTAGTATGTGGAAAATCTGAAGCCATTTTTCTACAAACTCTCAATCAGCCTTGGATGGAAAAAAAAATCCTGAAGAATGTACAAACTGAAAACCAATTTTTGTCTGTATAGCATCAACAGCAACGCTTGAGTCAGCTTTGTGTCAAGCCGCCATTTTGATTCAATCAATAACGTCCCCCTGCACACATTCAGGGACCTGGTCGTGTCTTCAGGTGAAACGGATTGTGGGACAAGAAGCAGAAAGGAAAAGGAAAAAAGTTCCGCCGGACCTCGGGAGCCGGCCGCCTATGTCATGGGCGATCTTTGGCCACACCAGGGCAATAGTGAAGCTGCAGCAGGTGCAAATAAGCTTCAGACAGTCTTACAAGCACTGCTTTTCTAAACATTTTTTGATTTTTTTGTATTTTTGCACAGTTTTATATTTTTTTTTTGTTTTTGATGGAGGGGAAACAACAAAAAACAGGCATTGAAAAAGCCTCAACAGTGCAGGGTGCCTTGTGCTGGTTCCGACCTATTCACACATCGGTCCACTACTGACATCACCTCATAAGCCAACGGGGCAACCCACGCCGACTTTCGGCGCAGCATTGTAGGATGGCCACACCAGTGCGGCAATTTGCTGGACACCACCTCGGTGCCATCCGGATCTCGGCGCGTTCGAGTCACTGTACCGCAAGAGTGACCGGAACTCAGCTGGACACGCCGTCTTTCGGCGCAGCATTGTAGGATGGCCACACCAGTGCGGCAATTTGCTGGACACCACCTCGGTGCCATCCGGATCTCGGCGCGTTGTGCTGCCTTCGGCCTACTGTAGCCGCAAGTGCGGACGCAACTCAGTTGGACGGCGAGTGAACAGATAAGGGGCGCCCCACTGCAGCCGAGGAGCCTCCATCTTGGGGGAGACGCACAGCCCCCACTGACTGACGCGACCTCACAGGCCAATGGGGCGCCCCACGCCGATTTTCGGCGCGGCATTGTAGGATAGACACATCAGTGCAGCAACTTGCTGGACACTAACTCGGTGCCATCCGGATCTCGGCGCGTTGTGCTGCCTTCGGCCTATTCGCACATCGGTCCGCTACTGACGCCGCCTCACGTGCCAACGGATTTTCTACGCTTTTTGTAGCCCTATGCCGCATAACAGGTCATGTGACTTGTTTATAAAACTTTTCATTGGTTCATTTTACTTTTGGTTTCCTAAAGATGGAAGGCTTGGTCATATGACCTAAAAATAACACTTTTCATTGGTTTAGAACATTTTTTTTTCCCAAACGATGAAAGCCCCACCTTGTTTCTGGATGTTTCAGACTGAAGCTGGCGTCAGCATGAGAGCACCACCATCTCGTGGCTCCGTCGTGGTCATTCCGCCAGCAATCATGGCAGCCGCTCCCCACCGGAAGCCTGCAGGAGTCGAGGGCCCCCAAGACTTTTGTTGAATCTTCACGGCTGAAGGGACGCTTTCGAGAATGGAGCCCAAGCCCTAGCAGGCAAGCGTCCGAGTTCCAAGGTGTCCCAGGGCCATTTTAGTGGACCAGGCCCAAAACCGAAGAGCCGTCCGCCATTTTGAGAGTCCTGTGGCAGCCGCCTATCGCTGCACCGCAAGAGTGGGCAGAAGTCAACTACATGGTGAGCGAGACGCTGTAGCCGCAAGAGCGGGCGCAACTCAGCTGGATGGCCGCCACCTGGGGAGGCCCGTTCACGCCGCCTCCCCCACGCCCCCCCCGGGCCGCCCCACGCCAATTTTCGGAGCAGCATTGTAGGATACCAAAACCAGTGTGGCAGTTTACTGGACATCACCTGGGTGCCATCCACATCTCAGCGCGTTCTGCTGCCTTGGGACTATTCGCACTTCAGACCGCTACTGACGAGGCCTCCCCCCGCACCACCCGGGACGCCCCACGCTGTTTTTCTGAGCTGCATTGTAGGATCCCAAAAACCAGTGCGGCACCCAGGTGACATCACCTGGGTGCCGTCCAGAACTCAGCACGTTGTGCTGCCTTGGGACTATTCGCACAAAAGACAGCTTCTGACCATTGTTGTTTTTTTTGTCAAAAAATGTTTAAATGTATTTACAGTTTTTGTTCCGTTCGTTATATTTAAAAGTTAATAAAGTTTTATAATCCTACTTTGTTGGAGTGCTATATATTTTTAAAAAATCGGGTGAATGGGGCCTTGAATCGGGTTATTGTCATGTGTGGGCTTTGGAAGTGTACTGCTACAGGATCGGACATTTCAAACTCAAATGCACGTTCTTTTTCTTACCTTTCCGAAGCATGGAGCGCAATAGCAGGCAGAGAAAGGGTGATGCAAGTGTTGAACACTGCCTGGCCTGGCAAGTTGCTGGCAGTGCCCCCCCGCCCGCTCCTGAAAGAGGACACACACACACCGCCGCCCCGAGTACTTCACAGATCTTTAAAAGACCATGCGCTTGTTCATGAGGCTTAAATGGTTTATCACCCCTTCTAGAACCCCTGCATCGACCCTCTGACGTTTCCTGGAAGAATTACCACGTAACACAATACCAAGCCCTGTCACCTGAAACCCCCGAGGAATCGTGGGGCATATTATCAAGGGGGTTTATCTCCGCTTTTTTGGCTTTAAAAGCCAAGAAAGCGGAGATAAAATTATCTCCCTATTACCAAGCTGTCGCTAACACCAGTTAGTGACAGCTAAAAGGAGATAGCGACCATCTTGGGCCCCGCTTTGCATGTCAGTGATATTTATCACTAATGACATGCAAAGTGGGCGTGCCAAGATGTTAGCGACTGGAAACAGTCCCTAACATCGCTATCTCCTATTACCAACTTTTGGAGATATTCGCGCTAAGCGCGAATATCTCCAAAAGCTAACGCCTGCCCTGAGCAGTTCTTAGCCATGTTATCCAATGGGAGGTGGATAACATGGCTAAGAGCATTTGCTCGATAATGCATGAATATCGCTGACTTTACAGCGATATTCAGGCATTGCGGCCGTTTTTTATCGCATTTGCGATAAACCTTGCTAATAGCAAGGTTTATCTGCGATAAAAATCGCCGATGTGCGGCGATAATTTTTGTCTCTAAACAAGTTAGAGACAAAAATTATCGCTAGTTGTTGGTAATATACCCCCGGGTTTTTGCTTGCAGAAATCGGGAGGCGGGAGACTAGCACTGAAATCAGTAGTCTCACGCCTGAATCGGGAGGGTTGGCATGTCTGGATTCTCTACAGCTGGGGCCATAAACTACATCCGCAGGGCTAGGTGATAGCCTGGGACCGGCCTGGCATCTAAAATGGCTGCCATGCACGACAAAATTGTGGCATTGGAAAAAAGGCAAGATGGCGCAGACAATGTTTATCAATAAGGATTCATTTATAACAAAATATTTTATCGCAGTGACAAATTGGCGGTCAACACTTCCTGATTTCCATCGAATCGAACGTTAACAGTCGTCACGCAGCAAAAAAAAAAAAAACACGCACTGCCGCTGGAAGACATGTATCAACATATATGAGCCTCCTCAGCCACCCTGAGAAAACATAAGGGATCAGGATACGTCTCCCGCACCCCCTTATACCTAGTAATTTAATTAAAACGAAACACAAAATGGCGAATTCCCGTTTCGCTACCAGTTTGCGGCCCAGTTTGCGGCCCGTGAAGCGCTTCTACCGTGAAAAATCATTTTTTTTTTATTTTCCCCACGGGACCCTTTAATAACCCCAACAACATTCCTAGGGGGTCAAGAGGGGTATACCTTGCCCCCTTTCAATAAATTCCCCCTTCGTTTTTCACCTCTTCTTCTCTCTCGATCCTACCGAGAGATAAGATGGCGGCCGCTCCGGACTATTTAGAATGTTGACAGACACCGGAGAGCCAATCAGCTTTCTGTTATCCAATGGAAGGTGGATAACATGGCTAAGAGCATTTGCTGGATAATGCATGAATATTGCTGACTTTTCTGCGATGTTATGTTTACCTTTTTAAATGGAAAGTGTTCCTCTTGGGGCAAGTGTCTTGTAAATACGCTCCCATTTGCGCTTGGCAAATTTAGATTTTGATTATGGGAGTTACCTAGCCATGTTAATAGTGTTCCAAAAATGGTGCTAGGGCATTCCAGAAAACACTTTCATGTGTCTCAAGGACATTTTTAGTCATTTCTTCATGAATGCAGGTATACAATTGATTTATATGCTGTGTTTAAAAACGAATTTTGAAATCAATTAAATTTCAGGATATGTACTGTTAGAGCTTCATAGGTTGTTTGGGGTCATATTTAGAAGGCATTTTAGTGTCTTTGATGTTATTTTTCCCTTTTTAAATGGAAAGCGTTCCTCATGGGGCCCTGAGCAGTTCTTAGCCATGTTATTTAATAGGAAGTGGATAACATGGCTAAGAGCATTTGCTGGAAAATGTATGAATATCGCTGATTTTTCTGCGATATTCATGCATTGCGGCCGTTTTTTTTCACATTTGCAAGCACTTCTTAGCCATGTTATCCAATGGGAGGTGGATAACATGGCTAAGAGCATTTGCTTCAAAGGTTGTTTGGGGTTATACACCATTTTTGGGAAATTATTAACATGCCTATCTAACTCCCATAATCAAAATCTAAATTTGCCAACCGCAGGTGGGAGCGTATTTACAATAAATTTGCACCATGAACAACGTAAAATAGCATACTAGACACTCAAATGCCTTATAAATATGACCCAAAACATCTTATGAAGCACTAGTAGTGCATATTTCCAGAAATGTATTGGTTATCATTTAATGATTTACTTCATTGATAGGCCTTCACATGTTTTTTTACCTTGTTTTTTTTCAGTGATAATCTTATCTGCAACCATGTGTTGGCCTCACCTCAAATAAACAAAACAGGTGATGGACTGAATGTGGATCAATGACACACATTCACCCCAGTCTAAAGATCTGGGCCTAAACAAATCTTTAGATAGGCTACATCTTATCGTCATCCTGAATTAATGATTTAAAATATTAGGGAGTGATTTATGAGTGTTGTATGCCTGTTTTGTACCATTGAGTGTCATTTTTGTGATGCAGTGCTGGTGGAAAATATTTGCTATGTTAAATAATTAGTACGGCATTAAGTTTTAGATGACTGTTATTTATTTACTGTTTGGTAATAGTGGTTAATAACATTTTATATTATATTTTTCCACAGATTCAACTGCAGATTCTTTCATAGTTTGTAAAATGCCTTCCAAAAGTAGAATAAGAAAGGCTAGAAAACGTCAAAGACAGCAGGATGATGTTTTATTGCAGCAGTCCTCTTCCCCAAATACTTGTCAAAACACCAAGAAAGGTCCGGGTAAGAGCACGAAATCATTCTTAAGAAATATTTGTAGTAAAAAAAGTTTTGCTCAAAAAAATGTTTCAGTTCACAAAAAGAAAAGTAATTTAAATGGAAAGGAGAGACCCATCACAAATGTTACTGGTAGAGGAAGAGATAACTCTGTGCATGATAGTAGAAGGAAACAACAGTTTAGGGACATTCGAAATCGAATGTTCCGTAATAGGATATTAGTTAATTTATTGAAAAATATTAAAAAGAAAGGCCAACAGAAAGCGGCATTTTATAAGAAGAAGAAAAATGTAGAGAAAATTATTGATCATGCTTTTGAAATTAAGCGAAAGTTGTTTATTTTGGTAATCAATAGAATTAGGAAACTAAGCAAGGTAATTTCTGATTTCAAAACAAAAAGTAGATGGAAGAGAGTAGTAAATCGTACTAACTTTTGTGAAGTTTTTTCCGGAGAATGGATGCATAGTTCAAGTTCTGAGGCATTTTTTAATGAGGAGACTTATTTTCAGGATAATGATTTGGTGCATGCAGTTGACATCAGTGGTCGAGCTTATGAAGTGAAGGATGGTTGTCCAGTTGAAAAAGAACAACTTGTGACAACAGAGACAGAAGAGGCGCTAAGTGATGAGGTTTTAGGAAGACGTCCTAAGGGTCCTGTGTACATTTGGAAGTGTAGTTCTATTTGCAGTGTGCGACAGGTTTCCATCAATTTGCTTTGTGATTTTATACGGACATTTAATAAGAAAAGTTTGAAGCAGAAAATGAAGTTGTTGCAAGATTTAGATCCTTGCAGAGTGAGACAAATGACAGGTTTGCGTGGTCATTCACTGGCTTGTCTTTCCAGGAGAGTATGCCAGAGTGTTTTTCATCATTTCAGGATGCTAGCAGTGCATCATAATAAAGTGAGAAAATTAGTGAGAATGTTGTATTATGCTAAGAGTCCAGCAATTATGCTTAAACAATTATGTGCTGCTCTTTTGCATGGTTCTGAAATAGATGTGAAGAATATTTGTGAAGAAATTGAGTTTTGTTACTTTGGTAGTAAAGATGAGAATGTTCAAATTGACCCAGAAGTAGAGGGTAATGTGGAAGATAATGTACAGGTTTCCAGTACAGATAATTTTCAGAAGGAAATTGCCACGTTTCAGATGAAATCAAGTGAGAGGCCTAATTTCACTTGTGTATGTTGTCGACGCACTTATTATAAGAATCAGACTAAGGTAGTGGATTTATATGCAAAAAGTGAAAGGGAAAATAATAGTGAATGGAAGGATTTTGCCACATACTTGATGGTAGAAAATTATTTTGATTTGGGATCGGATCAACGTGTGTGTACTTATTGTTGTAATAGATTAAACCAAAACCAGATGCCTGCTAGGGCAGTTCATAATAATCTGGAATTGGTTGAGATTCCTTCTGAATTGAAGGATTTAAATACTTATGAATCTATTTTGATTCAAAGTATCCATCCCTTTCAGGCTATTGTAAGAATGGAGCCAAAGACAGGGAAGTTGCCTCCAGCAGATTTACAGAGAGGATTAAAGGGAAGAGTTGTTTATTTGCCTCTAGATTTGAACAAAAACATTAATACAATTGGAATAGAAGAAGTGGAAGAGGAACCTCTGGTTATCTTGGTTAATGGGGTTCCGACAAAGAATAAGAAAATATGGCAAGATTTAGTGGATGTTAGGAAAGTCAAAAAGGCAACAGTGTATTTGAAGAAAAATAATAAGTACTATAAGAATGTATATGTTGCAGAAGAGGAAGTAAGTGATGAAGAGGATAGCGATTTGTGTGCTGGCCAAATTGAGAAAGTAGAGGCCTCTAAAAGTGAAGAAATATATGAACATTATAGTGTTCATCCTTTGCATTCCAAGGAAGTCATGGGGAATGCTATTGAGTTGTTTCAAATGAAACAAGCCAAAGGGAGTCCCATTAGTGTTTGGGAGGAAAGTTTGGAAGCTCGGTGTTTCCCACAGCTATTTCCCACAGGTCAAGGAGGAAGATATGATGAGCGACCTCATCAAATTCCTGCGTCTGAATACCGGACTTTACGATTGTATGCAGCAGATCCTAGGTTTCGGCAATGCATTCCCTATTTGTTTCATCTCCTGTTTGAAAGCGATCTGTCTGGACTGTCATATGCAGTGAACCACATCTTAAAAAGTGGTATACAGATGCGAAACATCTCGGCAAGTGACTTTATGCATAAAGTCAATGTCCAAGACAGTATTTTGGATTCTCACTTAATTAATCTCATGGCGTGTCAGCGTGGTACTAATGAGTACTGGTACCGTCGTCATGGTGATTTAAAATGTATGCTGAGGAACTTAGGAACTCCAACATGGTTCCTCACTCTGAGCTGTGCCGAGTATGGCTGGGAAGACTTACTTGAATTTCTACGAGAGGCAAATGGAAATATTGAAAACATTGAATTCAAGACACCTGGAGAACTGTGTTCTTTGGATCCAGTGAATGTATGCAGGTACTTCAATCATAGATTTGAAGCTATGATGTCTTTCATCACAAATAAAAAGAATCCACCTCTTGGAGAGGTGTTGGATTTCTTCTGGAGAAAGGAGTACCAAGCAAGAGGTGCCCCTCATATACATATGTTGTTGTGGATCAAGGATGCACCTAAATTTGGAACAGATCCGGATGACTTAGTGATGAATTTCATCGAACAGTATTCTACGTGTGCTGTTCCAAACGCAACGGAGAAGAAAAGTCTAAGAGAACAAGTTCTACGTTTCCAAAGCCATCGTTGTGGAAAGTACTGTCGTCGTAAATTCAGAAACAAGGACAAGTTCTACACCAAATGTCGTTTCAACTTTCCACGACCGGTGATTTCTAAAGGAAGAGTGAACAGTTTGATGTCTTCGCTGCGACATAATGTGACGAGGAAATCACCCAAGAATACATACAATTTGAAAAGGAACGAAGAGTCCAAGTACATCAATGACTACAACCCAGTGATTTTGTCCATGTGGAATGCTAACATGGATATACAGTTTGTGGCTGACAACTGTATGGCTGTGGCTCGGTATGTGACATCTTACATCACCAAAAAAGAAAAGACCGAACTGAAGGATATGTGGGAGGATATTTCTCATGAAAAGAGCCTCAGCAAGAAGTTGTACAGTTTCAGTCTGAAGATGTTGTCGCATCGAGAAATCGGAGCTTACGAATGTTCTGACCGGTTGTCTTCAGCAAGTCTCTATGCCAAATCCAGGAGTCTCGTTTGGGCGAGTCTTGGTCTTGCTGCAACGCGAAATCGAGTTCTAAAACCTGTCCGGGAAATTGAGTATTTGGCAGAAAAGGAACCAAACAGTACCGACATTTTGAAGACCAACATGTTGGATACATATTATCCACATCGAAGCAGTCACCTTGAGAATGTTTGTCTATATGAGGTTCTCCAAAATTATATATTCAAGAGGAACATCAAAGAAGATATTGAGAAAGGAGTGTATGCTGTAATTGGAAGTGAGGGATGCCTGGTCAAGCAAAGAAAATGCCAATTAGTAAACCATCGAAAATTGAGTGGTGAATCTCCAGCAAAAAAGGAGTTTTTTTATTTAGCACTTTTGCAACTTTTCAAGCCTTGGCGTGCAGAAGAGGAACTGCTTGGAGATTTCCTCTGTTACGAAGACTCTTTCAATGCAGCCAAGGAGTCCATAGAATGTCCTGCTTTTTCTAAATATCAAGAAATGCTAACTTTGGAAATTGAGCAGGAAGCAACGATTGCAGCCGAGATTGCCAGAGACAGTTCTCAGGACAGTCAGAGTTCTGTTTCATTGAGTCAAGATCCACTTGGAGGACCTATTATCGAAAATGAAGCTGCCACTGCTATGAATGAAGTGGAAAGAGCCATGGCACATGCTCAGGAGGATTCAGTTAACTTAGAAGACTTGGAAAAACAACTCAACGTTGAGCAGAGGAAAATATATGATGAAGTTACCACGGAAATTGAGCACGGATTAAGTCATGAGAAGAACAAGTGCTTATGTACATCGTTGAAGCCTGTCCGACTGTACGTGAGTGGAGAAGCGGGAACTGGAAAAAGTTTCCTCATTAAAGCAATCTCTTGTTATTTGCAGGAAAGGACTGAGTCATCACTGTCTTGTGTTGTCACCGCTCCTACTGGACTGGCAGCACATAACATTAAAGGTATTACTTTGCATCGTCTACTGATGCTGCCGGTGGAGCATGACAACAAATTACAATACAACAAGTTATCTGGAGATGCTTGCTGTGAAGTTTCAAGAGTCTTGAGGAAAATGAAACTACTTATCATTGACGAAGTAAGCATGGTTTCCAATGTCATGCTTGCCTTTGTGCATTTGAGAATGCAAGAAGTACTTAAAACTGAATATGATGTGTTATTTGGTGGGAAACACATCATTGTTTTCGGAGATCTTCTGCAGCTGACACCAGTAAAAGGTCAACCTGTGTTCAAAATACTCACGCATGAAGATACCAGGAAGTGCCTAGGGAGCATTGGCAACGTCAATATATGGTTAAACTTCAATTATGCAGAACTGCATCAAAATATGCGTCAGGCAAAGGATGAAGATTACAAGAATATTCTACAAGATATTAGAATTGGAAAAGTGACTGAGCATGGGAAAGAAGCTTTAAATGCACGATTACTGTCAAATTTATATCCCAAACAAGAGATTGTGCCTGAGAATATTTTTCAGAAAATTACTGAGAAGAAATCCGGGATATGTCTCATGCCAACTCTTGCAGAATGTGCCATCTTCAACAACAAAATGTTGAATTTAGAAAAGCAAGAGATTGTGAAACTTGAAGCTATCGACAAATTAGAGCATATGGGATCAACAATTATTTTGTCAGACAATTTGAAATCAAAATTGGATTCATTAGAGAAGACTATATCTAAAACAGCGGGTTTTGAAAAGACTTTGAATGTGTGTTTAAATTGCCGAATTATTTTGAGAAGGAATTTACATGTAGAAAGAGGTCTGGTAAATGGATCAATGGGTAATGTTGTTGATTTTGAGAAATACAGAAATAGAGATGGAATAGAATTTTTAAGAATTAAATTTGATGGCATTGAGGAAGTACAGCAAATTGGTCGTTGTTCTGCTAGGTTTTTGCTTGTTAAAGATTTATATGTTCGCCGTAAACAGTTTCCTGTTTGCTTGGCATATGCGGTGACAATCCATAAATCGCAAGGTTTAAGTGTAGACTGTGCATTGGTGAATATTGGCAGTTCTGTGTTCAAGGAGGGTATGGCATATGTGGCATTGTCACGAGTTAGAACGTTATCGGGATTGTACTTGATTGACTGTGAGGTCACAAACATTTGTGCGGATCTAGATTGTGTTAAGGAATACAATAGGTTAAGAAGAGAGTATGCGCCACATTTGCCTCAATATCCTTTGTTTGAGAAACGTGTGGTAGGCCGCAAACGTAGAAATAGCAGTAATAGTAGGGAGGTTGTTGCAAAAAGACTAAAAGTCAATGAACCGAAAATTGTTAGCAGAAAGAAAGTGGATTCTGTTGAAGATGTTGTCGGTTTTCAATTTGAAAACAGTTCTGGTGTCAACTGCTATGCAAATGTAGTGGTTAATGTTCTCTTTTCACTAGAGAGTTTAAAAGAACAGATTCTGTTGAATTCTGAACAAATTTTATGCTGTTTGTTGAATTCTGTTTTCGAGAAATGTAGCACTGATCGAACAAAAGTAGAAAGTGTGTCTGAAGTTCGTTATCTGTTAGATGAATGTTCAGGTCAAACAGACTTCTCTGAAAATAATCAGCAAGATTGTCAGGAGTTTTTAATGTATATGCTTGATATATTGCAAGTTGAGGGTGTAGATGTAGATCACCTGTTTGGGCTTTCTTATCAATGGCAGCATGACTGCGAGAATTGTAGGGTATCAAGTACTACTAGTGTAGACTCAGAAAGATTTATATATTTAACTTTGCCAGACAGTAAATCAGTCTCCTTTAATAAGCTAGTAAATGCAGCGGATCACAACATGGAGTGTAGCCAATGTAAATCTGAAATGATGTCAACATTACTTATACGTAGATATGGACAGTATGTCATTTTAATGATCCAACGATGTAGGCCTGATGGATCAAAATTGTCAACTTTAATAAAAAATTTTGTGGCTTCTCAGCTTTCAATATCAGGAAGGACTTTTGTAACTGTAGCAATTATCTATCACGATGGTCCTTCAACAACTTCAGGACATTATACAGCTTATTTAAAGTCTCAAAACGGCTGGTCATTCTGCAATGATTCCGTTGTAAGTTTCAAAAAAAAATTGCCGTTTGACCTTAAAAATTCTTACCTGGTGTTTTTAAAACCAAAATTTTAAAGAAAGAATCTCGAGATTTCCTGTGAAGAATTGGAAAAGGTTCATCAAGTTGAGGGAATGTAAGTCTGCAATGCTGTCTAGATTATTGGTCCAAAACTTTTAATTATAATGTTATTTTGTAAAATCCGACTATATAAACCTGATGCAAGTAAGTCTGCTTCATAGTAAGCAGTATCAGTGTCATAGGAAAAGGAGAACATGAGTGACAAAGAAGAGTAAGATATTAGTAGTCCAGGATTGTGAAAATAATCTCAAATGTTTTCTTTTTGCAAGTTGCGAAAATAGAAAATGTCGGGATTTGATTGGAAGAATTACAAGACTTGCGAATCGCGGCAACATGATTTGGCCTAGTGGAAACATGTGATAGAATGAGAGAAGTCTTTTTTTCTATGTAACATATTTTTCGTATCGATGGAGGTTTTCTTTCAGAAAGTGGCGGGCTGAAAATATTTATAGCACAACAGGGTGGATGCTGTTCATAGGAGATCCTTCGACGTCATTGAAAGTAAGTTAATTTTAAGGAGTTTTGAAATCAGATTTCTTAGGTTGTATGGGTTTTTTAAACACAGTCATTTTGATTGTGTTTTTTTTTCCCCGCTGTTACATGATGAATATCTTCAAGTCACTGATTTAAGTGAAATTTGATACATTCTGAGAACAGCAAAAATAAACCATTTAACATGTATAATTAATGTTCTTCTGTTTGTACTTATGATATACATTTAGAAATGTGAGGTAGATATGGAAAAACTGAGTCTTTTGTAAGTGTCAATTTTAATGCTTATAGTGCTGTATTTCCGGGTACTGTTTTTTTTAAAAGGAATAGGCCTCACCTCAAAGAAAGCTCTTCAAAGCAGTCATCTTATTTGCATCCTGAAACTATCATTTAAAATATTAGAGACAATTTTATGATGGCTTTACATCTTCAACATCAAGATACAGTTTTTTGTAAAATATATATATTTAGGATTGTGTAGGGGACGTAGAGAAGCAGAGACTTCTGTAAATGTCAAAGTTGTTGAAAAACTGTTTGTTCTTGAACCTTTTCCCTTGTCTTTTCTAATTTTTAAGTACATGTTTTAATATTTTTGGAAATGTTTGTTCTCTGTTTTACAGATTGAAAGTATGAAAATATATTTTAAAAAGGTAACAAGAATTATAAGGTAAATGTTTTCTACTCTTTTTACCCGCAATGCACTGCTGATGATGTCACTGACAGTATCTCTCATTTACTCTCTATAGCTGTCTTTCTTTTTACATTATTCTCTGTTTACTTCCCTTATACTAACTCTTCTTTTTTTTAAAAAAATATTTTTTTTAGTTCGCTTAAAGTTCGCGAACCGGTCAGCGAACTTGAAGCGAACCAAAAGAAATAGAGCTTGCCAGAGTGATAAACATTCTAGCAATTTTATTTGAAAGGGGAGGTAGTTCTGAAAAGAACTTTTTTTTTTTGTTTTTGTTGTTTTATATATATATTTTTTTTTTTCTGAACATTTTTTGATTTTTTTGTATTTTTAGAACAGTTTTATGTTTTTTTTGTGTTTTTTATGGAGGGGAAACAACAAAAAAACAGGCATTGAAAACGGCTCAACAGGAGCAAAAAAAAAATTACTTCTTGGGTGCATTAGGGCACTTATGGTTTTCGAACACCATATTAATCAAATTGATGCTCATGTTCCCATACGACAACATTGCACCGCAATATATACAAGTAAACCTCATATGTTGGAAATTTGGTTGAATATTTGGCACACTTTCCTGTGCCTCTCTTCCTGACAAAGACATTGATGAGGTAGATCTGGCCACAGGAGTTGTCGGGGGATTGTCTTGTAGGTCCCTTAACTCAGCCCGGCTGTAGTTCAAGGGATGCCACCTGGTCATATGTCGATGCATAGTATAGTTGCCCATACTATATTTTTTCTCTGTGCCTCTTGACAATCTGTAATCACAGATGAGGCAGGTGACATATTTCGCATTCACCTTCTTCTCCCCTGGAGGGATGGAAAAAAACTGCCAGATGAAACTAGTTTTTCTATTTGAAACACGGGGCAACTCTGGGATAAATTGTTGTTGATCTGGATCCTCTTCTTCTTCTTCCTCCTCTTCCTGCTCTCTGTTAGAGGTAAATTGACTAGGTGGTCCTCTCTTCTTATGAGGAGGTGGAGGTGGTGGTGGGGGTGCACCAGCTGCAGCAAGAATGGAAGCCATTGTTGAACTTCAGGTAAATGGTCTTTCTCTCACCAAGATGAAAGTCAGAGTGAGGAAAGAAGGAGGGGTTTACATGATTTGGGAAAAGCAAAAGTTCTGAACCAATGAAAAGTGTTATTTTTAGGTCACATGACCTAGTATTACATCATTAGGAAACCAAAAGTGAAATGAACTAATGAAAAGTGTTATTATCGAGTCACATGACCTGCTGTCTTTACGTTTCGCGCTTTGCGCCACTATCCAATCCGCTTCCGGGTCCGCTAACTTGGCCCGTCGGATAACGTATTACGCGACAACGCAAAACGTCATGATAACGTAACAGTTACGCTTAAGGAACGATTACCGGCTCGCGCACCAAGTCGCGGCTTTGAATTCAGCTAACGGGAAGCTGACCAGTTCGCGGACTAGGAGCGGAACAAATTTTTTTTTTTTTTTAAATGTATAAAAAACATGTACAATATATTTTATGATTTAAAGAAGAATACATTTTACAGATACAAATATTAGCTTTCAAAAAACCATTGAAATTCAATGAAAAAACCATAGGTTATAGTCCATATATAGTTAGGAATTAGCATTTACAAAACCTTATTTTACTCGCATAAAACCATTGAAATTCCATATATAGTTAGATGCGCTAACTATATATCGCGCACCCGCAATCCACTGCTGATGATGTCACATATTACATCATTCATGACATGGTCAGTGACATCACTGATGACATCACTGATCACAACATCCAGTGACTGTATGTTTCTGTAAAGTTAAAATATGTCTTACATATTGAAGAATGAGTGGATGTATAAATGTCTGGATGAAGGATTTAGTAGGTGCATGACTGATTGTATGAGGGAGTGATTAAATGTGTCTCAGTGAGTGCATGGGTTAGTGAATAAACTATATTACTTTGTGCATCATTATATCTGTTGTTCTGTAAACTGCTGCATGTGTTGATCAGTAGCTATATGAATAACTATATGGGTTATTGATTGGTTGCTCAAGTATTTGTATGGGAGACTGAGTATATGTGTGAGTGGCTGGGAGGTGTGTGACTCTGTGCATAGATGTGTGAGCAGTTGATTCACTAGATGTATGGTTTCAAAAGTGCATGTGGAAACAGCTGTATGGGCGGTTGACTGTGTGCATGAGTGTATTGGTGAGTGAATGGATATCTCAGTGCTACATGTCAAAGTAAGTACATATGTAAAACACAGTACATGTGAGAGTTAACATATATAAATAACTGTGCATTAGAGCCAGTGAATGTGTGAATGGCTGTATGGATCATAGTGAACTTTTATTAGGGATTATATAAGAGAGTAAATATGTGTTAGAATATGCTTCAATAAGTAAGGTGTGTATAACTGTATAGTTGAGGAATTGGAGGTGTGATTGATTCTTTGCATGACTGTCTAGGTGTATGAGTAACTCCATGGATGAGTGACAATCTGTGAGTGTCTGTTTTCACTGAGTGTATCTAAGGATATATCAGAGTCTGTAGAGGTTCATCGTATTAACACATGAATGATGTCATCTGTGATGTTGTCAGTGATGTCATTTGAGTTGTCATCAGTGATGTCATCAGTGATGTCATTTGAGATGTCATCAGTGATGTCATTTGAGTTGTCATCAGTGATGTCATCAGTGATGTCATTTGAGATGTCATCAGTGATGTCATCAGTGATGTCATTTGAGTTGTCATCAGTGATGTCATCAGTGATGTCATTTGAGATGTCATCAGTGATGTCATCAGTGATGTCACTGACCATGTCATGAATGATGTAATATGTGACATCATCAGCAGTGGATTGCGGGTGCGCGATATATAGTTAGCGCATCTAACTATATATGGAATTTCAATGGTTTTATGCGAGTAAAATAAGGTTTTGTAAATGCTAATTCCTAACTATATATGGACTATAACCTATGGTTTTTTCATTGAATATATATATATATATATATATATATATATATATATATATATAGATAGATAGATAGATAGATAGATAGATAGATAGATAGATAGATAGATAGATAGATAGATAGATAGATATATATTTGTACATTTTAATTTAATTTTAAATTCAGAAAATACATTAAAAATTATAATTTATTGTTTAAAAAAAAGAAAGAAGATATATATATATACATTTTGGGACAACCTTACTAAATCCTTGTTCTGCTGCTAAACTATTGTATATTACATTCTAAAAAGAGGCGAGTTTATGGTATTGAACTACTTTGCACTTTTATTATGCTGCTGGTTATACAGTACAGTTTAGTGAATAGATAAGTTATCTTTTTACATGGTTACAGCGTCCATGATCTAGTACTGTATAGCAAATTTTAAATCTTTGTATTTTACGATAAGTTTTGATACTGAATGTTTTAGGATAGTATTTGATTATAAATCCATATAAATCCGTAAGAATTCATTTATGATAACATGATTACTCAAGGTTCACCCTCCTCTTGCACTGGAAAACCACAAGACAGACTGCTACTGTTATGTTCACATAGGTTTTTAGATGCAAAGAGAACATGAATTTAGATTGGTAATTTTTGTGGAATGAAAAAGTGTTTTATGATGTATTTTTATGTGGAATTCTGCATTCCAAATAATAATGAATAAAACTTGAAATTGAAATTGAATTGAAAAAACTTTCCTCTCCCTCTATCTGGAACAATAAATCAGACAAGTAAACAGAGTCACTTGAAGAAGTGTGGCTCAACGGTTAGAGTTCAAGTTCAAGTTCAGGAATTTGTATAGCGCACTACTCACCCAGAGGGTCTCAAGGCGCTTGTGGGAGGGGGTGCATTATTTATCGAAAAGCCATGTTTAAGTTCCTTTCTGAAGGAGATGTGGTTCTGTGTAAGGCGGAGGTGGGTGGGGAGAGAATTCCAGGTCTTGGCCGCCAGGTAGGAGAAAGATCTTCCTCCCATGGTGGATCTGTGGATGCGTGGAACTGCGGCGAGGGCTTGATTGGAGGATCTTAGTTGGCGGTTAGGTATGTAGAAGGACAGTCGTGTGTTGAGGCATTCGGGTCCTAGTTTGTAGAGGGCCTTGTGTGCGTGGGTGAGGAGACGGAACGTTATTCTCTTGTTGACGGGGAGCCAGTGGAGGTCTTTCAGGTGACCGGTAATGTGATCTTGGCGAGGGATGTCCAAAATGAGTCTGGCTGATGCGTTTTGTATGCGTTGCAGTTTTTTTTGTAATTTGGCTGTGATTCCGGCGTAGAGGGTGTTTCCATAGTCCAGTCGGCTGGTGACCAGTGCGTGGGTGACAGTCTTTCTAGTCTCGGAGGGGATTCAACTGAAGATTTGTTTGAGCATGCGAAGTACGTTGAAGCAAGAGGATGAGACTGCGTTGACTTTTCTGGTCATCGAGAGTGAGGAGTCTAGGATGAAACCTAGGTTACGTGCGTGGTCTGTGGGTATAGGTGCTGTGCCCAGGGCCGATGGCCACCATGAGTCGTCCCAGGCGGATGGAGATGATCCTAGTATGAGGACTTCCGTTTTGTCTGAGTTAAGTTTTAGTCGGCTGTTTTTCATCCACTCTGCTACTTCTTTCATGCCTTCGTGAAGGTTGGTTTTGGCGGTGTTAGGGTCTTTGGTGAGGGAAAGGATCAGCTGGGTGTCATCAGCGTAAGAGATGATGTTAAGGTTGTGTTGTCGCGCGATGGATGCGAGTGGACTCATGTAGACGTTGAAGAGGGTGGGACTGAGAGATGAACCTTGTGGTACTCCGCAGATGACTTCGGTGGCCTCTGATTTGAATGGGGGAAGTCGGAATCTCTGGGTTCTCCCGGCGAGGAACGAGATGATCCAGTCCAAGGCATTTCCTTGTATGCCGGAGTTACTGAGGCGTTGTATGAGGGTGCTATGACAGACTGTGTCGAAGGCGGCAGAGAGGTCTAGTAGGATGAGGGCAACTGTTTTCCCGTTGTCCAGTAGTGTTCGGATGTCGTCTGTCGCTGCAATGAGGGCGGTTTCGGTGCTGTGTTTGGCTCGAAAGCCAGATTGAGAGGAGACTCTTCTCTCCAAGAGTCCGTGCCCAAAAACCAATGTGGCGTGGTTTAGCTACGCAGATAGTGATAGGCAGTGAGTATATATATATAAAGAATATGTAACCCTGTGGCCCTTGGGTACCTCTAACAAACGTTTCAATGAGAGAGAGGTCTTGGATGGCTGCCAACAGCATTTTGGGCTAGAGTACCAAATGTCTTAGCTGGGTATATCGATATCGCTCAGCATCTGGTAGTGAAAAGTCTCTTTTACAATTTTCAAAGGTGAGGATTTCCCAGCCGTGAAAAAGGGCAGATACGGTGAGACAGCCCCCCCCCCACCCTCCTCCTGCCAGAGGTCAATAGGCCCAGGCTGAACTGCAGGTGGAAAGGCTGAATTAAAGTGGATAGGGGTGTAAGGCGAAGGAAACATCACTCATGCTACAGAGCAATTCACTTCATCCCACACTGTAGGGTGGTCTTGGTTGGTGTACTTAGATAGGCATTAAGTGGTCTGTCTGGCTTTGGTTTTCATAAGACATCCCAAAAGGTTCTATCACCCACAGCGTTGTCCATTTGTAGCCTATGTTTATCTGACTCCCTCAATGACCCCTCTGATATTACCCACAGTTGTGCCACTTTGAAGTATAATGGAAAGTCTGGTAATGCCAGACCACCAGCATCTCTGCATAGAATCAACATTTTATAAGGAAAATGGGCCCTGCACTCCTGCAAAATAAATCGTGTAACCAAGGTCTGGAGTTTTGAGAAAAAGTCTTGGTCATTCGGAATGGGGAGTCCTTCAAAGGTTTAATAACCTGGGCAAGACAGTCATCCTAATCGCATTATTCAGTCTATCCAGGATAAATATAAGGGAGCCCACTGTTTGAGATCTGCTTCAAGCTGTTGAAGAAGTGGAAGGTAGTTAGCCCAGTTAAGAGCGGTCACTTAGGCGTGATCTTAATCCCGAGATATGTTAGGTCTTTCTTGGCAAACGAAAATGGGAAGAGCTTGCAGCACCTCTATCTTAGGAGCAGGGAGAGTTAAGTTTAAAAGGAAGGATTTTTGGAGATTATTGAGAAGAACTGCCACTGTAATCTGCAAGCTCAGCCTGCAGTCCCGTCAAGGACGTCTGGGGGTGCTAAGTAAAATTAGAACATCATCTGTAAATATAGATATTTTAAGTTCCAATAAGTCAAACATAAGGCCCTGGAGAGATCCTGTCACCTGCACATTGGCTGCCAGGGGTTCGATACTTTAAGCAAATGGGAGCTGGGGGAAAGGGCACCTCTGTCTTGTGCTGCGTTCCAAGTAAAAGGCACCACATTTATACCATTACTCTGGATTGCGCATGAGCGCAGTCAGCTGGCATCAGGTCTATGAATTTTCCCTAAAACCAAACTTTTGAAGAGTGTGAAACAGGAAGGATCAGTCCACCTGGTCAAAAGCTTTTCCAGCATTGAGTGCCAAAAAGACTACTGGGATTTTGTTTGGAAGCTTTTTTGACCAGGTGGATCACCCTCCACAAATATTCATGCATATGGCGCTCTTTAATAAAAACAGATTGATGCAGGTGGATCAGATCCAGCATTATATCTTCTAATCTAGTGGTTAGGGTTTTAGAATAAAGTTTGACATCTAGGTCCAATAGTGCAATAGGGCGATATGATGCACAAGCCTGGGGGTCCTTACCCGGTTTAGGTATGACTGATAACAGTGTTTTGCCCTTTGTAGGGTCACTCAGTGGACCTCTGCTATGTAGCTAAATAGAGGAGTCAAATGGGGTACCAAGTTGGAGCTTAAGGTTTTGTAGAATTGAGCAGTGAACTCATCGGGTCCAGGTGATTTATGGAGCTTATGAGCATGAGTGGCTGCTTATACTTTGTCTTCATTAATGGGACTCTCCAGATCTTCATTTTAGTCATTTGTCACCTGGAGAAGTTCCATCCCTGCTCGGTTGCTTAGCTGAGCTGACTCATTTGGGGTTCAGAGGTGTACAGTTGCTTGTAAAATCTCAAAATGCCCCGGCCTTATCCTCTTTGGAAGTAGCCAATGCCCTAAAGCCTGTACGGAGGTGGACAATGTGTTTTTTCTTATGTTTAGAGTAGAATTGTTGCTCTAAATTTGACAACACCTCATTCCCCTTTTCAGTTTTTGCTTTTTTGAGGCATAATAAAGTCAATTGGGCTCTATGTGCATAGCATAAAGTTTACTCTGTAAAGCTGTGACTTTCCTTTGCCATATTAAAGGGGAGGGAGTCTGTATGGGTATGCTCAGCTGACTGTAGTTCAGCTTTAAGGGCCAACTTATTGTGTGCTTTCTGCTGAGACAAAGTGGACATCAATGAGATGCATTTCTATTTAGTTACCATCTTGATGGTATCTCAGGTAATGAAAAGGTTAGTAATGTGAGGATCGTTTAGTGAAAAAATGCCTTTGATAGTTTTACGTAGCTCATCTTGGAAAGTCCTGTGTGAGGGACAGTGGAAAGAACTACTGTCATAACTCCACTGGAGCTTGATCAAAAAGTATAATAGAGTGGAATCTGACCTCTTGGAAAGATTGGCATAGGGCTTGAGTGAGAAAAACATAGTCCAACCGAAAGTATGTTCGATGGGAGTGGGACAACAATCCGTAATCTCAATCTGTGGGGTGAATAGTTCTCCACCCATCAGCCAGGCCTATATCAAGGGTGGTTGTTTCAGAGCTTTGGGAAAGGGCCCTGTGTGGGTTCTATTTGAGTGGGAGCTGTTTTAGTCAAGATCCCATGTAAGATTAAAGTCCCCATCAAAATGTTTTTTTTTTTTGAAAATCTGTTTATTAGCATAGTAGGTAAAGCAGTCACAGAAATTTCCAGCCCCGGAGGGAAACAGAGTAATACGTACATAAGGTTGCTTAGAACATATAATTGCATAGTTGTCTCAATTTTTCATTTTGTTGGTGACAGTAACCGTCACAGTTTATACAAACCCCTGTCAAAATTATCCCTCCCCCCGCCCTAAACAAACCCATCCGACACTCTCACAAAAACATATAATTGATCAATCATTAGACTGGGGCACATAGAGAATCACAACATATGGCTCCATTCGACTGTACACATATGTGGGACGAGACCAATACAGCGAGTGTAAATTGGGGGACTACTCGCACCTCTCCCTAGCGCACCACGGTTAGTGACAGTGCATGTTGGTCCGGCCAAGGACACATTTATCGTGCATTCGAAGAGGCACTTGCACCCTCGTCTTCCCCGTCTCTCCCAGTTTCAAACATACCTAATATGGTATACCAGTCCAGTGAAATTGGCGTTTTCCTCAGACCCCTGTATTCCTCCCTCTGTAGTGCAACTCCCTCTGCCTTACCCCATCGCACCACTTCCGCCCTCCATGACTCCGGGTCGGGAGGTCTGGCTGACTTCCACCTCATCGTGATGGCACGCTTCGCTAGCAACAGGGCCAGGTCCGCGAAACGTGTCGCCACGGTTCTAGTGCGCTGTGAGGGCCCCAACCCCAGTAACGTGTCTTCCAGTGTTGGAGATCGGGTCAAAGCACCTACTTCCTGGAGCGATTCATGGACCGTGGTCCAGTAGTATCCTAGTTTGGGGCATTGCCAAAGCATGTGTATTAGTGTTGCGTTCTCGGTGTCACATCGGGGGCAATTACTCTTCGCATCAGGAAACATCATGTGTATGCAGCGTGGGGTCAGGTAGGCTCTGTGTAGAAGCATCGACTGAATAAACTTAAACTTGGGGTTCCTAGCTACTTTTTTGGGAAACTGAAGGATACGTTCCCACTCCTTATCCCTCAGGGGCCTACCAATGTCCACTTCCCATGCTGCCCGGAGTGGCGACAGATCGAAAGCCCTCCCCTTCTTAATGCTAGCAGTGAGCCACCTTGTAAGGTGGGCGCCCGTGCCCATCAGGTAGTGCATGGTGATGAGAGGGTTTGTAGCTGGTTCTATGCCCCTGGGGGACCACTTATGTGTGATATAGTGGCGAAGGCCAGAGTGTAGCAGGAAGGTGCCTCCAGGGACTCCGTGGGTAGTTCTAAAGTCTGCAAAGGACAGTAGGTGCTCTTCCGCGAACAGGTCACCCACGTGCGACACTCCGGCATCATGCCATTGTTCCAGCGAGTCCGCCGACAGAGTCCCCGTGGCCAGTGGGATACCCAAGAGCGGGATCGTGGGGGCATAGGACGACCCAGGGGACGTGTACTTTAACGCCTTCCGCCAGTAAGTTATCGCCAGTTTGAGGAGAGGCGGGACATCCCTCGGTATAGCCGAGTTGGGCAAGAGTAACGTGTGTAATCTCCCCAATGCATGATCCCTATCCGTCATGTTAATCTCCTGAAGATTGCGACCCGCTACCCAGAAGGCCAGCCATTGCAGTTGACACGCATAGTTATAGGCCCTAAAATCAGGCAAACCCATGCCACCGGCTTCAGAGGGGAGCTGCAGCTTGGACAGACCTATACGCCTGCGGCCGTGCCCCCACACAAGTTCGGTGAGTAGAGTGTCTAGGGTCTTAAAGGTTGCTGCCGGGATCAGGTGTGGCAAGTTAGTGAAGTGGTAGAGAAGGCGGGGGAGCATCACCATCTTGGATATCGCCACTCTGCCGGGTACAGAGAGTGGTAGTGTGAGCCAAAATTGTATCTGCGACTTCAGTGCTCTGATGGCCCTCCCAAGGTTACTGTCGATCATCTGGTCTGCTTCCCTATAAATCTGCATCCCCAGATATCTGAAGGTGGTTTCAGCTATCTGTAACTCATGGGGGGCGAAGGGTAGTGGAGTAGGCAGACCAGTCGCTGCAAATGTGAAGCCATAAGATTTGGATTCGCTTATGGTCAGGCCTGAGATCGACCTAAAGACCTCAAATACCTGGGCAACAGGGCTCAAGTCACTCCTCAAGTCCCGGAAATATAAGATAATATCATCCGCATAAGCAGACACTATATGTGCCGTCCAATGTCGCAGAATGCAAAACCGGGGGGCCATGTGGCGGAGTTTACAGAGCATCGGCTCAAGGGCAAGGACAAATAGGAGAGGGGAAAGTGGGCAGCCCTGCCTGGTGCCCCGGGCGATAGCTATGGGAACTGATATATGACCTGAGGTGCGCACTCTAGCTGTGGGAGCTGTATACAGCAATCTGACCCAGGCGAGGAATTCGGGGGGTATCCCAAATTTCGACAGCGTGTCGAACATGTAATCCCATCTGAGGGAATCAAATGCTTGTTTCAAGTCCAGGGAGATGCAGCCTTCGGAGCTCGTGTCCTCACGGTCACCGAGCATGAGCTGGGCTAGTCGCCTGAGATTCATGGCTGTATTGCGGCCCGGGACAAAACCACATTGGTCCGAGTGGACGAGCTGAGGTACATATTGCACGAGCCTTGATGCCAGCACCTTGCTCAATATCTTGGAGTCAGTATTGAGAAGGGACAGGGGTCTATAGTCAGCCATCTGAAGCCCTTCTTTATTAGGCTTCAAAAGGGACGTGATTAACGCCTGCATAGACGATTGCGGTAGGGTGGCTGTCCGCAGTGCTTCCAAGTAAATAGCGTGTAACCGTGGGGCTAGTAGGTCTATGTATGTTGCATAAAAGTCGGCTGGTAGGCCATCTGTCCCAGGGGTCTTACCCTTAGGAAGGGCGCGTATTGCCTGTCTGATTTCAGCTATGGTAATGGTGCGCTGAAGGTCTTTGACCTGCCCGTCTGTAAGTCGAGGCAGGGCTAAGTCCCTCGTAAAGGCCTCGAATGCGACCTCAGGAAGGGGCTGTGGGGGACTGTACAGCGTTGTGTAGTATTCCCTGAACGCAGTGTTGATCCCGACCTGGGTGGTGACTGGATTTCCTGCTTGGTCCAAGATTCTCAGAATGGGGTGGTTCACTGGGGAGTCCCGTAATATGCGGGCTAGGAGGGGGCCAGCTCTATCCGCTTGTGCATGCTGCCTGTTCGTATATTCCCTATAGTCTAGGAGCCTCAGGTCTTCCAGTAGCTCTGCGTGTCGAATGTGAGCCTCCTGTAGTGGTGTGAAGGGTGCATGTGTGCCGGCAGCCTCATTCTCTAGGGAAGCTAGGGAGCCCTCCACCTCCTTTAGTTGATTAATTATCTCCCTTTTCCTACTCATTCCAGCGGCCATGGCTGCCCCCCTAAGACAGACCTTAAATGCGTCCCACTCCACTTGACGGGTGCTGGCCGTGTTCATGTTTGGGGAGAAATATGTTACTATAGTGTCGGACAGGGAGGCCCGGTATACTGAGTCTTCAAGGAGATCTGGGGACAGTCTCCAAGTGGGGATGGGGGCTAGTCGCCTGCCCCACTGCCATGTGAGTTCTACAGAGCTGTGATCGGACAGAGTTTTCCCCATGTGTTGGGCCTGAACAATTGTATCTGCTACGGATCGGGAACAGAAAATGTGGTCAATTCGAGTATGAAGCTGGTGTGGTGGGGAGAAAAAGGTATATTCCCTCTCTTGTGAGTGTGTACTGCGCCATGCATCAGTCAGGTCCCAGCCCTCAGCCCATCGATTAAGAGCATCCGCTTGTTTCCTACTCTCAGTCGCCTGTAAAGGGGGATGTGACCTATCCAGCGTAACATCAAGCACAGCATTAAAATCACCCCCAATAAACCATCGATGATCAGCCCATTCCGTCAGCACCCCGTTCACCGCTAACAAGAACTCCGATTGATTAGAGTTCGGCGAGTAAACACACCCAAATACAACAGCATCCCCGTCTAACTGCCCCCGCACAAATACATATCGGCCCTCTTTATCGATTCTATGCTCTAACATCTGAAAGGGGACAGAGCCACGGAACCAAATCGCTGCCCCCCTTGAAAACGCAGAATAGGAGGTGGCAAATAATTGTCCCCTCCATTTCTTGCGCAGCTTCACAGCTTCAGAGGCATTCAAATGTGTCTCTTGCAGGCATGCAATCTGGGTTCCCCTGTGGTTAAGCTGGGCCAAAATTCTATAGCGTTTCTGGACTGCTCCCATGCCACGCACATTCCAGGTGCACAGTTGGTAATTATTAAGTGGCCCCATATCCATTCATGTGGTGCGACCCAGTGAAACGCCCTAGGCCCCATGTCATTTCTGCGTTGAGATAAGGTGAGTGTGTCGTGAAAACAAATAACCCCTTAACAAAAAGGTCCCCAAGCCAACGTGCCCGGGATCCAAACTGTGGTGCCCAACGTGGGCACAAGTCATTGGAGTCCGTGTGCATACCGGGGGGCGACAGGCCTCTGTCGACTGTCATTGAACGGTCTGCATGGGCTCGGTAGTCCTCAACAAAGTGGGTTCCCCCTGCAACCCACCACATGCGAAAGGAGGGGGAGGGGGGGGGGGGGGAGTTCAAGTATACATTACCACCTGGAGGGGATCATATTTTCAGCAAATCAGAACTCCTCCGCCATTTGGGCTGTAATTTTCGGGAACAGCGGCAAGCTGTCCATTGAGCCAGACACCTCTGTATGTGTGTCAGTGGTGGCGGAGTGCCTTTCGTTAAGTGCTTGGGCGTCGTGTGCTGCTAGTGCCTCCTCCGTGAGCCGCTGCCGGTGAGATGACGATGGGTGGCTCGCCATCCGAGCATCAGGAGGATGCGTCTTCACAGAGGGTCCATGGGAAGAGTGGAGTCCCGGGTCGGGAATGTTGCGCCGTCTGTCCGGTGTATCTCCGCTTACGTTGCGGCCGCCTTCCTGGTGCTCCCCGAATGGGTCCTGTGTGGTCGGCGGTGTCAGAGTGACCTCCATCCATTCCTCCGCCTCTTCTGGTGAGTCGAAGAAGTGGGATTTGTTGTCGTGCAGGATTTTGAGCCGAGCAGGGAACAGCAGCGCATACTTCATATTTCTGTCCCTTAACTTGCGTTTGACACCCATGAAGGTGGATCTGGCGCGCTGTACAGTGGGCGTGAAATCAGGATAGACTGAAATGTTTTTATCTTCAAATCGTATCGGTGCTTTCTCCCTGGCCACCCGCAACACAGTGTCCCGGTCTCTGAAATGAAGGAGGCGCGCGATTAGGGGACGAGGGGGCGCCCCTGGTTTGGGGGGCCGAGGAGGCATCCGATGCGCCCTCTCCACGCTGTACAGGGCAGTGAGATCTTCTTGGCCCACCAGTTTCCGTAGCCAGTCCTCCACGAATTGGGTGGGGTCCCTCCCCTCGCTTCTCTCCGGAATACCTAAGATGCGGACGTTGTTTCGGCGCGCACGTCCTTCTGCCTCATCCACCCTATCCCAGAGATGTTTAAGCTGTTTCTCGACTCCCTCTAGCCTCGTGGAATGCTCCGTCTGCTGTGGCACCAGGTCATTCAGTGCTATCTTCTGCTCCGCCACTCGTTCCGCCAATTTGTTATGGTCCGCCCTTAGTAGTGACAGGCCAGTCGCCATATTGTCTATAAGCGATTCCAGGGCTTCACGAGTCGCTCGTATCTCATTAAGGATAAGGTCCAACTTTGCGTCCTGGGACCTTTTCCCAGTCGGCAGAATGATGTCCATGTTGGAGGAGGCCAGAGGGTCCTCGGAGCCCGTGGACTGCAGGTCCGTTGCAGCGCCCTGGCCATGAGTCTTGCCCCTTTGCTTGCCCATGGCTCTTGTTAGCAGGGTGACGCCGGAAAGGGCACAGCAGATCGCCGCCGCCCGCTCCCGTGTCCACTCCGGGCGTCGGGCCGCGTCCGCCGCAGGATCAGGGAGCGGCGGTCAAGGGTGGGAGTAGCACAGGCCCAGGGCTGGCAGGGAGCGCGTAGAATCCCTGTTCTTGGCGTCAGTGTCAGTATAGGCGGCTTCCTCAGGGAGGCCCCGTGTGCAGAATCGACTTTAGCTCCCCAGAAAACAGATGAAGGAAGTAAGGCGGCCTGCTGCAAGTGTCCAGTGAATCGGCCTTACGTAGGTGCACTCAAGTAGCCTGGGCCAGTGCGTGGTGGTAGGCCCGCAGCGCACGTGTCTCACCCCCTTTGCTGCAGTCCGGGGCCGGCCGCCCTGATATCCAGGGTCTGCAGTCCACCGCCCTCCGCCACCCCTGCCTCCAGAAGCCAATGAAGAGGGACCGTGGGGCCCCGGGTATCGGTAGTCTAGGCGCGAAACCCTGGCAGGAGCACGATGGGCGACTGTGCTGGAGTCATGCGGCCAGGCTTCAATGCGCGTGTCGTTTTCCTGCACAGTGGGCCGATGTCAGCAATCCGGGCTCTTGGGGTACGTTTTCCACTGCGGGGTGTCCTGTCTCAGAGATGCAGCACCTCGATTTTGGGTCCCACCTCTCATGCAAGGCGCCACAGTCCCAGTCCCTGGGGGCAACGCACTGCCCGGATGTGCCTGCAAGATGGCACCGGCGAGAGGGATTGCGCCTCAGATCCGACGTGCTCAAGGGGGTCCGGGTGGAGTCGGGCTCCCTGTGACGATGGCTGGTGAGTGGTAGCGCCCTACCCGCTGTCCAGGACAGCGCTGCTGAGGGCAGACGCCGCAGTGCAGACGGCGAGCAGGTAAGCCGATCCGGGAAGGTTCCCGTGTGACTCACGGGCCCCACAGCAGGGCGGCTGGGCAGGGCGCAGTGTTATGAGGCAGGCAGTAGGGCCACGGGCATGCGAGGGTGTCCTTATGCGTCCCGTGACCTCCGCTAGTGACCACAACCACCTCCGTCCGGGGCCCCGATCGGACCGCGAAGAAGGTGTAGGGCCAGTCGGGCAGGCCACCTACTTTAGTCCGGGGCTTCGCGTCGTCCAGTAGGCCGCTGCAGGTTCCAATGTCGCAGCGTTCGCGTGCTGCGGGTCGGGTGGACTGACACCGCTCCGCTGCTTTCAGCACCCCCCGGGGGTCTCCGGTAGTGAAATCAGGTGGGTTGCAATCTGGGGCTGCAGGATAAGATGCGAGTGTTTCAGGCTACGGACGGAGCTCAAGGACTACACGTCCACCATCTTCGGCTCCAGGCCACGCCCCTCCCCCATCAAAATGTTCACCCCTTCAGAAAATCCACAAAGGAGGGATATGAGTGAGTGGAAAGAGGACACCAGGCCTGTAATGGTTGCATAGAACGAGGCCACCGGACACATTTTAATCCGGATAATGCCCTTAACCATCACAATTCTTCCCCCCTTTTTTATCCACCTTAGTATCCACTGGCTGCAACTTTAAAAAGGAGTGAAAAAGAAGGGAGACTTAATTGTGTTTGGTGGATGCAGAAGTCAAAACAGATGGATAAGATTTGTGATGAAATCTATGGCCTTCTTTACGCTTAAGGTGTGTTTCCTGTAATGCTACAATATCCTACCTCTGGTCTAAAAGATATTTCCAAAGTTTATGCCACTTGGCCTGGGAGATTAAACTTTTAAAATTCCACAGAATGGTTGTTAACACCAAATGAACAGTGTGTCAACAATATATTCTGTAGTCCACAAACAGCAATATCTGGTAAGAGACTCTCACCATCTCACCCTCATGTGTGGGAAAGTTAGACCAGGCTGCAGATTCTGCCCTCTGTCCCCCACACATCAGATGACATAGTATCCCTAATGCACCATAAACATGAACAAGAAAGGAAAACAAGAAAGCAGATCTAACATATTGCATTCAGTGTTTGGATCCTGAACTGCTAAAGTATTCTCAAGGTTCCAAACTTGGTTCAATGCTGATTGGCAGTGAAGTATCAGAGCAGTAGTTTATTGGAGCATCTATTTGTGTTGGATGCCATAGGATGTAGCAAGAGGGCCAAACATAATCATAAGTGAGTTAATGACTGTTGCGCTTATGATCGTAGTCTCTGCAGGGTGAAACATGAAATCTGTTCTGTAATGGATGGCCTCGTAGAGCTGGCCTTTGTAAAGGTCTTTGATAAGAATGGACACTCATAACTCTAGTCCTGCTAATAGTTTCATGTTTCCCCTCTTTTTTCGAATGGCGTTGCTTTAGCCATTGTCCTTTAGTTGAGCTAGTCGCAGATCTTGTGGCTGTCTCCCCCTAGTCGTCCTAGTTCTTAGTGTTCAGGAATAGAGATTCCCAGCATAGTACCTGCCTCATTCCACATCACGAAGTGGTGAAGTTTATTCTGACGCTCAAATGAAAGGTCAAAGGGGTAGGTCCATCGGTATATGAGGTGCTGCGAGATAGTGTGGCAGGAGAAATGTCTTCAAAGAGGGAACAGGTTGCCCCTTTGAAAGAGACAGTATCAAGTTTATGAGCTACTTGTAGAATGGAGTCCTTTACCTTGAATGAGTGGAGTTTCACTAGAACATCGCAGGGGCACATCCCATCTAGGAGTTGATGCACTAACTCTATGCACCTGATCCAACTTAATCAAAGTGGAGCTGTTCCCCAGGATCTCAGAAAACAGGCCTACCACAAAGGCTTCTGGATCTGCGCCTTTGACTCCTTCTTCTAGATTAATAATGTCTCACTTATAGCAATTTTCTAAATCCTCACATTTCAGAAGGGCTGGGCTGAGCTGGTCACGTAGTTGTTCGGTTAGGTCTTCCATCCGGTCATTGCAACGCTCCAGGCCTTGGTGCTATGACTAACCCTGGGCGAAGCACTACGCTATGTTCGCGGAGTTTGCGAAGTTTACGCAACTTTGCACTACGCGAGCTGCACGTAGCACAGTGCGAACACGCGTAGTGCAGCGTAGCGTAGTGCAGCGCTCATTTTTTGCTTGTTCGCGGTCCTGAACATCATGTTCGAGACCGCAAGCAAGCAAAATGACATCCCGGCGAGATTCTCAACGCGGGGAGGTAAGGTTTCTCATTGTGAGTGGTTGCGCATGCTCGCGACCGTTCTCAATGAGAAACTACCAGTTTGCATTGAGAAAGCTGCAGCTCGAGTAATGATCTACTCGAGCAGCAGAAAACTACAGCTTGCACTGTGCAAGATGCCATTTTCAATGATTGCACAGTGCCGGATGCTTGTCTGCACTGTGCAATCATTGAAAACACATCTTGCACAGTGCGAACATGCTACTACGCGGCTCGCGTAGTGCTACGTGAAGTTTGCGAAGTGCGAAGTGCACTTCGCATAGCTTCGCGTAGCCCTACTTCGCGAACTACGCCCACCCTTAGCTATGAGTCGAGATCTATGGTGCGGGTGCCCAGAGTCCGCATCATTCTGTAGTGAGGAGAGCTTGAAATTAATGTCAGATTTGAGGGCTTCAAGGGAGGTAGTGAGGTCAGTTTTTAATTATTCCCTGAGTTCTCTCTTGAAATCCAGAAGTGGAGGTCTTTCCTGGTCAGTGCAATTGTGTCATCTGACCTGGCAATGGGGGAAGCGTTGTGGGGTTCAACTGCAGTGAAGTAGCTTGACACTCTGCTGCTCTGTGGCTTTTTTCAGTTGCATAGAGGTTGTAGGTCAGTGCCAAGTAGGGGGCCCAGGTGAACAGGATGCACAAGTCACCACAAGTAGCATGTGTACGAGTGCTGTAGACTTCTCCACTTTGCAGCTTTAATGAGGATGTGGAAAGCACAGGGTCGGGGAGAGGCACATCCGGAATGGCCGGTTTTAATGATAGTCTTGGTGAGACCCCCTTTCAGTCACTCATGCTTCCCTCCATCTATGGCACTAAAACCTTTTATGGACATAAATATAAGTCAGGCCTCCTGGCAGTGAGGAACCAATATTCACTCCCCCCTCTAGCTCCCCTCAAAAGCCCTGATCTGTCTCGAGGGTTTAATTTCGCAAAAGGTGCTTTACTGAACAACTAGGCCTTGGGGCAGAGTAGGCCATTTTCACCCTGTGGAGTACTCATTCAAATCGGTCCAGGAGAGCAAGCCAGTTACTTGTTATGGGGGCCAAAGTCCAGGTTGGAGTGTATATAAGGCAGGATGGCATTTTTCTTTTTCCAACTCTGATATCTATTCTCTTCACCACTGTTAGTGCATGACAGAGTCCCGTTAGTCCTCCTCCCGGTTATTTTCAACTGTAGGTCACTATCTTAGAGTCAGGCAAAGCGCTCTTCAGCGGACCATCGGGCAACTATAATCGGTCTAAATTCACTCTCTCCCCACTTCAGGTACCTTATTGGGGGAGAACTTGACAGTTGGTCGAGGAAGTGCAAAATCGGCGGGTTCGGTAGGGTTCAAGAGCTAGTCGGCACCGCCATACGCCATGGGGCGCACCGCTGCTTGCTGTCACCAATTGAATTTGTGTTCCCCAGGCAGCTGCTGTGGATTGAAATCGACCCTCACGTTGCTTATATTTTCCACAGCCCTTCTGCACTCTGAAGAGCATCCACTGTTGTGTAAATTATGCCACTCGCCTTACACTTCAACTCATCATATAGTGGCGCCTCAATGGATCACGCCAAAAAATGGGATAGTAGTGGGAGAAAGATGTCGCACCGCATAAGGCAAAAAAATTTAGTGGGCATGTAATGTTAGTAGGTTAAGTCAACATTGACGGTTTGTGCAATGGTGCCACTCAAGGTAATACCACACCCTACTACCTCAAGTGTGAATATACAACGGAAAAGCCCTCGTGTTACAATATTTATCAGGAAGTAAACCCCGGCACTCAAACAAGTTAATTATATCTAGTAACATGTACATTGATGTTTTCTGAAAGAACTTTGTTTCCTTTTCACATATTATAAAAAATACAGAAGAAAGTTAATTTCTCAATGGTTTAATAATCCTACTGAAAACATATTAAATCAATTTCAAATTTTACAGAAAAGAGAAAAAAATACTACACACTTTAATGATGATGACATTTCCGAGTCCAACTAACACAGCAATGTTCTGTGAGGTGACTATTTCAAGGCTTCAGAGTACAATCACGAGGTTGTACCTTGTGTCATATGAGACATATGACGTACAGACAAATAGGTAGTACTGAGAACCTCTTTGTGTCACTTTTGGCTGATTTTCACAGAAAAATAGTTGTCTATCGATTCGGATGATTTTAGAAGTATCAATCAGGTATAGTAAAGATACTATTCCACAAAGTGTGAGGTTCTCAAGCAGCAATTGTTTTGTTTAGAAGGCTTCAAGGAGTTGCGTTCCAAAATTAGTAGCATTTAGAGAATTTATCATTTTTTGAACATGATAAGTCCCTGTTGTTTCAGTAGTTGTCGCCGTGTAAATCCACTTCCCCAAACCTTACTTCATCAAAGTCACCCTACGGTAGGCCCCAGACAACCCAAAATGCAGGGTGCAGTGTAGTTGAAAAGTAGGACATGTAATTTTAAGTTGTATATGTCCTAGTAGTGAAAAACCCTTAATTCTTTTTCACTACTGCAAAGCATACCTCTCTCAAAGGACAGCATTGGTGTTACTTTATTACATTTAATAATCTGCAATTTCCAAATGAGAACAGTTAACTAGCTCATGTTTGGTGTCATTGGAATTGGAATGAAAAACAAAGTCTATGGTAAAGTTGGATATTAAATTACCGTCTTGGAAATGCCACTTTAAGAAAGTTGGTGTTTTCCTGCCTTAGTTTTAACAGAAACATGCACAGATAGCAACTATGCAAGTCAGTCTTTAACACTATAAGTCTCAATGTAGCTCTTTCAACTTGTGTCGCTTTGGCAGAGTCTAAGATCGAAGAGACAGCTGCTGCTAACACATTCAAACACCAAGATAACTGACCTTAGATACTTTTATAGGATTCGTAAGCTGATTGAGACTTCAGACCATCACTCAAAGAACAAGAACCTCCACTAAATTACAGAAAATAGTTGACCTGTTTTCACCAGGATACTTTGAACAAGGTGGGTAATGGGTAGCTTGAACATGATATATAGACTAATATATTATACATCCCAGAGATTTTTGAAGCAGCCACAAGACATAAAAACATAAAAGGATGTCCTAGGGTACGGCATTGGGCAAGGCCCCTTCTAAAGAGACATGCATCCGTATTCAAATGGCATGGTGCTCTACTTGCCTGGTGGTAACTCTTGATGCTAAAACAAAGACAGGATGTTATGTTAGAGCAGAAATCATTAGTTTTCTACAGCACTATAGGTCATCATTCTGTCTTCTTAGAGGGTGGCAGCAGGGACATCATACAAATTCTGGGGGTCCTGGGCCAAACATACTTTGGGGGCCGCTGTTCTGAACAACTTTGAAATATTGATCCATTTTCAGCTCTTTCACGCCCTCTTTGGCCAGGCCACTGGCAGGGGACAGACTCACTTGTCCATATTCTAAATGTGTTTACATCTAATATTTAGGGATAGTGATGTGTGTTTTCAATATTGTAACACAGCAGCAGTTCACTAACAGTACTGCAAATAATATCTGTAACATATGAATATGTTAGGTTCTGCTTTGATCTGAAAGAATGAAACATAAACACATAATTTCTCTGCAAAACACCGGTTTCAAATACTGTTTTCCTTTCATTTATTTTGAATAGGGGTGATGTGTGAGAGTCCATTACCATCTGTGTAAGAATTAGTCAGGGTCACTAGAACAAGACTCTCTGCAGAACCGAGCTGGCTCTCTCAGAGGGCCCCCTGAAAAGCTGGACCAGAGCCCACTTTGCCTATTGGTTAAAACGTCTCTGAGCAGATCTATGAAAAATTAAATGGATGTGATACAATACTCAATATTTTTTTAATGAGTATCCTGATAAATGTATACAAGAACTACATTTTATCTTTCCTTTTTCAGGTTTGCTGAGTGATATTGACATATACCACCTGCCGTTCTTGAATGCCCAACCAATAGCATGCTTTGCATTATGTGGCTTGTCAGCCATGTTCCGACATTTCAGTCATCAAGTGCAGACTGTGAACCAGGATTCAGTCACTTGAACACTATCAAGTCTAAATCTATAACTAGACTGGAGGAGAATCACTTGGTTATGCTGATGGTGAAAAAGGCCTATTTCTTAAATAGCAAAGTTGATGGAAAAAACTGGGACTGCCCAACAACACAGCCTGAACAGTTTCAAGGAGGCGTAATCATTGGACCAAAGTTTTCTTGTAAGCCAATATTGATACATATACCTTAATAAGTAAATATCCTTTGACCGCAGCGACACAACGGAGATGGACTATGGATCGCTCCATATTGTCTGATGATGAGGTGATAAACAAACTTGGCTAAGAGTCTCAGGAATCTTTTTGTAATAATCTGGGCAGTGCCCAAATAGGGATTGTTTGGGACATATACAAGGCCTTCTTGAGGGGTAGGATTACATCAATCCAGCTGTACAAAAATAAACAGCGGAAGGCAGAAATTCTAAGCATGGAAAACACAATGCAGAGTTTGGAACATAAAATACAATGTAATGAAGTAGAGTATGAGGTGGAACAATTAGGGATTCAAACTCTTAAGACGAATCTGTTGGCAGTAGTAGAACGGCGGCTGCAAGAAAGATGGCAAGCCAGCAAGCTGGCCCACTTTAATTATGAGGAAGGCTGTGGCAAGTTACTTGCCTGGACGATAAAGAGTGATCAGGCCAAGAGTTTTATAAAGGAACTCAACTATGGGAAGGCTGGATGTCCAACTTTAGTGGGGGGTATTATAGAGGATCCTTTGTTAAAATATTAAGAGGAAGTAATTAAAGAAGACCTATGTACAACAAGGGAGGAAGTTCTAGATTGGCTAGGACAAGAATTACCTCATAAAGTATCTAAACTCCTAAAAGGCTGCCATGAATAACACTATTACCGAGCAAGAAATAGAAAATGCCATTAAATCAGGGAAATCCAGTAAGGCAGCAGGTCCTGATGGTCTTCCTATGGACGTTTTTAAGAAGTTAAGTAAATACCTGATGCCAGCAATTAGCGAGCTATTTTTGAAAATGGAGAAAAGATCCCTCCCTCATGGAATGACGCCATTTTGACTTTGATTCTTAAACCCGATAAAAAAACAGATTGTTCCGATTCATACAGACCTATTTCCCTGCTCAACTCTGACTATAAGATCTACTCAAAGATATTAGCAGACAGGTTGAATGAGGTGGTGGGAGCACTTCTTCACGAAGATCAAAAAGGGTTTGTGCGAGAAAGGAGTATTAAGGAATTAACCTACAGTCTTATAGGTGCCATTGACGTAGCCTCTGTAGAAAAGGAGCCATTAGCGGTCATCACAGTTGGCGTGAATAAAGCGTTTGACCGAGTAAATTGGTCTTATCTGCATGAAGTTTTGAGATTATCAAACCTGGAAGGAAACTTCTGTAGGGTAATAAAACAGATATATAAAAACCCTACAGCAAAAATACTAATAAACTGGAGGCTATCTGAAGAATTTAACATCCTCAGAGGGACGCGACAGGGGTGCCCGCTGTCCCCACTGCTGTTTAACGTTTACATTGCACCCTTGGCAGAGAAAATTAGGAAACATGAGGTGATACCTCCTTTTCAGGCCAGGGGTTGGCAAAAGAAAGTGGGATTATACGCGGATGATTTGGTGGTGTATACCTCAAATCTTAGCCTTGCACTACCAAAAGTCAATAAGCTGGCAGCAGGAGTTGGGAGGATCTCAGGATATGAAATCAACCAAGGTAAAACGGTTATAATGGTCTGGAATATTACCACACAAGAGAGATGTGTTAAAAAGGAAATGAGGTACTTGGGCATTAAAATTACTGAGAAAATAGAACAAATTCCTGAAACCAATTTTCAAAAGACCAATAAGGAGATAGGGAAATTATTGTTGGGGTGGTCTCACCTGCCTTTATCCATTTACGGGAGAGTCAGCATCATCAAGATGACAATTCTCCCTAAAATTACTTTTCTATTTCAGAATATTCCAATGGCTTTTAAGGATGAGTGGCTTAAAAAACACAGTCTAAAATAACCAGTTTTATTTGGGCCTCTAAAGGGGTGTGTACCTCGTGGAAAAAAATTGATAAGACTTCATGAGAAAGTCTTATCTTATTATGCCTGGGTTTTCCTATTAAAAGGAAGGAAATGGTTTTTTAAGGCATCAGAAATCGGGAAGATGCATACAGGGGGAGAATATGGTTTCATTCATAAGTATGGAGACCCGCGGTTTAAAAAAAATAAGTCTAAAAACCCTACAGAGTCTAGCAATAACATGGGAGGAGAGAGTTAAAAATCAACTATTGCAGTGGGATGGAGCCAATTTTTGACTCTCCTGGATCTCCAGAATGGTCAAAGGACTGTCTGGTGCGGCCACTAAAAGACGCAGGGATTACTATCTGGAGTCAGTTGATAATGAATAGTGCCCTAGTATCCTGGGAAGAGAGCCAAATATTGTTTAATGGTCAACTTTCGAGATTTAAGTATCTGCAAATGTGGGTTGGAGTCTCACTGATGGCCTCTGAGCAGGACTGCCTAACAAACTGGAAGAAAGCTTGGTAGCTGGAGTAACTCATAAAAAAGAGGTGGTGATCGGCTACTGGCTGCTAATTGAGATGGCAAACAGGGATTTTAATTTGCCAACTGAGCTGTGGGAGAAGAGCTTGCCAGGAGAGCAGATTCAAGATTTATGGCAAGTATCTTGCGACATGCTATACTCCACAGTCCGACCCGCAAATTTAAGGCAGAACCACCTCTTTTGTCTCCATAGAGTTTATTGGACTCCATACATGCCGCTCGTAGTTGCAGACTTTGTGTGCTGAGCGCTGGGATCCCTTGCTATACCTAACACTGGCAGGAATTGCTCACCTGCTAAGCTGAACTTTCGCCGATTTGGGGCCCATGCTCAAGTGCGGGACTGCGAGGACCAGTGGGCTTTGCGGTGTGTGACCTGCCGCACCTGGGGCCTCTTCCCGCCCCACCTCCCTGCACTTTAAAACGACTCGCGGCCCCTGCTCCGCGGGAGCCGCTGTTAGTCACAGACTTTGTGTGCTGTGCGCTGGGATACCTTGCTATACCGGACATTGGGGAGGAATTGCTCACCTGCTAAGCTGAACTTTCGTCGATTTGGGGCTAACGCTCAAGTGCGGGACTGCGAGGACCAGTGGGCTTTGCGGCATGTGACCTGCCACACCTGGGCCCTCTTCCTGCCCCCACCTCTCCTATTTAGACACTCCTATATCCACGTTACGTGGGACGCGCGCAGGCGCGCGCCGGGCGATGCCCGGGCCAAGGGCGGGCCCGTTGTAGCCCGAGAGAGACTGGACTGGGCCCACACTCTTTAGTGTATTGTAGAGGACCTCCAGGTATCTATTGAGGAGAAAGCCCTGCTTGAAATTTTATCTTCACATTATGCCTGCACGGGGGGTAAGAGTAAATGAGCTGCGGGGGGACCCACTTTAACTGGTACCTTAGACAATTTTATAACTAGGGCAAATTCTGCTATTGACCAAGGAAGTACGCTGATGGAACGGCGGGTTTCGCAAGATTTAGCCATGGGCAAAACGATCCTCCATGGGCTATCTTGCGAATGCCCGTACTCCTGAAAATCATATAACAAGTAACATCATTGAAACTCAAGTACTTGTGCATAGCTCTCCCACGCACGAAGTACAGTCCCACAACCAGTCTGTTATCGACCTAAATTTATCACAAACAATAGAGGTCAATACAGAAGCTATAGAGGGTAATGATAAAGACACAGAAATACCTAATATGATGCAACTACGCGAGAGGAAGGAGGGGGCAAAACCAAAGAGAAAAAGGGTAAATACTGCAGTAGGGGGTGGAAGAAAATCGAAAGTAGCCAAAGGTTGGAATAATACTGATATATCTCAAAAGCGTGAAGAGACTGATGAGAGGAATGTTGCTCTAGTATCAGATACACAGGGTGAGGTCTTAGCTCCTGGTGTGTGGGTAAATACCGTGGTAGTGGGCGAGGATGATGATGATCTCTTATTACAAAAATTTGGGGCTTTGCTTAAATCCTCTCTTGGTCCCCTGGAAATCAGACTTTCGCGGATTGAACCAACAACTCTCCCACCTGGAAACTAATGCTAGGGGATGGACAGAAACCATGAAAGCAAATAAAGTACAATTACCAAGCAGGTTGTACAGGAAACTAGTACTTCATTGGTCCCGGTCCAAAAATCGAACCCAACTAGTACACTCACAGTAATGACGAAAAATCCGGCTGTACTACCCAATTCCGAAAAACCCACAGAGGGAGATGAAAATGCTCTGAGAAATATTGTAAGAGCACCAAGAGGGGATATGACATTGGGAGTTCCGCCAAGAAGGCATACTTTAAATCTACCCCCAGAAGTTAGCCCATATATGGTTGTATTAACAGGAATTCCAGAGTTAAGGACCCCCACGGAAGAATCTTTTGTGTCCTTGAAAAACAAAGTGGCCCATTGGCTAAATATAAATCGACCATTACCCCCTCACATGACAAGTACATTTCTGATGGTCCGCAGAGTGGCATGGGTGGGATCGAGTACAAAACTAATTCCGGGTGACTGTGTGTTAGTAAACTTCAGTGATCCACGCACGGTTGAGCATATTTGCAGCTGGAGTAACTATACAACCCAGTCTGCTATAGAAGCCCGACCTCTTTCCTTCTTTTACCCGCCTACTGTGTTACCGGGTTATGAGAGTAATTGGACACGGGTCACGCATCCTACATGGGGCAGGATGGTAAACCAGGGTTATGGGCAAATGAATAACTGGATGGGTGTCCCTTTAGAAAACAGGTTTAGCTGCCTAGAAAGGGTGGACTGACGTCTGATGCCCGATAGAAAAATTGGGGAGAGTAAACAGGTTAATGTTATAGAATTTCCTCAAACCTCCTCTATTGCACAAGGTAGTAGAAATTTAAGCATAGTTTACTGCATCACGGGGAAGCAGCATAACTTGCCAACTAACTCAATGGTCTTTGTTCAGGATCAGGGGAGGCTAGATGACTACAGGGGAAAGGAGTCTTGCCCAGAAACAATTTCCTTAGGCACTAGCCCGGTGGCCCCAATCAATACTAGGGCTACTGTATTCTTATCATGGAACATAGCAGGGCTATCAAATAAACTAAATTTAAATTCAAAGAGACTTTATTTCGGTTTGAATCAACCCTAAAAGTACACAAGTCATAAAATACAGTTGTTAAAAAGACATAGCCGCATTGTTAAAGTGCAAGTGCGATGATATAATACCATTTGTACATTAATTCATTAATGATCTGGTATATTAATACAGTAACATTCATTGATCCAGGCAATTTCGCAGTCTAAAAGACAATTTTAAAAATTCAGTAACTTGAAGTATACTGTTAGTATGCAATCATTGTAGATATAACAGAGCTGGTCGGATCTGTTTAAAATTAAGTGTCTTTAAAAGCACAGTCAAATAGCGTTTACGCGGGTATTCATAAAAACCACATAAAAACATAAAATGCAGCATATCCTGTGGAGACTTTCCGTCGCAGCCACAGGGTGCTGGAGTTTTGCTAAAATAATCTTTCTTTGGTCTAAAAAGCAGGTGATGAAACTGATGTAACCTGAACCTTGTTAGCAAAAACTTCTCATGAGTGCTCAGTGTACCCAGTAGGTAGGGTTCCATTGTTAAACAAGTTTTAACCATAACATATTTTCTTACACTTGTTTTCTGTAACTCTGTTCCTTCCCTCTGGGTCTTCCTGTCCATGAGGAATGATCGTTTAATAAGCTCAACATCCCCCTTAACAATACTGTTTGGATGGTCAAATAGCTCTGGGCTTCCCAGCCCAGAGAAGCATGTTTTCAGATATTTTAGCCAGGGAGTACCCATTGCATTGTCTTGAGACAGAAAATCATTTACAATCAAATGTGTCAATGGAATATCTTGATTCAGCCACAGTTTTAACCAGCAGGTCAGCGGGCGTAGGGAGAAGATATCTCTCAAATATTCCGCCCCCAACTCCTCATGAACTGCAAAGTTAGATGTGCCGGCCGGGACACACAGGAGGCGCTTCATAAAAACATTTTCGGCAATCTGAAGTTGTTCGCAGGGCACATACCCCCATAGTTCACTGCCATAGACTGCAGTTGCCACTGATTTTGCATCATAAAGTTTCATCATGGCATGGGTCGTTTTTTTCCCCCAGTTTTGAAGCAAAGTTAAAAATGGAGTCATTGACCCTGGTCACATCACTTCTCTTTTTAGCAAGTTGGGGTCCCCAAGATAATTTGGAGTCAAAAAGAACACCCAAATATGAAAATGTATTTGACAATGGGATCACTACATTGTCTAATTTAAATGTATAGTTCCTTTTTGGGCGTTTACCCACTTGCATGATGAATGATTTGGAGTTATTGACCAATAGGTCTCAGTCTGTCATAAACAGTTTAAAAGCATTGAGCAAGGCTTGGAGACCTAACTCGGTTCTGGAGATTAAAACCGCATCATCTGCGTATAAAAGTACAGTAATACTCCGTCTGCCGACTCTGGGACAATCGGCCTTCACATCCTGCAGAACGCTATCTAATTCATTTATATAAAAATTAAAATGAAAGGGGGCCGAGATACAGCCTTGGTGCACTCTCTTATCTATAATAAAATTATCAGTTGTGCACAGATCTTGGGAGTACCTTACATTGGCACTAGTGCTACTATGTAGATCCACAAAAAAGTTAACAATCCCACTGTCCACACCCTTCTCCCTCTTGGGCTGCCACAGCTTCCCTCTGTTCACACAGTCGAAAGCAGAGGATAAGTCCATGAAGGCGAGATGGACAGTACCTTTTTGGGCAACGGTATATTTATTGAGGATTAGGAAGAGATTAATGCACTGCGTTATAGTTGATCTACCACTACAGAAGCCGTACTGGGAGATGGACATGATGTTATTGTCCAAAACCCAGTCGGACAATCTCTGTAGTATAATTCTCCCCACTATTTTGACCATGCAATTAATTAGAGAGATGGGCCTATAGCAGAGTGGGCTATCCCTATCCCCCTTCTTAAACACCGGGACGATGGTAGAAACCCCACAAGACGGTGTACAGCCAGTTATGGCAGCCGCATTAATAACCGCCTCAAGGATCGGTGCCCAGAAGTTCTGATCAGATTTATATAAGTCAGGGGGAATCCCGTCAGATCCGGGAGCTTTCCCAGCAGTAAGCCCCTCTATCCCGACAATAACCTCGCCTCTGTCAAATCTTATGGATCCACCCTCATTAACGGGGAGGGGATTCATATTGTTGTTCAACGAACAGCTACATAGTTGCTTAAAATGAGCTACCCACTCCTCCTTTGTTATGACACTCTCAAGCCCGTCTCCCGGATCCTGCGCCAGAAAAGGTTTCTTAATTACTGCCCATAATCTGGAGCTATTGCTTAACGTATGGGGGTCCAGGATCTCATTCCAGGCTTCATTTCTTAGGAGATCTTTGCAGGTGGCAGTAATTAATTTATACTCTTTCCGGCACCCTTGGACTGTTTCTTTAATTCTGGGTCTAGCTGCCAAGGCAATTCTTAAATTGCGTGCTGCTATTGAACAGTCCGGATTGAACCACCTAGGTCCCCCTCTCACGCTCTTCTTAGCAGGTGCTGTCAGCAGATTGGAAACTTTATCTGACAGGCTTTGGAAGGCGGCTAGATCCTGAGTTAGATTAGAGCCCTCAGCAATGCAGTTATTAATGTCTTCACTACAGGTATCTTTAATGTTTTTATATATGAGATCAGGGGTGCACATGGACCATTTAAGGCGGCGTCTCCCATCCGTTGCGTGTACCGTACCCATACTAGGATTGCAGCCTTCTTTAGCCACCCAGGGTCCCCTAAGATGGACAGTAAGTGGATTGTGGTCGCTAAATTCACTGTTTTCAATATCAAAGGAATCCACAAAGGCCTGCATGGGCAAGCTGAGCAGTACATAATCAATAAACGTTCCTTTCCCATGGCCCTTAAAAGTTCGAATTACAAAATGCTTCGTTGGATCATACAGAGCCATTGTCATGGTTAAATCATGGTCATTTAACAAGTCATTAAGAAGTTCACCCTCCACTGTGTGTTCCAAGTGCAGACCCTCATGCCGATCACAGTGCATTTCAGACAAATTTTTCAACAGAGGGTCACCGCAGGGATGAACATTAAAATCACCCCTGATCATTAGATTGTGTGAACATTCCTTCATAGAAATACTGATAAAGTCATTTAGAATTTTAAGTTGACTAGGAGATGTGCATGAATTTAGAGAATTATAAAAATTAACCAAGCCAGCTTTACAGTTTTCTCCAACTAAGACTAAGGCTAAAATGCCAGAATTGCCTGTTACAACTCTGCGTATAGTGCAAGACAAAGCTACAGAGATAAACGTAACCATGCCCCCCTTATACCCTTCAATAAAAAGATCACACTCCACTAGCCAGGTTTCTTGTAGACAAATAATCTGGAATTGTTTAATGTACTCAATCCAGTTACCGTCTGACATCTTTGTGGACAAACCCGCGATGTTCCAACAGATGACATTATTTTTATGTATTTTGGGTTGGTTTACCTCTATATGAAACACCACAGGTATGCATGCATTACTCTGGCCCCCGGACTCCTCGCGTCAATCACACGCCTCCAGGCCCGAGAATACTTCATATCTGTTCTGCATAGGGACATTCAACCCATTCATACCATTGCTCACCGCATAGCTGTTCTGAGCGTCCATAGAGAAACCTTTCATACCGTGGGTAACAGTATTATATATATATGGGGCAGCTAAAGCAGGTGCCTGGGTTTGAGATCCTAATCTGAATATTCTGGGGTCTTGAGGAGCTTTTAACGCTGGTGCATAAAAATAACCTAGTGGGCGCACACAAACACTATTGGCGTTGTGTACTAGCGAGGATGCTCTTAAGAGGACTGTTGCAACGTGTTGGGGATGTTTGCAATTGATGACAACGCAATCCCCACTCGTTGTTTTACGTGATGGGCCAATCCAGTCAACCCTTTCTGTTGAAATAATCTGGTCATAATACTGAGTAGGGAAACCACAGTTTTTGTTTAGCCAGGCCACTGTTTTATTTTTTAATGATTCGTGGGTCTCCCCGTAAGGTAGGGTTGGACGCTCTACAAAAGGTGGCACTTTCGTCAGGACTGCCACGTAAGGTACGCAGTCAGGAGGAAGAGTAATGTGCCTATTTTTCCTTAGGGGATTAGAAGCAGGACTGCGGCCAGGTACTACAGGGGGCTGTTTATTCTGTTGGGTTGCTGGTGCCACAGGGGGCTGTTTATTATGTTGGATAGCTGGTGGAGGTTTGGAAACAGCATTCACGCCAGCAGAGCCTGGGTGACAAGGTTGCTGCACATTCACAGCTCTGCCTCACCTACCATTTCCAGTATTATTGGAGTTGGTAGCTTGAGCAGAGGCAGACGCCAGATGTACCGACAACAGTCCACCCAGACGATCCACTTCAGAGGCTACTGTATTGCATCTGACTAGCAGAGGATTAACTAGTTCTATGATTTTCTCCTCCATCTTGCTCACTATGGAACTAATCAATTGTTCAAAATGCTTGATGGTTAAGATAGCACTTCCTTCATTATTGCCCTCTGAGTTACCTACACCTGTGGACGGGCCATTAACAGTCGACTTAGCGGTTGATGCCCTTTTTTTACTACTAGATTTTCCCCCTCCTTTGACCTGTGTCTTTCTACACATTCTCACCGGTCTCGGTGTTGGTGTTAGCGGGACCTGGGTTATTTCTTCAATGGAGGTAGTAACTGAATCTGCATGTGTTTCCACATGTGTTTCCGCATGGACCTGTGCCACAGCAACAAGCACCCCCTCATTATTTGGATGCGAATTACCTTCTATTGCTACCTCTGTCCCTGGGATAGGCAGGTTGTCTGGTGATGGAAGAGAATTGCTGAGGCCCTGCGTTCATTATTAATTTGGTTCACCTTTTTAACCAGAAAGTTATCCATAGTGACAAGACCGGAAATTGACCTGTCTAGTTTTACTCCGGACATAACACAAGGGTGTAAAATCGACAAGGTTAACAATGTTATCAATATAAAATAATTGTGCAGATTACCAGCAATTGCAGTGTATAGTGCCGGTAGTCAATAGAAACTTATATGACTTAATAAAAGTACAAAGTCTCACGTGATTCTAATAAGCTTTAAGGCAGGACTAAGGTCCGTGGCCCGTCCCGGCCTCTTCTGGCCACTGAGGGCCGAAGAGGGCCCGCCCTTTGCCCGGGCTTCGCCCGGCTGAGCCCCGCGCCGTCCCGCGACGCGGGGGAAGTCGTTGTAATTTATGCGCCGGTTGGCGCGCTGGAGCCAGGTGCCACTTCTGGCCGCAAAGGACGCCGGTAGTTGAAGTCCCCCCGCTCTGCTCGGCGGCCTCACGGAGCTGTCCTAGCTGCGAGGCGGCGGAAGTCGGGAGGATTGCTGGGTCAGCAGGTGAGGTCAGCGCGACCACAAACAGGCAGGTATCCCCGTCTCTGGACCCCGGTGAAAATTAATGCAGCTTCCCCGCTCTGCCAGGAGAAGTCCTTGTAATTTATGCACCGGTTGGCGCGCTGGAGCCAGGTGCGACTACTGGCCGCAAAGGACGCCGGTAGTTGAATTCCCCCTGCTCCGCTCGGCGGCCTCACGGAGCTGGCCTAGCTGCAGATGAGGTCAGCTCGACCACAAACAGGTAGGTATTCCCGTCTCTGGACCCCGGTGAAAGTTAATGCAGCTATGTAGGGATGAGTGTCACACCAGATTCACCAGTAAATGCCCAATATTTAAGCCCAATGTCACTAGAGGTTGCAAGGTGATATGACGTTTTATGCCTTAGAGCAAAGGCCGTTGAACAGTACATAGTGCAATCACTAGGGCCGCGCTCCAACAGTGCTTAATGTCACGCTATCACGCCGTACTGCATCTCCCCTTGACGCTTACCGTACGTCAGTGTTACCCTCAGTGTCCTCCTTCCTCAATGCCCGGGCATCAGCACAACACAGAGCCCCCAGAGCTCAGCGCCTTACTGCTGGACCGCAACTCCTCCCGCTCCCACTGTCGGCCTCCTCACCGCCGGCGTCCTCGCAGCAGAACTGGCACGGGCCGAGCAGAGGTAAAAGTTAAAGCTGACACAAAGAGCCGCCGGGCGCCGCACCGTACCACAGAGCAGAACACCGAACACCGAACTGCAGGCGGCTGGAAGTTCAAAGGCAGCGATGGTTCACATTTTGGAATCGAAGTCAGAGCGGGCAGCAGCGGTGGCCATCACGCAACGTCTCCTCTCATGGGCGGGCCTCCAGCTTCCTCGCCTCCTAAAGGAACCAGCATTTCTGCCCTTTATAGAACAATTCACAATAATATGTTTACAAGAATGTTGGGACGGGGCTGAAACTCATATAAATGGTTTCCGTACGTTTCTCGTACCTGCTAAGTCGTCAAAGAGGGGTAGGAACTCTGGGGGATTATGTACTTTTATATCAAATATTGCGAATATCGTAGTTAAAAAGTACTTTGTAGGATCAGACTATTATCAAATTCTGACGCTATCAATGGGGGGAAACAAGTCTTTACTTTGGTTAACCTTTATAATATTATTCCAAGGGTTGATTTAAATAAGACATTAGATGGACTTACCCAAAGTTTGCAGCAGATAGCGGAAACTACCCAGGGGGCTGACTGTGTTGTTTTATTGAGAGATCTAAATTGCCACCTATGTACTCATAGTTATTTAGATGTTTGTGGGATGGTAAACCTAAAGGGCGACCCTTGCACCCATTTTGAGCACTCAAATGTTGGGAGTAATTTTAATTCTATGCTTTATCAGTTAGACTAGGTTTCGCAAATGAACTTTGCAGTCCACAGGCTCCCTTCATGCCCACTTTCATTGGAAGGGGATGTAGCTCGGTGATTGATTTTGCTCTGGTTTCCAATAGTCACTGTTGCAATGTCCTTAGCTGTCACACGGGAGACATTGCACTAAGTGACCATTTTCCAATTTGTCTTTCTATAGACTGTTACGAAAAACAATAATTATAGCGATGTAGCCAGCAATCTTTATAATTATGGACTGACATTATCGAGATTAAATGGCTATAGTATAAAATGGAATAAAGCCGATGCCACGGCATTTATGGCAACTTTACTAAAAGAGCAGTATAATGACTTCATGACCTGTTTATCAGAAAGTACTGATTATGCCCAAATACTGGTAGCCTTTCAGAGGATTTCGAGTGAAATTAATAAAGCACTAACTAGGACATCTAAGAAGGGCCTGAAAAACGAGAGGGAGGGGTGGTTTGACTCAGCGTGCAGTAAAGCGCACGCTGCTCTAAAAACGACCCTTAAAAAAGAGCCAAAAAACAATCGGGACATCAGACAGGCTAGAGCTATTTATTATTCAGTAATCAAAAAACGGAAAAATGATTTAAAACAGGAAGCATGGCAAGTTTTACACCAAGCATGCATATTGAGGGATAATGTCGGCTTTTGGAAGGCGGTCAATGCCCCCTTCTTTGCAGAAAGGAATATGAACTCTATAGAGATAGCGATAGACAAAGTAACATGGGTAGACCACTTTACTGAGTTGTATAAAAAAGATGAGAGGGTGGAATCTATACACAAGGCTAGCAGGGGGATGATAGGAAGTAACGAACAGAGTTTGTTCCCAGTAGAGATTGAATTTAAACTACCTGAAATTGAATTGGCCATAGCAGAAAGTGCCTCAGGCAAAGCGGCAGGTCCGGATGGGGTCCCAGTAGACATTTTTACATCCAATATCAACTTATGGGCTCCTCTTTTAACCAACGTTACAGTAACAGAACTGGCTTCATTAGCACCTGGCAAGAAGCGGTCGTGGTCCCAATATTTAAAAAGGGGGATTGTGATGATCCAAAGTGTTACAGACCTATTTCTCTGCTAGACGCCCTATTGAAAGTGGCTGGACGAGCCATACTGAACAGGCTGCAATTATGGGCGGAGGAAACAGGTGTTCTCTCCAGATTCCAGTACGGCTTTAAGACGGGTATTGGCATCATTGAGCAAGGATTAAATCTGGCAACTATAGTCGGGAAATATGTGGTGGCAAAGAAGGGTAATCAATTTTTAACATTTGTCGACCTGAGTTTGGCATTTGATTGCCTGAGTCATGATAACTTATGGGACACTTTGTCCCATCTCGGCATTGAACTTAATTTGCTGAATTTTATAAAGGAATTTTATCGGGGGCTGGGGCCAAAGTCCGCTTTGGTAATAGGGGGGAATGCACCCCTGTCTTCCCTATAAGGAAAGGAGTCCGACAGGGTTGCATTATTGCCCCTTTTTTATTTAATCTCTACATAAATAGTGTGGCTAATCACTTAATAATGGTTAAAATGGATTTCCCTCAAATTAAAGGTAGTCCAGTCCCTATTTTGTTATATGCCGATGACGCGGTAATTATGTCCAGAACTCAGGTGGGCTTACAGAAAGCACTCTCCACTTTTTCAGACTATATGGGAGCCAGAGGACTGAAAATTAACATTGGTAAAACTTTTAACATGTGTTGTACACTAAAGAAAAACATGTATTGCAACACTTTTTTAAAGAAGTCTAAGATAGAAACAATGCGTAATTTCTCTTATTTAGGGATAATTTTTAGCAACAGGGGAACCTGGACGGCGTCAGCCGAGGCGAGGAAATTAGCTTTCTCTCGTGCTATCGGAGCCGTTACAAAATGTGCAAATAAATTGGGGGGCCGTCCAGTACATATTTTAACAGACATTTATAAATCGAAATGTATTTCGACTGTAACATATGGTGCAGGGATATGGGGAATTGTCGATACTAGTGATATTCAACTATGTGAAAACTCCTTTCTCCGGTTTTTATTGGCAATCCCAAATTCGACATCCACCTATGTATGCCACAGAGAACTAGGTTTGCCATATGTATCTGATCTTATTAAAGTAGGCCCAGTGTTACTGTGGCATAAGTCGTGGGCAGCAGAAGAAACTAAACTTAATAGGGCGATCGTACGTGATTGTCTTGCGCTTCAGGGTGTGCACAAAATTAGGTGGTTTTCCTATGTGAAGTCATTTTTATCAGAGATTGGGCATCCAGAATATTATGATTCCCCTAACATTTTAGCATCTATCCCTAGGAAAAAGCTGAAGGAATTGTGCCTTGAATTACTAGAGACAAAACGGTGGCAGATAGAGGGAAAGAAGGGGTCTGTAATTCAAAACCATTTAATGACGCCGGGATAAGGTCTTCAAAAATACTTAATTTGTATACAGGGCAGTTTTTCTAGGATGCTCCTAACACGCTTTAGGGTAGACAGTTTTTTTAGAATGGTAACTTTTCCAGAAACAAATATATGGTCAAATGTTTTGCTCCCGTGCCCCTGTTATGATGTCTCACAACAGTCTACAATTCATTGTGTACTGTTCTGTACATTTTACTCATTCGCCAGGAAGAAATATTTAATGTTTCTACTGAAGAAATTGGCCTTGAGACAGTGCAGACCTGCTCTCTTGAAACTCCAGATGTTGGAAGATGAAATGTCAATGCACCTAATGTCAAGTTTTCTGAAAATGTGATCAAATGTAGACATTCAATGATTTGAATGACTTGATTTTTTATTGGATTCGCATTTCATATCATTATGTATTAATTGGATCTGTTGGAATGTATTTTTTATTCTGTTGTGCTTGCTTTTATGATTTTTAACATGGAAATCGAATAAAGCTATCTTTTACTTGACTTGACTTGGACTCCATACAAATGATCTAAACTGGGGAGTAAGGCAGCACCTAGATGTCCTTAATGCAACAAGGAGAAAGGTGATGATACTCACATGTTCATGCATTGTCCTGCGATCCAAGACTTTTGGCTGGATGTGAGTAATACAATATTCTCTATAATTGGTGAAGCACCCCGGGTAAGTGAACTGCTGGTCTTTTTTGGGCTCACAAATAATCACAAATCTTTGTTACAAAATACAAAAAAACTGATATTTTACTTAATAAAACTTGCTCGCAGGGAAATCTGTAAACAATGGGTTAAGGCTACTCCCCCTAGTAATATAGAATGGTTGGCCTCAATTAAGTACACTAACACATTGGATAGATCACATAAATGTAAGCAGAATGCTTGTTGGCTTCGCTATGAGGAATGGGTACAGTCATCAATCAATGAGTCCAATGATTAGGCCTTTATACCACATTGCTATATACACTCTTGGTTGCCAGTGGAAGACAGGGAAGAATTGGGACCGATGGTTGAGTACAGATGGCAAGGTATAGAGTGTACCATTCCAGGTATCTAAAAAGATCACTAGAGGCGCCTTTCGTGAAGTGATCTAGGAGGAAATGGCTGTGAACCTGGGCCATGAGGATTAAAAAAAAAAAAGAAGTAAATAAAGAAAGATGGAAGATGTCTATCTGGTCTCCCAAATCTAAGCATTGGACTAATTTAGTAAGATATTCCATAGTGCTCTCTTTTTCTTACCAGTAGTTCCACACAGATCTCTCCTAGATGTCGAAAACAACAACGACAGCCAGTCAGAGTACAGAGGAGAAACAGCTTCTACCCATCTCCTTCTTATTTCCCTCCTGGCCAGCAGTACAGCATAGAAAAGGAAAGATCTAGCATGACCTACAATTTCACTGGATATTCCACAAATTATCAAACTGAGATTTATTTGTATTGGGAAGCCTCGAATATCCGTGATGGTGTTCCCCACCCTTTCCCAAAAATCTGCTATGGCAGGCACTCCGTAAACATATGTACACAGAGGCTCTCTCCACATAGCATTTTTTACAACTAACTGGAGGCCCCCTAGACATTTTGGACAACCTTCAAGGAGATAAATAGACCCTGTGGAGCGTGAACAAATGATTCCTCCTAAGCCATGCTGGTTTAACAGTGTCAAACAAGATGTTAAAGGATGTTTGCCACGGATGTTACCACTGTTCATTTGGTATGAGAGCCCGCCACAGTTTTTCTGGCAAATTGAAATCTTCATCCACTGCCTCCTCGAGAGCCCAGTACAGGAAGGAGACCTCCTTCCTCCCAGTTGGTCGTGTGACTAGCTGCTCCTCAAGAGTGCTACCTATTCCTATGGATTTTTTCAAGTTTGGAACCAGCTCTATAACTGAATGTATTTAAATTTAGACAAACCCTCTTCCACCCTGTTGTATATTTATTTGAAAGCTTATTTGAAAGTTTTATATTGTGCGAACAAGACCCTTACGGGTATCAGAGCGCCTTACAATAAATGTGTATAGGCATATCAAACAATAAAAATAAGCACAACCGTAAGAATAAAATCAAAAAGCTTAATAAACAAACAAAGGACAGATCAAACATTAAGGATAAACAGGAGCATTGAGATTGCCAGCAAAGACAATCAAAGATAGAATGGCAAATCAGATAAGGTGCAAGACCGGATTGGTCGATATTGAAGGATGATGGTGGTAAAACATTAATGATGAAAATGTCACAATAAGTGGAGCAAAACTGTACATAGAAAAAAAGTCAAGCATTAGATTAGTAGGTGGGATAAATGGAATAGGGGATCTCCATTGTCACGTAAATTTAGCCATAAGGATGCCTTTTACTTCCAGTTTGATGAAGAGGTGGAGGGGTTCAATCTTATTTCTGGTGGCAGGGCATTCCATATCCTGGGTGCCATTCCACAAAAAGGAACGATTATACGTTTTTTTCTTATTGAATTTTTGTGGTTTCAGAAGGAGGTTTTCCACACTTCTTGTTGATCTTGACCCTCCAGATATTGTGAGTTTTTGTGTGAGATAGCTGGGTGCACTATGATGTAGGGCCTTGTGCGTCATGCTAGCTATTTTCAGGTGGATTCTGGCTTCAAATGGCAGCCAGTTTAAAGATTTTAGATCCATAGAGATGTGGGCCCTTTTTTTCGAGCCAGTGATGAGTCTCGCTGCCGCGTTTGTTGAGGCTCTGAGAGGAGCTGTGGTTGCTTTGGGGTATAGTGATGATTAGGAGAGATGCTCTCATGAGGCAGGTCTCCCCACATCTTCGACCCCGCTGCTCTAATTGGAAGAGCTACCCTGTCCTTCAGGGAATCTCGTGCGCCATGAGAGTCCCACAGGGGCACCCAGTTTGATAAGTAATTTAGGCCCTTGAGCCTTTTAATACTGGCCCATGTTCTAGTCATTCCCTGCAGGACTTTTAGCTTGATCTTTTCGAAGAATTTTGGTTCTCCAAATTTGAAAAGTAAGCCCTCCATAGGTAGACCAGCCCCCTTTATCATTGCAGTAAACATGGCACCCACCCCTGTGTTATTCGGTGTTTTAAAAAGCATTGTGGGATGCGATAGTTGAAAGGCCACGTGTAATATTGCAAATCCGGCAGTGCAAGACCACCCTTTTCCCCCCTGCGTCTCAACTTCTTCCAGGCAATCCTAGTACCTCTATATGCCCAGACAAATGAGTTGATAGCCTGTTGCAGCTAAACTATATCCCGTTTGTCAAAGTGTAATGGAATTGTGTTAAAAAGGAAGGCGATTTTTGGGAGCACCACCATTTTCACCAAATTAATCCTCCTTAGAATGGTTAAAGGGAGATGTACCCAGGACTTCATAAGTTTTTGACACTTCCTTGAAACGTTTGCCAGGTTAATGGCTGAGATCTTATCAATATATTGAACAATTTTGACCCCCAAATACCTCATATTGCGCTTGGTCTAACGCCAACACTCTGCCAGATTCCAGGTAATGCCCTCCATCTTCTCAGCATTCACTTTGTACCCAGATACCTGACCGAATCTCTGGCCAACCTTATAACAGGAGGGAAGGTCCTAGCGAGGTCTGCTTAAAAGACCAAAAAATCATCAGCATACAGGGCCACCTTTCTCTCCCAAGCCCCATATTTAAATGGTAAAATGCTGGCCTCCCCTCTTAACCGCTAAGCAAAAGGCTCAATATACAGGTCAAAAAGGAGGGGAGAAAGAAGCCAGCCCTGCCTGGTACGCCTAGTGATCTTAAAAGGTCTTGTCAGGCTCCTGTTTACCAGAAGTCTAGCTGACGGATCTTGGTATATCAGGTGGATTGCAAGGCAGAACTTTTCCCCCAGTTTAAATTTCTCCATGACAGCAGATAGGTGCACCCAGTTGACCCTGTTGAAAGCCTTAGTGACATCCAATGATGTTGCAGCAAGGGGGAGCAAATAGGTTGTAGCCGGGTTGCCCCAATAGAATCATAGGTCAGGTCCGATAGGTTCCTACCATACCAAAACCTTTCAGATCGGTGTGGAGCATATCGCCCGCAACCGAGCCCAGCCTGTCCACTGGAATCCTGACAAAGATTTTATAATCTGCATTTAGTAGTGAAATGGGCCTATAAGACCCTCAACAGGCTTGGTTCTTTCCCGGTTTCAAGATCAAGGTGATAGTAGCCTCACACCATGAGGCTGGAGGCCTCACACCTTCAGATAAGATTTCATTAAAGAGCTGTACCAGAATATGAATTACCACCTGTCCCAGGGATTTATAAAGTTAATTTGGTAGCCCATCTGGGTTGGCACTTCTCCACTTTTACAGGCAAGGAAAGCCATTCTCACCTCTTCCTGAGAAATATCCCGCTCTACGTCTTCTTGCTGAAATAGATTCAGGGGGTAAGCATGCTCCCATGCAGCCACTCCATGGCCGTGGTTTTGTCCACCGGGCTATCATCTTCATACAGATCTTGAAAAACATCGAAAAAGGCACCCCCTATCTCCTTGTCTGTGGACAGAGCAATAGCCCCATCCATGTTGTCAATTTGTTTGACTAGATTATGCAACCTATCAGACTTAACCTTTCACAGCAGGAGCTTGCCTGCGTCTTCTCCATATTCAAATTGGGCAAGCTTACTCGCCTCCCATCTTTGTTCAACCCTAGTCTGAAGGATGGTATCCAGCTGATCTTTTAATTTTCTTAATTTAACCAGATCTTCCTGCTTTTTCTCAGGATTAGTCTCCTTATTCAGGCCCACTTCTACTGTTTTCAACTCTGTCTCCTTGCAAGCCACCTCTTCTCTATATTGTCTGTTCCTAAAACAGACCCTGCTCTTGATCATGCCCTTAAAAGACCTTTAAGGAATCCCAAACCACCGAAGCAGCCGAGCCTATGTTGACATCCCAAAAGCCCTCAACCTCCTGAGATAAATATTTCATCTCCTCACCATCGAGAAGCAGAGCCTGATCAAACATCCAGCCACTAGGCTGCTGACCATCTGTCAGGACAAGATCCATCCATACTCTTCTATGATCAGACAGATGGGGAGTTAGATAAGCGATGTCCTTAATCTTACCCCGCAAGCTATGAATAACCAAAATATAGTTGATTCTCGACTTGTGGCCATACTTACTGTTGTAGTATGAGACGCCTAGCCGAGAACCCGATCTGTCTCTCCAGAGGTCACAGAGTCCTGTCTGTGTCGTCATGGATTGGAGGTAAATTCTAGATCCAGAGGGCACCTTAGCTCTACTACTTGCCGTCTTATCCAATTTCGGATTCAAGACAATGTTAAAATCCCCAGCCATGATCCCTGGGTCTGGGTAGTCCAGAATATTCGGGAAAAAAAATGTAAGAAAAGAGGGGTCATCTTGGTTTGGGCCATATTAGATCCCCAAGGTAAGTGGATGACCTGAGATAATCACCTTCACAATGACCCACCTGCCACATGGATCAACCACAGAGTCTAAAATGCGGGCTTTTGCTTGTTTTCTAGTTAATATAGAAATGGCCCTTATATTGGCACTCTGGTTAGAGCAGATCAAATAATCCACCCATTTTTAATTTTTAAGTACATCAGAGATCCCTTCCTTCAAAAGAAGGATAGGGACCTGCGCCGCAGAGTCTTTTATGTATTGCAGGATTTTTACCCTTCTGGTTTTCACAAGCAGGCCATTCACGTTCCAGGACAAAAACTGGGTCGTTTTCATGAGGGTTGTAGAGGTACATGCAAGATAGATCGCAGGAAGAGCCAACACCAGACCAAACGCAGCAAAACCAGGGCAATACAAACGAACATTAAGGTGAATTAGGATTTTTTTTACCCCTATGCTCCCCACATACACCCAACCCCTACCCCCCCAACAAACCCCTCCCAGGAGAACCTCCCCGCCCTAATTTACCTTCTGAGTCTTGTCTTTTTCTAAGCCTGGGTTATAGGTGCAACTAGAATAAACAATTAATGTCATGATGATCTGTCTCCACAGTGCAAAACTATCACAAGACCCTGTTAATTAGAGCTATATGTGTGAAATGCACTTGTTCTCTATCTCATTGCAATCAAAAGTTTTGAGTGGTAATTGTCATGGATTTATATACTCGCATGCTGCACTCGCATACTAGGCGCCCACAGCCTTGGCTGCAGCACACAGAGATCTTGCACTGCCAAACAACGGAGGAAAGAAATTAGAGGGAACATTGGAGATATGATCGTATTACTTTTGGCCCTGGATGAGACATTGTTTTGTATGTAGGATGCCTTAAGGGGTGCCAGTATGGAGTCTGGGAGACTATGGAGTAGTGCATTATCACCATGCAGGTGTGAGACTATGAAGGCTCGATCAGCAGTTCAGAAGTCCCTTTCCAGAAGAAACAGTTTGACTTTCTTTAGAAGAGAAAGTTGGTGCCAGGGCAAGTTTATTTAGAATACCATTTACAATCTATATTTTTTCATAAATTAAGCAATGCTTAGGGTTGAAGGAGGGGTGTCTTTCCATTGAAGTAAGGTGTGGAGCTTCTTTAAGAAGAAGAGTTTTCAGCTATTTTCTAAAGTGCAAGAAGTGTGAGATAACCATTAATCTGATTGCCAATTCCGATTTTTATCTAAGAATGTACATTATTCAAACCTAGTTGAAATTTCCAGTATTCCAAAGTAATCTCGTGTAATTTTGTTAATTTTGCATTAACCTTGTCATGTAAAATTCCTGAAAAAGTGCTGCTAATCCACAACACTTATTTACAAGCCAGTTACAGTATAAATGCAGTGCAAATGCAGAGAAAAACCAGCAAAACACAGGTGGCTGCTGTTTGAGTCACCTGCATTTTTGCACTCATGTCTGCAGATTCACAAAAATGCCAGGCGTATCAGAAGTGACATTTCACAACATTTGTCCGAACATCACAGGTAGTGACATCATATGACCTTTGATCCTGAATCTTCCCAGGAAGTGAGGTCAAATAGCTCTATTCCTAATTACAGGAATGGACATCGCTAAAGTTCCATAATAACTGTATTATTAATATAACACCATGACACAGACAAATATCTGTTTTTATGGAGCATAATACTTACCCTGAACTGTAGCGAATGAACAACAAATTGAGCGAGCCTGACCTTTACTAGGAGTGGAGGGGTGGGATCAAGTAAAGTTCTCCCTCCGAGAATATGTTTTTTTTAATGGGGACTCATACTGCATTTTGAAGCACAATTTTTGCATACATTTGCTCACATTTCATGGCCCCTGAAGGGGCACTTATTAAATACGCAAGTCTTTTATGGTGCTCCAAGCCAATGGAGCCAGATGCACCTGGGTGTTTACCCCATTGTTTTACAAATATTCTATGAGTGACACTATATGTCACAAAAGTACCAGGGCCCGCATTTTGTCATTATTGCTCCCTCCCGTTTGCCATGGTCATCCTTCCTTACTTCAGGAATTACCTCCAATGTGCTAACACCAGTATTTTGCCATGGTTGCCTCATGACAACTCTTGAACCCTGCCAGTTTCAGCATTTTCCAAAGGTTTTCAATATTTTAAGAATTAGATCGAGTATGACAGTGCCAGTATTTTACAATGCTGACCATTATGCCAAGAATTGCCTCCACTTTATCAGTGCCAGTATTTTGTCAGAGGTGCCTTCTTGCCAAGAACTGTGTCCAGTATGCCAGCACCAGTATTCTGCCTCTGGTGACTCTATAAGCCAAGAATTACCTTCAGTATGCTAAGAACTTTGGCGTATTCACGGGAATAGTATCACATTCTCCCTGACATCCACTCACTCATACACATTCTCACTTACACTCTCATTCGTTGTCACTCACTTACACTCATTCATTCACCCTCATTCTTGCATTCACTTTTAGTCTCACTCACTTCCATTCAATCACTATCACACATTCATATTCGGACTCACTCATATTTTCTCATTGTCTTACATTTGCACTCACTCATCTTTTCAATACCTAATTTTTACTCACTCTGACTTACTCATTCTCGCTCATTCATTATACTTGCTTACACTTACATCCATTCTTATTCTCACTCATACCTACTCACTCACTTTCGCTCACTCTTGCACATTTTCACTTATTCTCACTCATTCTCACTGACACACTCACTGTCACTCTCTCTTTTTCTCACGCATGCTTCGTCTTACTCATACTCCCTAACACTGCTCACACGTTCTTATTCATTCATTGGCTGTCACACACTCTCACTTGAAGAGGCTCTTACTATCACTCACTCATTCTCATTCACTCAACCTCACCATTAATCTCACTTATTCTTACTCACTACATGTCACTGACTCTCACTCAATCATTTTCACTCACACACATGCTGGCACATCACCTGCTCTCACATACACATGTTCTCTGTCACACAAACACACGATTAACCACAGGTATGCACACAACATGAATTTAAAAGCATTTTTCACTCACCTCAGCTGTAAGTGAAGGTCTAATTCTAGCTGCTGGTGTCAGTGCCAGGGGTTGCAGGTGTAACCCCCAATAACCCATAAATGACATTCATGTTTGCACTATTTTAAAATATAGCACCAAAAGCTGGCTTTGCATTTCGCATAATTTTCACAAATTATTGTATACTTTTCCAGAATTTTCATAATAAATCACTATGGTAAATATTGGATGCTGGAATTTTTGTGCTAGCTGATGTAGCTTTCAAATGTAATATGTAAAGTTTTTTGCAATTCTGCACTTATAAACTGTCTACAAACAAACTCAGCCATCTCACTTTCTGGGCATGTGAAGTGTCATTGGGTTTGCCTTAGCTCTGAAATAAAATATACAGAGGTGTGTAAACATTCTCAATGATTTAGGCAAAGAAAAATGTTTGATTCAAGTGCAGTTCTGAAGGACAAAGTAGGTATTGTGAATTTCACGGCTCTGCCTGGAAGAAGGGGAACATATTTAGAAAGCTCTTGCATACATATACATGAATAATCAATTGTAACGAATGAGCGAAATGTGATTGGGAGGAAATGTCCTTGACAACAAAAACGCACATTTGGAAGCTGGTTGTCTTGGAAACAGAAAAGTTGAAGTCAAACATCAATTTAGAGATGTCAATTGCAGAAGGTGCGCATTTCAAGCCTGTAATTTCAGATTCTTGAAAATGGATATTTTGCCCGTGATGTATTGGCCCTGAGAGGGCTGATTTGTCGTAAAAGGGTTGGCAGATTTACAAGTAAGGCGCCGTGTCAAGGCTGGCAGTGGCTACATTCGTGACATTGCAGACAGGTCTGCCGAATTCGGAAGAAAATAACAATTATCAGAAGCACATACACTGTAAAATAAAAAGCAGAAGCCAAATGAATCAGATTTATATATATATATTTTAAAAATCCTTATTACATATTGTATTCACTCTCAACCTGATTCATGAAACCGCAGGAGCAGTTTTTCAAGGAGCAAATTGCCCCTTGCATGTGGTCCTGATCTCAGTTTCTGCCCCAGCAAGGTGGATTCATAATCAGGAACTGGGGCCAAGGGGCTGACCAGGCAGTGAGGCCCGAATACTTTGCTCACAGCATTCTAAGAGGCCTGTCCTGCATGCATTACAAAGCACACCCACTGCTCTGGTGTGCATTGCCTCCCCATGGCCCACGTCAGCATGGTGAAGTGGGCTGGCTGGTGTGAAAAGGCTCTCCTTTCCTTGAACAAAATACAATGATATTTACAGGTCTTAGAGGTCTGTATGTGATGGGATGTGCTACTGGAATTATGTGAGGCATTTTCCACATAATTAAAGATTTGTGGCTTTTGCTACATCACCTGTAACCCTCTGCAGATTTTAACAAAAAAGAATGTTTGTAACTCAAACGAATTTCAAATGACTAAAAACAGGTTGACAAGTTCCTGGGCAGTAGAAGGCCCTTCACAAAGGTTGACTGGTCTTCTTTCAATTGCTTATTGCTGCATGTGGGTATTACACTGATAATAATATGGTGAATCATTTGCTCAGACCGTGTTACCATCTGCAAAAATGCCCAAATAACGAAGTAATGCGGATCACAAAATGTGCCTCGTTACGCTGCATGATTGGCCTTTTCTTCCCCCACAATTTAGTCAGCCCTGCCACATAGTTTGGTCCTCTCCTGCCGCATAATTTCAGTGGCGCTGTATATATGTCAATGTTGCCTTGTGAGTTCACCTGTACCACCCCTGCACGTCTTAAGATCTACCATAGGGCACTGAGAGGCTTATCATGTGCAGATTTCAGTACCACACTTAGTGAATAAGGGAAAACATTGGAATCTGCAAACTATTTACTGTGGCCAATAGTAACCATATAATACTCAGGGCCTCATAGTGATACCAGCCGCGGCCTGTACAGGTAAGTGGGGGAAGAGGGGTTTGATGGCCAATGAAGAGGGAAAATTATTTATTTATTTATTTAATTTTCCCTCGTCATCGTCTGCCGAAATCCCCCCACCGGACCCCACTGCTCTTCCCAGCACGGGCGCTGCTGAGTGATACCAATATTCTTTTTAGGCTGGGTCTGGTAGCTCAGTGGACTAATGCATACACTGAAGGTCCTGTGTTTAACCTCATGATCACAGGCTCAAATCACTATGGGTATACTCAGCCTTTCATCCTTCTGAAGTCGATACAATGAGTACCATTGAGTTGGTTAACAATAAACAGCTGTTATTCAGCAGCAACATTCCCACGGGTGAAGACGCCCATTACAAATAAACGTTATGTTTTATTCTCAGTTTGGTTGAAAAGAAGCGGTCAATCTATGACCTGATCTGGCCCTAACATTGTGAAAGAATCTGAACTGGCCCTAACATAGTGAAAGTATCTGAACTGGCCCTAACATAGTGAAAGAATCTGAACTGGCCCTAACATAGTGAAAGAATCGGAACTGGCCCTAACATAGTGAAAGTATCTTTTGACATGAAATAAACAGTTCCTTAAGCTGATATCTCCAGACCAGATCCATCGCATACCACCAAGTGAACCATCAGTGAAACAGGGCCTAATAATATTGAAAAGCTGTAGTCTACTGCTTCATTCAAGAAGACTAAATCCTGAAATATTACGTTATCCGTATTTTATTACATTAAGGGGGGGGGGGGAATAAATAGCTTAAGCCCTGCCTTGGAACTAGAAATATAAACATTTGATATAGAAAATTCACTTTTAATTCAAACAAGGAAAAGTTAGATTTTGACTTCAGTGCTATTATTTCCATCGTATAGAGTTTATTTATTGATAGGAGTAATAGAAACAGTTTCTGTTTAGAAATAAACACCACAGTCATATGGACACAGCTGTAAACACCGCTGTCATTGTCACCTGGGTAGGGGGAGGAAAATAAGTAAAGAGATAGTGACATAACCCATACTGCAGTTTCGGTGCAATATATGTCAGATAGTAACTCGGTTTCTTTTATTTGGTAAAAGTTTACCTTTGACCTACTGTTAAGACACAATAGCTTAGCTTCACCATGTAAAGTAAAGTCCACATCAAAAATTATTCCATCTTGTTGTGGAAGGCGCCTTAAATGGTGCAAAGTCGCACTAGATGAAGCAAAAGTCCAGGCTATAGGACAATTATTGGAAGTCTCGCAAAGCGAGATGGAGACGTTCCTCTTAGAACATTTTGACCCCTCCAGAGGTACGTCACTGTTTCAGGAGACCATAAATTCGGTAGGAATCCTATTCCTGGTACAAACACATGGGGGCAGGGCAATAGGGCACCAGAGGCCCAAAGTGAAGCAGGGATGGTACACACTTAAATGCAGAGAGAAGAAGTCTTCTCTACTTAAGGCTGTCAAGGCGAAGTCACAACCCTTGATCCAACAAGCCAGGAAATAGTATAATTGGGTGGTAGCAAATGCCAAAAAGGAGTGGGAGGACACCTATTGGCAAACACTAAGAGAGGCCAGTGCTGGGCGGGACACAGGACGCTTTTGGAGCGCTATAAGGGCAAGGAATAGGCCCGATAGCGAACTCATCACTTGTAATATTACCGGTCAGGCTTGGTTTGACCATTTTTCTAGCCTGTATTCTTGCCAGATAGGAGCTGCTACTATTTCCGCTCCTTGTAGTCCCCTAATACTTTCTGGAGAAAACACCGTATTCCCATTTACAGTTAAGGAGGTTGAATACGCGATTAGCTGTATTGTCCCCCAAAAGGCAGCTGGCCCTGATGGTATCCCTGGGGACCTGCTTCGCTCCAATCTGCCGAAATGGGGGAAGCTTATTTATATCTTACTTACCGCAATTGATAAAGGTGCGGCCATCCCCGAATCTTGGAAGGGGGCTGAGGTCGTCCCTATTTTTAAAAAGGGCCAGAGGAAGGACCCTGCCAACTACCGCCCAATAAGCTTACTGGACTCTACTCATAAGGTTGTGGGAAAGGTGGTACTCGAGAGAATCCTTCAATGGGCTAAAGATAATGAGGTTCTCTCTGATTATCAAGCAAGTTTTAGGGCTGGCACCGGCACAATAGAGCAGGTTTTCAGGCTGTTGTTAATTTATTGGAAAGTGGTTGTTATAGGCAAAGGCAGTCTTTCTCTTGCATTTATCGACCTAAAGACTGCCTTTGACCTTGTGCCCAGAGGACAACTATGGGGAGTGTTGTCAGATATGGGGATTCCCTCCAACATCTTGTCTATTCTAGTGAGGCTACATGAAGGTAACTTCGCACAAGCAAGGTGGGGCATCGAGGGGCAGAAAACCAATAGGATACCAGTCGGGAGAGGGGTCCGCAGAGATGTGTTCTTGCTCCAACCCTTTTTTAACTATATGTGAACGGGGTTGTTGAGCATCTACTCGAAAAGCCATCAGACGCACCATCCCTGGCGGGGGAGCGAATCCCTACCCTCTTTTTCGCCGATGACACGCTCCTAATATCCGGTGGGCCTTCAAGGCCTCATAGATAATTTTCAGGCCTTTTGCAACCAACATGGCCTAGTAATAAACACAGACAAGACCAAGTATTTGGTGCTAATTCCACCGAAAAAACTTGGGCAACCCCCCGTATTAAACCATGTATCTCTGGAGAGGGTCACTGTATTTGATTATCTAGGTATCCGTATTTCGGATACCATGCAGTGGACCCCACATCTTTACAAAATGTTGCTAAATCACAAGTGGGTCACAGGGCCGCTTTTTAAACAGCACCGATCCTCTACGACTAAACCCATCGCCCCTGTTATCGACATTTACAAGGCAAAAGGTGTTAGTTCTGCCCTGTAGGGTGCAGAGCTTTGGGGCACTTCTAACATAGATATATTGACAAGGTCTGAAAACAAGTTCTTAAGGGGCATCATGTCACTTTCGCAGAGTACCCCAATGATGCCCCTGTTACTTGACCTAGGATGCCAACCCATCAATTTTTTTTTTTTAAATATATCTTTTATTGAATTCACAGAATAAAAGGCAACTCAATTGTTACATCATGCATTCGGTCACATCTCGAGGATGTCTGTCACAGTCGCGGGACGTATCACAATTTACAATGGTACAGTGTTGCATACAGTTCAACAATAATGTAATATAAATGTTCCTGTCGGTTCAGTATATTAAACAAAATTATATCAAGAAAAGAAAACGAATAACATGGAACAGGAACTAAACCTAAAAGGGGACTGAAGATGGGAGTGTGGTCATCTAACGCTTGGATGTGGTGTGTGTGAGTTAGGCCTGGGATCCGCCGTTACATTACGGGGCCATGGATGCCTTGGGGCGGTGTCTGTGAGCTATCTCTCAGTGCCAGGGAGGGCCGAGGGTCCGGGCGGTGGGTGCGGTGCATGCTCGGGACGTCAGGCGGGGTAGTCCCGCGTCAGTCACGGTGTGGCTACGCCAGTGGGTACTGCAGTGGCGTCCTGAGGTTGGATATTCGAGTCCCTATCGGGGGTGTCAAGGTCGTGGTCTGTGGTCTCTGTTGTGGTATGCTCTGCCTGGTTGTCCTTGTGTAAAGAGCTCAGCATTCCGTCCCATAAGATCGCGATCAGGAACTTCCGCAGTCCCGAAGTTTCCTCAGTGTGTAGGGTGATGCTTTCTGCTTTCGCCCAGTTGTCTAGGGAGGCACGCCAATGCGTCATCAGGGGGGGGGTGGGCCGTTTCCAGTGTTTCGTAATCAGTCGTTTGGCTGTGATGAGGCCTAGATCCCAGAAACGAGAGGGGACTTTATTGTGTTTGGTTATTTTGTACATGCCCAGTATGCACGCTTCCCATGTGTTTGGTATTTTCATGTCGGTTCAGCGTTCCAGTATCGGTAGTAGTGTCTGCCAATATGTCTGGAGGTGTGGGCATTGCCACAGCATATGTAGTAGGTCTGCGCCCTCCAATGCACACCGTGGGCAACCAGCTGTGGCACCCGGGAAGTACAAATTAATTTTGTCTGGCGATAGATACGCACGGTGCAGTATGTAGAACTGGATCAACTTAAATCGCACATTTCGTGGGATGTTCTTCGGGCCCGTCAATATCATTGTCCACTCCCCATCTGTCCAATCTCTTCCCCTGTCAGTAGCCCACTTGTCTCGTAGTGGCTGTAGGGTATGTTGCGTGTGCGACAGTAGTGCGTGGGTCAGCCAGTGTACCACATGTGTACCATTCCCCATTACATGAAGGTGCTGTATCAGTTGGTGTGTGGGTGGTTCTTCTGCTATGGTCCCCCACCTTTGCATGTATGCCATTACTATGGAGTTGTAGGAACTGTCCTGCTGGGAGACCAGTGTCGTCGGCTAGCGTCACAAAAGGTATTAGTGCTCCATCGGCATATAGGTCCGCCATGGTGTCTACCCCTGTGCGTGTCCAGTGTTCTAGTGCTGCTTCTGTGACAACAGACGAGGTTGTAGGTGTGCCCAGGAGCGGTAACGCAGGGGCATATGGTTTAGTGTGTTTAGTAATTTTCAGGCTCCTGGTGTATCATGTGACTGCTATGGCTGTATGAGGTTGAGTCGCTCTCCTTGCGGTTGCCAGGGGGTGGAAGAGGGAGTGGATCTGGGCGTGTGACAGCATACCAGTGGCTGTGGCTGTGTCTTCCAGGTTTCTGCCCGCTAGCCAGGCCGTCGCCCACTGCAATTGCGCGGCCAAGTAATAGAGCTCTAGATTCGGCACTGCAAGGCCCCCGTCGTTGACTGGGGTGTAGAGTTTCCTCAGGGCTACCCTGGGCCTGCCGGTATTCTATATCAGGTCCTTGACCATGGTTTCCAATTCTTTGAAGGTGCGGGCCCGGACATATGTTGGAATGTTAGCAAAATAGTATAGAAGTCTGGGCAAGACGATAATTTTTGTCAATGTCACTCTGCTCGGTACATTGAGTGGGAGTGTCTTCCAGAAGGAGATCTGGGATCTTATGGATGTTATGGCGCGGGTGAGGTTACCATCCAGGATGTCCGGGGGTGTTCTGTAGACGTATATGCCTAGGTACTTGAACGTGGTGTGGTGCCATGGTAGCCGTTCACCTTGGATCACTATCTCAGTGTCTGGGGTGTTCGGATCAAACGCATACGCCCCTGACTTGGCTCAATTGACCTTAAGGCCTGACATGGACCCAAAGGACTGGAAGATTTCCGACAAGTCCGGCGGTATGCAGGTGAGGTCTTTGACATACAAAAGTAAGTCGTCCGCATATAGCGACACTATGTGTACGCCGTCCGCCAGTGGGATGCCCCAATGTGTGCCCCTGGCGCACAACGTCTCGTCTAGGGGTTCTATCGCTAGTGAAAACAGCAGTGGAGACAGTGGGCAGCCCTGCCTGGTGCCGCGTTGGACCCTGATGGAGTCAGACATCAATTTGCCGGTGCGGACTCGTACTTCCGGATGATTGTATAGCAGTCCGACTAGTTCAATGAAGTCGTCGCCTAATTCGAATTTGCGCAACACTGACAGCAAGTAAGGCCATTCGACCGAGTCGAATGCCTTCTCTAGGTCTAAAACCAGGCAACCCGAGCGTGGCCATTCCTGTACTGCGTAGGCTTGGACACGGAACAGCCTGCGTATGTTATGGGAGGTGCACCTAGCGGGCACAAAGCCATTTTGGTCTGCGTGCACCAAGGCAGGCACCAAGGCTGCCAAGCGTCTGGCCAAGGTCGACGCCAATATCTTGTAGTCTATATTCAGCAATGCCAATGGTCTATATGACCCAATGAGCATGCCGTCTCAGTCGGTTTGAGGAGAGATACCAACGTCGCCTCATTCATTGACTTAGGCAGAGCTGAGTTGTCCAGCGCCGCCGAATACACCCTGAGTAGTTCGAGGATGAGTATGTCGGAGCAGGCTTTATAGTATTCCGCCGGTAACCCATCTGGGCTGGGGGCTTTACCATTCGAAAGAGCGAATATGGCCTCTCATATCTCATCTGCCTCCAAGGGGGCACCTAGGTCGTCACGTTGGTCGTCCGTTATGACAGGCAGCACGATGTCATCTAGGTATGATTCGATGGACGCACGTGTGGCCAGTAGCCGAGACTCATACAGCGCACTGTAGTGCGCCACAAAGGCCCCGTGTATTTGCGCCTGAGTGTATGCCGCCTGGCCGTTGGCCAGGCGAATCGCCGTCACGGGCGAAGTGCGCTCCTCGCGTTGTATTAGCCAGGTTAACAACTTGCCGCGTTTATCTCCGACGTGGTGTGTACGCGCTGAGTGGGCCGTGTAGTTGATGTGTTTCAACCGATCAATCAATCTATCGTGCTCTGCACGTGCTTCCAGTAAGGCAGTGCTGTCGTCAGTGGTCGCCGTCTGCTCCGCTTGCTGCAGAGTCGACTCCAATCACCGGAGGTCTGTTTCCAACTGGCGCCGGGAGTGAGCCTGGGTGCCCAGACAGCGCCCTCTGAGGACCACCTTAAACGCATCGCACTCTATTTGTGGTGTTGATGCCGTGCCTGTGTTGTCCTCGAAATATTGCACTGTTTGTGTAGTTATGGAGCTCCGGAGCGGGCCGTCTAGCAGTAGATCAGGCTGTAGCCTCCATGTGGGTATCGGGGGTCGCGGTTGCTCCCATAACAGGTCTAGGGTGTGAGGGTTGTGATCGGAGTGCGTGCGGCCCATGTAACAAGTGTCATTAATGCGTGGTAGGAGCTCGCTAGACACCATGAACCTATCTAGTTGCACATGCAGGGTGCGAGCCCCCGAGTAATATGAGTAGTGTCTAGTGATGGGTTGCGGCTGCGCCATGCGTCGTGTATATCCCATTGTGCGGACCATGCCTGGAGCGCGTTCGCGGTGTGTTGAGCCTGTGAGGTGGGGGGTGGAAGGCGTGAGCGATCCAGGGCAGTGTCCAGTTTGCTATTGTAATCTCCGCCTAGAACCCAGGGGACTCCATGCCAGGGGGCCAGTGTGTTGGACAGTTGTGCGAGAAAATCTGCCAGTCCAGTATTGGGCGCATACACCGAGACCAGAACCAGTGGGTTACCGTCAAGTCTGCCATGTATCGCGACGTACCTCCCCTCGGGATCTATGTGTGTGTCTAACGTCGTCCAAGGAACGCCCGGTCTAACCCACACTAGTGTTCCCTTAGCATAGGACAAGAAACCTGTGGCATGCAGCTGTCCGCGCCACCTACATCTCAGTATGGGTACTTCCGTATTGTTAAGGTGTGTCTCTTGGAGAAGAGCAATTCGGACGTGGTGCCGTTTGAGGTAGGAGTAAATCTGATAGTGGCGTCGTGTCGGTGTGTGTATACCTCGCACGTTCCACGTGCACATCCTAACAGCAGACATCACATTTTGTAGCAAACCCCCCCGTCCAGACCCCTCCACTCCTCCCCATGCACCCAATGTTCACTATCTGGCAGGCATCACCCACAGTCGTGTTGAAACATATAAGCATAGACCACTTCAGTGTGAACGAGGGAGGGGGTGGGAACTTGGCTAACAGAACATGTAGACATTGAACAGAGTGAACTGCCAAAATACCAAAAGGTCGGATGCGAAACGTGCTCCTGTCCATACTCTCTAGGAGAGCAACAAAGTCTAAACTTTTAGGAGGGTGGGTGTGCTATGCGCACAGTGTCAATAGTAGTGAGTCAATAGTATCCTTGTGTGTGAGATCGCCTCAATCCCGGGGGTGGCATACCAGTCTGTGCCGCCCATGCAAGCAGGGGACCCCATTAATACACATAGAAAACACCATACTTTACGTGTCTCTTGCCCCCTGTATCTGAGCGTAGTGTCAGTAGGGCAGTGTATCAGCCAGACGCGGGTTTCCAATGTCACCCTGGGCCACTCGTCCACCAGGGAGGGGTGTGTTCAAAGCGGGTTGGCCATCCATCCGGCTATGGGGTCCGAGGGAGCCGGCCATTTTTTCACGCACTGGCTCATGGGTGACATCAGGTCTGGATCAGCGTGGTCTCCTTAGGCTATGTCTCTGAGAAGTGTTGATTCTTGGTGTAGTTAGCCGATGTAGTCCGCCGTTTGTGGAGTGACGTCCGGTCTGTTTCCCGATGCTTGAGAATCTGGCAGCCCATAGATGGCTTCGTCATCACTGGGGAGTTCCTGCATGCTGCCGCTCGCTGCCTCGCTTTGTGCGGGGGATCTGCTGAGTTCCATGACAAGGCGGAGGGCGTCTTGCTTCTCCTTCCTCGCAGTGCCCACCTGGGGGGGAGTTTTCGCCATGTCATTGGTGCCGGTCCGTGTCTGTTGGCGGGGTCTGCGCCTTCGTCTGCTGCTCCCGGGTCACCTCCGGGGCGCGGGACCCGTGTGTGCTTTAGGGTCTGTGTCCACCCCGCTGTCCAGCCAGGCCTCCACGTCTGTAGGTTCTGTGAAGAAGTGAGTGCGGTCTCCCGCCACCACTCCCAGTTTCGCAGGGAATAACAGGGAATATTGCAGCCCCAGGTGCCTCAGGCGCTTTTTCACCTCCAGAAACGAATGCCGCTGCCGCTGTACTTGTATCGTGTAGTCCGGGAAGAACATCACGGTCGCATTTTCAATCCGGATCTCGTGAAGTTTGCGTGTTTCCCGTAAGATTGTGTCCCTGTCGCGGTAATTCAATATGCGGAGCAGCATGGGTCTGGGGTTGGATCCCGTCGCCAGTATTTGGTAGGAACTCTGTGGGCCCGTTCTACCACACAGTGAGGGGATAGTGACCCCTCTGGCAGTAAATCCTTCAGCCATTGTTCCATGTGTTCCTCTGGGGTTCTCCCCTCCCATTTCTCCGGGATCCCGACTAGGCGCACGTTATTTCTTCGTGCCCTACCTTCCGCGTCCTCGGCCCTGTCTTCGAGGAATTCCACTCTGTTCAATAAGTCCTGGATCTGTTTGTGCGACTGGTCCGTCTGAGGTTTGAGCGCCTTCATGTCACTCTCCAGAGTCGTGGTGCGGTCCGACAATATTTTATGGTCCGCCCTCAGGTGAGTCAGGTCGATGACCACGCTATCAATTTTCGTGGCCAGGGACGTGCGGGTCAGTTGTATGGATTCTTCTAATCTCTCCATGGCCGCCAGCATGGTGTCCAATTTCGTCGCTGTTTGGTCGGGGTCGGGGCCTTTCCCAGACTTATCCATTTTGCCCTTTGAGTTGGAGCCACTGGCCCCTGTTCCAGTTCGGGTTCTGGGCCCGGTAGACATCTATCTTTGTGGTTCGCCTCGGCCTCAGCCACACAGCGTGTGCCGGGAGCTCTGGAGAAAGTGGTCGCCGTGGCTTGCGAGCGAGTAGCGGTTGGAAAGTAGGTGGGCGCGGCGTTGCTCTGTGTGGTCCGGCGCCGGCTCGGCTGCCAAGAGTTTGGGTGTGTATAGTAATATGTCGGCGTGTGGCCACCAGTTGCGCCGTTGGTGTGGATATGAATTGTGTAGATGTCCGCACCCTCCACGTGGCGCCGTGGGCCGCAGGCTCGCTGTGCGCTCCGGAACGAATGCGCCTGTGTGCCCCTGTTGCTCTCCGCCGTGTGGCGGGTGTTTTGGTGCCCCGTGTAGGCCTCCGGGTCCGCCCAGTAATGGCGTCTGTAGAGTCGTCCGGTACCGTCGCTCCGGCTGCCTTCGTGCACCACCTACTGCTGGTAGCGCGCGCTCGACTGACCTTCTTGGGCCGGGTCTGGTTTCCCAGCTCGCGTGGAGGGTGATGGTGAGGCGCCGAGAATGCTGTGCCTCTCCGCCTCGGGTCTTTGTTCTCCCAGCTCCGGTCCGTCACTTGCCGACTCCCGGAGGCCTACCAGTTCCGCTGGTAGGCCGCTGCGGGTGGTGGTCCCGGACGAGACGGGTCTTGTCCTGGACGCTGCTTGTCTCCTCCAGCGGCGTGCGCAGGTCCTGTGGGTAGGCCACCGATCGGGGCCTGGGGCGCGTGGCGAAGCCCCGGACTGGTCTGGTCTCTCGCCGGGGCCGGAAGCAGCGTGGGCGGCTCCGGCGTCGCAGAAAGCTCGGTGCGGCGCAGAAGCGCCGATCGCCCTCAAAGTCGGCAGGGAGTCGCAGAGTGGTGCCCCACTGCCGTGCCATCGGCACTCGGCTGGTCAAAGGTCTGAATTACCGGATAATTACACCGGGAAGGGAAGCTCGGAGCGGAGCTCTACCCCAAGGCGGCCATTCACGTTGCGTGCCTAGCCACGCCCCATGCCAACCCATCAATGATCTGGCTAAACTCCGGCCGTTGCTCTTATGGGCCAGGTTGTGGCGAGTCCCAGAACTTGCTAAGTATGCTAAGGGGCTAGCGGAAGTAATGTCAATGGTGGGATGGCAAAAAGTAAAATGGCTTAAAGATGTTAAACTTCTCCTTGGTAAGCTAGGTCTCAGCAAAGCATGGGATAGACGGTCCTCTCCTCTGAAAGCGACCATAAAGACCTTCTACTGGAAATGGGCCACCACTAGAATTAGCACTGACCCAACCCTTGGCAGGCTAACGGAAGAGTTTCTAAGACATAAGGATGTACCATCTCGGGAACTCTACCTAGATATGGTATGGAAATCTCATGATAGGGCTCTATACTTTAGGTTGAGGGTAGGGGCCCTTCCAGTGTGCGCCTTAACTGCTCACTGGAAGCCCCCATCCCAGAAAACTCCATTTTGCCCCTTCTGCCAAACTAGCATAGAGACTGTATCACACATCCTGTTTGTCTGTCTGGCCTATGTATGTCCAAGGCAAACGTGGCTCAAACCTATATGTCAGGCAATGGGTACCAGGCATTCAAGTGAGGCACTCCGTATCTTAAGATCGGACACTCGGCCACTGTATGTTTGTGGTTTTTCAAAATTTTTATCGTGGACATGGTCCATCAGAGCCAAAAGGCTAGCATCTAATGTTTAATCTGTTTTTTAAATCAATGATTAATTTTAATTCCCAAACTTTTAATATGGTTTTTATTCTCTTTGCTATTCAAAAATTTAAAAATTTTAAAAATGTTTGGAACTAATGGTTCACTAAAAATTTGTCCTAGTGTAAATGTCTTTTATATCAATGTGATGCTTTTATGATATGACCAATCGAAATAAAGCCTTTTGAACTAGTGTGTGCCTTTTCCGACATACATTTTGGTCCTGTCATGGCCTTTTGCAGGGCAATGCCCTTCAACAGATATTCATTCCACAGAGTGCCTCTAAGTCACCAAAGAGATTGCGCATGCGCCAACAAAGATCCGATTTCTTCGTGGCACATGAACAAGGAGCTATCCATGATACTACTTCTCCTCAACGTGTAAATAATATTATAATCTGTGGGCTGAGTCAGCATGCAAACACACCCTCAGCATTATGGAAATAATGCTGAAATAATGTTCAGGCTTTACCAAACTTCCCTTTCTAGCTTGCCGATGTGACCGAGATACCTATTCTATCTACATTTAGTCCCAAAGGTAAGGATGGCTGAACCATGACATGTGAAGCTGCCAACCAACCTCTACTGTGCTTCTAATATGCAGTAGCCTCATACTTTCTATCGGTCACAAACAGTTGCTGAGGTACACAAGTGCATAAGGACATACTGTGCAGTTTCTTCTCCTCTAATACCCCCGGACAGAGGGGGTGTTCTTGACCCTATTCTGCATCCTCAGCTCTTTAACAGTGAACCTCTTTTATTGGTGGAAAATGTCAGGAACCTGGGCATCTTGTCTGACAGAATCAAATTCTTTGCCATCACAAGCACTGGCAAAAGCATGAGGTCTGGCGTTGTCATAGCATGTCTTGTTTTGTCCTGGTCTTTGAAAGATGTTATTGTTGGGGGATCTGCAGGGCCTCAACGATATAAAGAAATGACTATTTAATTATTTTTCTAGAGCGCTTGATTGTGAAAAAGGCGCCTTGGTACTGACTGAGATAGCAGAAAAAGAGGCCACAGAAAAAGATTTATTTAAAGTAAAACAGCAATGTTTGCAAGGCTTTCCTAAAAGCCAGAAGGTTTGGAATGGCTTTGATATACAGAGGAAGAGTATTGCAGGCTTTTGATGCTCCCAATACAAAGCCTCTGCCACCCCATGTCATGTGCTTACAAGTGGGAATAACCGCCTGTTTGGCGGAGGCAGAACGTAGCGACCTACCTAGGTTATACCAGGGTAAACTCTTTCTTAAAAAAATCAGGTCGTTGGTCATGAAAAGTTTTGCAAACAATTCAAATAGTTTTACAAATTACCCTTTGTCTGACAGGTAGCCAGTGAAGTATCAAAAAGCACACATTGCCATATAGTAGTCCCTGGCACTGAAAGGAACTACTTTGTGTGTGGATGTGCTCCTTGTAAAAGAGCTGAATCCCACTCAGAGAGAAGTTTTCCAATGGCTCAAGTCAGTTGACCCAATGATCCATGCTGTATGCGGTCGGGGCAGACAAAAAATGGGAAAGACTCAACAACAGACAATGGGTGAAGAGAGATGGCAGAAAGCCCCTAGTCCTGAACATTTTACAAATACATATTTAGTAAAATCAAAAGAGCTTGCCTAACAACAGACCTAAAAAGTCAACACAACGGTCAAGACATTAAAAGCAAAATCACGTAGTCCCATGCTTGAAACCACTTTAGTACAATAAACAGTCACAGTAGCAATAATTTAACAATATAAAAGAAATCATGGCATTCACAACTAAGCATGGGCGAATTTTGCGAATTCGCGATCCGCGAATTTGCGGATTTGCGAATTCGCGATCCGCAAAATTCGCGAATTTGTGCGAATTTGCGGATTTTTGTTTTTTTGCGTGTTCGCAGGGTTTTTTGCGTGTTCGTGGGGGTTTTTTGCGTCTTTGCAGGGCTTTTTGCATCTTCGCGAGCCGCTTGCATAGCGAAATTACCCATGCAGTCGTTTATGGGAGAGGGAGAGAGAGATAGATAGATAGATAGATAGATAGATAGATAGATAGATAGATAGATAGATAGATAGATAGATAGATAGATAGATAGATAAATAGATAGATAGATAGATAGATAGATAGATAGATAGAAAGAGAGAGAAAGAGAGGGAAAGAGAGAGGGAGAGAGAGCACCAGAGAAAGAACGAGAGGCCGGATCTCTGAAGGGCCAGATTCCTGAGTTGCCCCTACAGAAAATACAGCTTTTTATTTTCAGCAAAATGCATATGAAAATTGTGCTGTAAAGGTCTCTTTTAGTTTAACCCCTCCTGACAACTCAAAATGGGTGTATTTGCCATCCTCTCTCTTCTTCCTGTTTTTTATATCTGTAAGTGCTTCCTGATGAGGTTTAATTCCTTGGACAGGTGCCTCGTTGCATACTTGTAACTATTCTTTGACCCTGCTTCAAGGGTCAGAGCAGGGTCAGAGAATAGTTGCAAGTAGGCAACGAGGCACCAGGAAGCAATTAGCAGCAGGTGTCCAAGTTGAAGTTAATTTGTTTGTAACCCTTTTGTAAAAGGTTACAAAGAAATTAGGTTCAACTTTTGCACCTGCTGCTGTAACCCTTGCTTGGCTGAAAATTCGTCCCCGCTGATTCGCGGATTTTACCGCGATTTCGCGAGATTCGCGGATCGCGAAATCACGGAAAATCCGCAAATTTGCCCGCGAAACGGATTTTACGCCCACCCTTATTCACAACACCGAAATTTGCAAATCCGCAATAACTGCGATTTAATTTCAAAGCATTGATAACTTCCTATAGACAACGCAGTTGTTCATACATGTGGAACATGATTATATTTGCAACAGTGGTGCTCTAGTGCGGGGAATAGGGGGTGGGAGTGTTCTGGATCAAATTGAGTGAGTGAGGGTAATCGATAATGGAGAGGTAATGTGACATATATATATATTTTATTTACATAGTGAAACCTGTCCGGCCTATAACAAGCCAAATATTCGAGTATATACACATAGCACTGTGAAGACACTGATAGTGAATTTCAATCATCAGGGCTTGTATTATGATGGGTAATAGTCAACGAGTCGATCCCTTAAAAGTTCAAGGTAGTAAAAACCTTAGTGTGGGGCTTCATCAGGACAGAGCACTTGCAAATAATTAAATACTCTGTATTAAAAGGGTGTCCTAATGACAAGGTGTGAATGCCCATAATAAACAGAAACCAAATACCTAATCTGGCAACAGCACGAGAAATCAAGCTTTGAGGTCACGGTGAGAGGGCTCCAAAAAGCTCCTATGTCAGAGAAGACGAACATAAGGGTATGAACTAATTAGTCAATATGAGACAGCGAAAGCCTATCCTGGAGGAAAACAAAAACTTACCAAACAACGGGAAAAAGGTACGGTCATGTGTACACGTATGACCATCCATAGGATGACAATGGGTCAGCAGATCCCACCGAGTCAGAAGGGCAAACTTAACAGGCAAAGAAAAGAAAAGTGGTATGGTATGGGTGATCCATCAGACACAAAACAGTCTAGCACGCAGTCATCCTTAAAATCAAAACGGTGTTTCCGCGATCCCTCTTGCCCAGAATGGTGTCACGCGTGAGCTGAAGTCTGACCCTGTACAGTTGTGTTAAGACCCCAGCACGTGAACCGATCTCAAAGTCGTGGGGGTGTCTAATCATAATAACCAATATAGGCAATCAGAGATGTTGCAGCGGTTACATCCCGAAGGGGTGTTACTAAGTAGAGCCATGTTAGTGAACATTAAATGCGGAGAGGTCCATCGCGTTCAAGAAAACATTCTAACTCAAAGCCGATACAGTATATGCTAGAAAACAGACAAGGGTGTGGATTTACACATACCTCAACCTGCCGTCTCCAAACCGGTAGCGTAAATGGGACGGGGCCCGACGAAGGAGCTAGTTAAAGACGTGAGCAATTGCGCGCATGTTGGGTGCAGCCGCTCTGTGCCAGAGCATTCCTGGCTGTCAATCGTGCTTGTGGTATACCCAAAATGTTGAGTACGTGCGTCATGACTCAAGAGTGACGCATACATCCGTTGGATCTCTAAATGTACTATAGTACGTGTTGGAAATATTAACAGATGTTCACAAGAGCTATGTTGCTAATACGGAGTTGCAATACTCATGTACTTATAAGCGTGGAAATGGCTGAATAGGCCACACTTTACTCAAGGGTGGAGAGCCATGGGGCCATAATTGTGGGCATATTCAAGCTGACGAATATCTGAGACATATTCCTGCGATGAAAAGGCAAATATTTAGAACTCAATAAGTCCAGGTAAATATAACACGGTCCATCACATAGGTGAGCACTTATGATGACACAATATGGTGTGCTGAAAATAGTCTAACAAACATTATCTGCAAAGTATAAATAGAGCACTCAAAATAAAGTTGCAAAATATGTTAAGTTCACAGCTACATAAAGTGCATTGTGGTATCCATGAATCATTGAGGGAGACCGTTGAATAACAGTTAGAAGAAAAAGCACTATTCCGTGTTCAAAATGGAAAGTTGGGCATTAGTGGCGTCAAGTTCGTTCAGGCCATTACTCACTGTATCCATAGTATACATCCACTTACATTCTCGTATATTCAAAATAGAGTTGATATCCCCGCCCCTAACTCCAAGAGACACCTTTTGAAGGACCAACCACCTAACCGACTCTGGTTTATGTGCTTTGGCTTGAAAGTGTTCAACCAGGGGTGCTCCCACTATGCTTTTTGTCTTGTTTGACCTATATACATCTAATTACAGGGACATAAAATGGCATAAATAACATCTCTTGAGTTGCAATTTTTATGTACCTTAAGATCTATGGTGTGTTGCTTATAGCAGAACTGCTTTGTTTCTATGGTCAGTTTGCACAATTTGCACTGAGTGCATTTGAAATGGCCCAGAATCTCTGGAAGTTTCCACAGTGTCTGAATCATGGGATGGGGTGGGGGGGGGGGGGGGGGTGTTTCAAGAAGGTATCGAACAACATGGTCTCTGATGTATCTCACCTTTTTCAAGGAATGAATGGGTGGATCTGGAATCTCCAGGTCGTCTGAAATTAGTTTCCAATGTCCATCAATAATCTTTTTGATCTCGTTACTGCGAGTACAGTATGTGGTCACACATATCATCCTTTTGGCGTCTGTCGGGCATTGTTTGGGTGTGAGCAGACACTATATATTTCAATAATAACTGTGGGTCTAAAGAAACTCAGGTCTCTGTGTTCAAAATATGTCTAATCTACTACAAGATACATCTAGACTCATCACTGTGTGATATAGATTCCCATCAGTTACACACTCTGAACCGCCCTTCTTGTCATCATTTGGGCCAGTTTCACAAAGTGGTATGTCACAACCTACATACAGTACACTTGGATAGTGGTAACCGAAAAGCAGTGCACAAAAAACAGTGAGTGAAAGTGATATAGTTAAAAATAGATAGTGGGTGCACAAATGACTTTAATGAGAAGCAGTCCACTTCCAAGATTAAAAACGTGAAGTGCAAAATGACAGTAGCTTTAAACAAATATCTACTGCGTGTATGGAAAGGTCGACATGTTTCTGCAGTTGACAGATACTAACGGTATCTCCTGCTTCTTCAGGACCAAGAATATATTTTGCTACTGCTTAGAAAGTGCGTGCGTGCATAATAGAAATATATATTAGGATATCACCTGAGTCGGCCCTCTCAAAGCTCCTGTTTAGGAGAGGCAGATTTCCACAAATGAGAGAAATCATGTGTATACGACATATATAAAAGAAAACAGAGAAAATAGGACAACATATTAATGAAAGTTATCTCTCCTGAGTTTCAACAGCTGAAATTACTTGTATACTAGTGTGTCCCAAGTGCATTACCCAACCATTTATTATTTGGATATGCCTCTCACTCACCTCGAGTTTGAGGGACCGGCGCCGCTCCTAACCTGGCCACAGCTCAGGAAATAGGGGCACCGCTCTATTTAAAACCATAAAGACGATAGTGAGAACCCTTCACAACAACTGCCAAATCACATAACTGATCCATCAAATTGTTACAGTTACCATGAAATCAATGGTAATGAACGTGTCATATTGAGCATTAGTCTTATTCTGTTTTGTCAGAGCGGTCACAAGCTATGTTCCACGTAACAGGAAAATATTATATCTACTGAGGGTGGAGTAGTTGTTTTTAAGATGTCACACCACCCCGTTCCGGCTGCCAATGCCGAAAAAACTTCTTTGGATGTCCATTTCAGAAGACGCTGTAAAGGTCAGCTCAAAACGGGACTACCCGCCCATACGCGCAATACCTATAGAAATTAATGCGCAGTCCAGTGTACACAGAGTCAATTTGGAGCATACCTTTCCGTCGGTACTCCAGTCAGGCATCTGCGCTGTTTGGGGAGGCACCAGGACGTGTTTACGCGTCATATTTCAGGGTGGAGAAAAACAATCTGTCGCGTATTGCGCACGTCATCCCTCTGTGTCGGAATGACACATGGGAAATGTAGTAGGGACGCTGTATGGCGGAATATGAAGATCCCATCCCAACAGCATGTAATTAATAAAGAGTGTTTTTAAGAGAATGTTCGTAATATATGTGCAGAACCAGCAAAGATACTGGGTCTTTTGTATACTAGCATTTCGATTTTAAATTTTAAAATGGGGAAGCCATACTTAGCGTCTCGAACACCTTCTAAGGGGTGTGATGTAGAGGCGAGCGCTGAAGTTTCAGGTTCGATCCCCACTCTCGCCACAGTATCACTTGGAAGCGCTTGAGCCAATCATTGTTTATTAAGGCGGAGGGACCTAGTACCTTCAAACAACACTGCTTGTAAATGTCTAAACCAATAAATATTTATTATCTTCTTATCTCTTGTTTTCTTGTCAGAGATGTTATAACAGTTCACATGTAAGTGGGTCTAAAATCACGTGAAACAGTTTGTGATACTGTCCACATGTTCTTCTGTGACTAGTCACCGATTGTTTGATGTATAGACCGTTTTCTAAAAATTGTGATCATATTAGTAGAAGAAACATAGTTTATATTTACGTCCTCGCAGCGCTCCTGAGTCTTGTATATATATGGATACGCCGCATAAAGCAAAAATGCCGCCGACCTGTCGACTCGAAAAAGATGTATGTGGCACTGGAGGTCAAAACCAAGAGTCTCCCTATAAAGAAGTCCATTGAATGTCTTCATTAAGACCATTTTTATCTGTATTTAGACAATACACCCATTTCTGCTCTAGTTTGAAAAGATGTTTGGTAGTGTCTGTGACATGAGGGGGAATTCGTGGTTGTTCCAAGACGGTCCAGGAGTGAGCAGAGCCTCTCTGTCGTAGTACCAGTCCCGCTTCTTTGCTCGTTTAACCATTCTATTTGGATATCTGCGTTCCACAAGGGGATTGATAGGATCTTCAGATTCTTTGAAGTAGTCATCCCTCCTGGAATAATTTCTCCAGATCCGAAGGAATTGGGCGAAAGGCAGGTTGTCGCTTAGGCCCCTTGTGTGGTGGCTGGAGTATCTTAGTAACGTGTTACATTCTGCTGGTTTTCTATATAGGGTGGTGTACATGTGATCATTCTCTGTTTTATGGAGATGCCCAGAAAGTCTATGGTGTTCTTACCCCAATGAATGGTAAACTTAATGTCCTGTGATCTGGCATTCAACCTTTAGAAAAAGCCTTGTAGTTAGGTTGCATCACCTGTCCAAATGAGGAGCACATCATCTATATAACGTTGCCAGCGTGTCATGTTATTCTTATATGGGTTGTTATGGCTAAAGATTAATTGTTCCTCAAAATCATCCATGAAGAGGATAGCCAAGTCCGGGGCGAAGGCTGCCCCCATCGCTACTCCCTTGTTCTGTAAAAAAAGCTGGCTTTGAAAAAGGAAGAAATTCCTCATCATTGCCTTCTCCAGTAGCTCCACTATGAATTCGGTTGGGATAGCGACTGGGCGTGGTCTTTTTTCCAGTGCTTTAGTCATCGATTACAGAGTTGGATGAACAACTGCGTTGTCTATAAGAAGTTATCAATGCTTTGAAATTAAATCCCAGTTATTGCAGATTTGCAAATTTCGGTGTTGTGAATGCCACAATTTCATTCATATTGTTAAATTGTTGCTACTGCGACCATTTGTTTATTGTACTGCAGTTTTGACCCAGGTGAGGTAGCATTTCCGGTAACCGCATTGACCCAAAACACATGAAACCACTCCCGTCATTTTGCTGTTATGTCTTGCTGTTGCCAGAATCACCCGTGCTTAGTAGACAGGCTTTTCTACCCAAAGTTTTCTGCTCCCTTCTTCCCTTTCAAATCTGTTCTCCTCAGCACTACTCCCATCATGCGTTATTATCTCCCACACCTCCACCACGATCATTTTTGGCGGTCATCTAGAACAAAAACCATGCGAGAAACCAGCTCAATGTGTTATCCATTGTTTCTGCAGCCACCAAGTAAATGTTGTTGTGCAGTGCGTGCGGACTGATCACACATACGTTTTCCCGTTCCCACCTTACATTTCCTGCACCAACCAATACTTCTGTGAGTGAATATTATGTCAATTATGTAATTAAAATCAACAAAATTAAACCCAATCCAAGATGTGGGATATAATCGAGAGTAAGGTCATGTAATACACATTTTGCAAGGGTCATTTTCAATTTCAAAATCTGTCGGTCTTTTCCTCTTTCATCTCTGAAGAAAACAGTGTAGGTATTGCTGAACAAATTGAGCACGTGCTTCTCTTGGTCGTATTTCACCACTGTGACACTGTCTCTGCAACTTGTTATTTTCAACCTTTAGCACCTGAATCAATTCCCGCTCATTTGACACAGCTGGCTAAAAGGTGCTTCGGAAACCTCGCAGGCTGCCCGTCTTTGGTTCGCTCATTAAGGAGTGCACAGTTATCACAGAAAGCAGCCATTTTCATTAGCCAATGTTATTGTTGTGGAATGGACTTTTCCCCCTCGACACTCACGCGGCCCTTGCTCGCGCCAGTTGGATGAAGCAGGCACAAGAGACAGCCAACCCTGAAACGCATACTGCTTTCGGAGCACGCGTGGCACGCAGTTTAAATCCATTTCACGTGGGTTTATACGGCCCTGAGCGCGTTTGACGTGCAGTGTCTCGCGCACAGCTGTTACCCGGGCACCTCTAATGAATGATTTCCCAGCGGAGTCTTTGCGAGCATCAGCCCTCATCAGCGTTCTGCACTGGCTGGGCTGTAATGAGGTATCCCCAATTAGGCCGTTGCGGTGCCTGTTCCCTGCTATCATTCCATACATTCTCACCTCCTGAACTTTTTCTAAATCATTAGACGGCCTCATTTCCCCTCTCCTGCAAGTGCCAGGCTGCCTCCCCGAACAGCGCCGGGCCAGCTTCATGCATCACAATGTAGTCCTAATTTTCGCCTGCTCGATTGGTTCCCTTTCTATTGAGCTTTTACGGTGGAAAAGGGACCATGGACTTCTGCTATTCAGAGCAAACACTATGATACTGCTGCCCCCACCTACATAGATTGCACTGACATCATTTTAAGGATGGTATAGATTGTTCTCGGGCTGCAGAAGTGTTATTTATTTATTTATTTTATTTTGAAAGTTTTATATAGCGCGGACAAGATCTTCGCAGATATCAGAGCGCTTTACATAGAGGGGTACATGATGGAGCATAGTTATACAGATAAATCAATAGATTAAACAGTACAAATAGGTGGCTGCAGAGCCAATCTTGTGAGCAATAAGACAACTCAAACAAATAAGCGAAGGGGTCAAACATGTAGTACAAATCAGTGCAGAGTATAAACTGTGTTCGATATAATAGTTCAAGTGTATTTAGCCATGAGGATAGCTTTTACTTCTTTTTTAAAGAGTGTAGTGGAAGAGATAAGCCTGGTTTCGGGAGGGAGTGAGTTCCAGATCCTAGGCGCCATTCCTGAGAAGGAGCGCTTATATGTTTTTTCCTTCTGGAATCTTCGAGGTTTCAGCAGAAGATTGTTTGTGCCTCTAGTGTTTCTGGCTCCGCCAGAGATTGTCAGTTTCTGAGCGAGGTAGCCGGGTGAGTTTAGGTGTACCGCCTTGTGTGTCATGCAGGCGATTTTCAGATGTATTCTGGCTTCAAAAGGCAGCCAATTCAGGGATTTCAAGTCAGGGGTGATATGGGAGTGCTTTTTTGAACCAGTGATGAGTCTCGCTGCAGTGTTTAGAGAAGCTCTTAGTGGTACGGTTGTAGTTATGGGGAGTCCGCAGAGGGCGGTGCTGCCGTATTCAATTCGAGGGATGACTAGTGCTTGTACTGCGGTTTGGAAGTCTTTGGCTGGGAGGAAGGGTTTAAGTTTCCTCAGAGTATTGATCTGGAAGTTCGCACCCTTTGTTGCCTTGCTGATATGTTGCTGCATGTTGAGATTGGTGTCGAGTGTTATGCCTAAAGATTTTGCTGAGTCCACGATGGTGGGTTGGACATTGAGTGCGGTTAGGTGTTTAAGCCAAATTTGAGTGGTGGAGATCTGCGCTGGAGGTGAGATCAGAAGGAACTCTGTTTTCAGGGCATTGAGTTTGAGGTGATTATCGGCAAGCCAGGATTGGGTGCATCTGATCGTTGAGTTCAGGAGCAAGATGTCATTGGGGGATTGTAATTTGAGATAAAGTTGGGTGTCATCAGCGTACATGTGAAAGTGTACATTGGATGCTTGTAGCAAGGTGGTGAGAGGTTCCATGACTAGGTTGAACAGAGTTGGGGATAGAGAGGATCCTTGAGGGACGCCTAGCGTTACAGGTATTGGCGGGGACATCAGGTTGTTGCTCTTGAATTTCTGCGACCTGTTGTGAAGAAAGGAAGTGAACCACTTGAGAACAGTTCCAGATAAACCCATTCTTGTGTTTAGTAGTTCTAGTAAATTCTCATGTTTAACGGTGTTGAATGCTGATGAGAGATCAAGAAGGATGAGGAGGCAGGTGTCGTTTTGGTCTAGCATTTGAAGTGCGTCGTCAATTATGTGAGTCATATCGGTTTCTGTACTGTGTCCTGCTCGGAAGCCTGACTGGTGAGGGTTGAGGAGATCAAGTTGTTCAATGTGTTTAGTCAATTGTAGTTGTGCGCATTTTTCCAGCAGTTTGGCGAGAGTGGGAATATTGGTAATGGGACGGTAATTGTTGAGATCAGAGGGGTCGGCTGTAGGTTTCTTTAATAGAGGTGTGACTTGACCAACTCTGAGGGAGTCAGGTATGCTTCTTTGTTGGAGAGAGCTGTTGATAATTTTAGTCCAGAGAGGGAGAAGCAAAGGGGTAAAGTCTTTTACTGCGGTAGCAGGAAGGGGGTCCGTGAGGTGATTGGATGGTTTCAGGGTGCTGAGCAGTTTGCCAATTTCTTCTTCCGAGTATGTGCCAAAGGTTGACCATGTAGCATTGTTTTTTGGTTCAGTGGGTGCTGGGCACTGGGGTTTGGAGTAGAGGCTTGCGTCAATGAGGAGATCGCTTTTTATGTTGTCGGTTTTTTGGATAAAGAAAGCAGCGAAGTCTTCACAGGAGGGTGCTTCAAGCACAGTGTTGAGTGGTGGGCTTTGATCCTTGGATTGTGTTCTGATTAGCTCAAACAGTTTTCTCGGGCGTTTTTTTGCTTGGTCGAGCTGGAGACTGAAGAAGTCTGATTTTGAGCGTTTTATTTTCCTGAAGTAGGCGTTTCTCTTTTTCTTCAGATCTTTTAGGTGCATTGCAGAGGGAGCTGATCTCGAGATCCGCTCTGCCATTCGCATGTCTCGTCTATCCTCATTGAGACTCCCGTCGTACCATGGATTGGAGATTTTAGTAGAGACTCTTTTTAGCTGCATAGGTGCAGCCTCATTAATTATCGAGGTCATAGCGTTGAGATAGTGGTCAGTCAGGGTTTGAACGTCCGTATCGCCTGTCGGTGGGAGTAGGAGATTGCAGCTGTTAGGGGGCAAAGAGCCTGGTTTGAGCTTTTTTATGTCTCTTTTCCAGACTTTGGGCCTGGAGAATTGAGCCGGGTTAACTTTAACTTTTTCATTGATGAAGAATGTGACAATATGATGATCTGACCAGTCACAGGGTTGGATGGACTCGAGTTGGATAGAGTCCTCTTTGGAGATGATCAGGTCGAGGATAGAACCTTTCTCGTGGGTAGGGCTGTTGCATATTTGGGTGAGGTTAAGGGCATCGGGGAAATTTTTAAGACTATTTACCACCGCGTCTTTGCGATCGTTCCAGTGGAGGTTGAAGTCACCAAGGTATATTTGGGTGAGCTGCCGTCCGGAGTTGGATGAGATCATATCCATGATTTGTTGGGAAAAGGTGAGGTTGTCCCTGGGTGGGTGGTAAATGCTGTGAAGAGAGCATATCGGTTTGCCCTCACTAATAATGTCGAGGCAGATGTATTCCCAGGATGTTGGGGATGGTAGGGAGGTGGAATTGACTTTCATAACAGAGAGGTTGTTCCTGTAGATGCATGCGATTCCACCACCAATTTTGCCTGATCTGTCGAGCCTGATAATGTGGTAGTTGGGAGGAACCAGAATGTCCATTATAGGTGTCGAAGATTCAGTTAACCATGTTTCAGTCAGGATGATTAGGTCAAGGTCCTGTGATAAGAGGAGATCAGCAATGGCGGCGGAATGTTTCGAGGCCGATCTGCAGTTGAGGAGAGTGCATTTGAGACGGGGTGTGTTGAGGGTGGTTGTTGGTTCTAGAGAGAGAGGGACTTTTCTAAGGTTGTTTGGGATGGAGGATCTGCTGTTTTGTGTGGGGGGTCTGAAGGGATTTGAGTGTAACGTGGGAATGGTGAGGTGTGGGGTTGTTGTGTGATTTTGGGGGGCTGGGTCATAGGAGCGGAGAAGGGTGAGTGTGTCGAGGTCAGAAGTAGGGTTGTGGGTGCGACGAGGGCGGTTGTTGCGATTGCGAGCTGGGATTGAGGTCTGGTTGGGGTAGAGTTGAGTGAGAGAGTTAATCGGAAGGGCGGAGGACAAGTTGGGTGTGGAGGTGTAGTTGTGTGAGGGGTTGCAGGGGCGATGAGGGGGACGGGGGCAGCTGCTGCAGCTATGAGCAGGGATTGATGCCCGGTGTAGGGCGTGTTGAGTGTGGGAGTCAGCCGGAGGGGTAGGGGACGATTTGGGAGGGGAGGTGGAGGTGGGTGAGGGGTGTATGGGGTGTGTGGAGAGTAGTTCTTTGATGATGTGTATGTCTTCTTTGATCTGGAAGAGAGTGGCCATGATGTAGTCCATGTTGGGGTAGGTGGTGGAGGTGGGGGGGGGGCAGCCAGAGGTGAAAGACTGCCTCGGGAATTCGCGTGCAGGTGGGAGAGTGGGCTGGGAATCGAGCAGGGCTGCGTTGTGTTAGTGTCCGTGATGGTGTTAGGGAGGAGAGAGGTGTTCGAGCAGGGCTGCGTTGTGTTAGTGTACGGGATGGTGTTATGGGGGAGAGAGGTTTTGGGCGGGAAGGGTGTGGATGAGGTAGGGAGGATATTGGTGGTATGAGTGAGGGCATTGATGGTAGGCGGGGGGGTCAAGGTGTAGGCTGGGAGACTGTTAGTAGTGGTGGGGGTGCAGGAAGGGTAATGGGGGCTGAGAGTAGGAGGGGAAATGGGATTGGAGGTGGTCCTGTTGTGGGGAGGGGGAGATAAATTGAGAGAGGAGGTGTGTTCTGCGTAGTTTGGTAGAGGGTAATGGGGACTGAGAATGGGGGGATAACAGGGGGGATTTGTCGATAAGCGCGTAGTTCTGGTGCTGGACTACGTTAGGTGTCTTGTGGGTGGGAGCTGTGCTGTCAGGGGTGAGCGGAGTGTTAATGTCAGCTGTAGGTGTGAGAGGAGTGTTGATGGTATGTGTGGAGGTCTGAGGGTTGGTAGAAGGGGTGGGGGTGTGAGTGGCGTAGGAGGGGGAGCGGTCTGTGTCTGTGTTTGAGGCGTGTGTGGCAGTTGCCTGGTGCAGAACTGGGATAGAGGGGTTGTGGGTGGGAGATGGGAGGTCAGGGGTGGTAAGTGTGTCCCTGATTGAGGAGTATACACTGACATTTCCATACCTGACAAGTGCAACAGATGTTAGTTGCAACAAATGACCGGTACCAAAACAACATTCATCATTTGGTCCAAATATTGGGGCAAATATTGGAGCAAAACAGTGGTCAACATTTGCAGTACAGAGAGAGGGTTTCTGGCTTCCCCGTATGTTGACTAACCTCTTTGTGGGCGTTTGACTGGGCAGTAGTTGTGTTAGCCCACCTGTCAAGCAGTTTCATTGCTCATAACCGGTTGAGGTATTTTCAAGTCTGATCCCTTAATCAAACACACTCGGAAGGGGCTTCCCATGATGTCACAACATGCCAACCTACAACAAGAGGGGGTTTCACACTGTACACTTCCTGATATACACAACAGAAGTGTTTTTTGCATTTTAAAAATACGAAGGGAAATGGATTTACATTTTGAGCTCTCTGGCAAACAGATAGGAATGGATTTATATTGTTTAACATAGATATACTTACTTACACAGACTGAAAGAACTATATCGGAGCTGCACCACTTTTCAAACGAGTTCAAATTCTTGAGAATAGTAAATGTTCAACGAAGCTATGAAGCAGTGGTGTAAAGAACTAGTTTTTCTCTTCTTTATTAATTCAATCTTTTACGACAAACAGCTAACGTGCTTCGTCCTTAATTGAAGGGGGGTTTAGCTGGCAGCCGAGCAGCACGAGGTCTGACCCCCGGGCAGTTTGGGAGGGGTTGGGGTGCCAGGCGGGCGCAGCCATTTTGTTGGCTTTTGGGCTACTTTGGGAATAGCCCAAATGTAGCCCAACATCGAAAAAGAGTCCAAGGCTATGGGGGGACGGTTGGCGCTTGTCCAGCCACCATTTTAGGTACTGGTGACCTGGTGGCTGGGAGCGCTGCAGATGTAGGTGGTTTTTTGTCTTTAGAGTTTGGTGGTTAGCTGTGGCCTGCGGTGCCTTTTGGGTGCCTGATAGCTTGGAGGTTGAATACTGGTACGGCAAGGAGTTGTCGGGCGAGGATTTCCAAATGCTTGAAGCCATCCGCCGGCTCAGAGAGGCAGGTCGGATGGATTTATATGTGGACCCCCGGGGTGGCGTGCCCCGTGAGGAGGTCGTTCTCGGGAGTGGCGGCGGCCGTTTTTGCCTGCTCTCCACCTCGTAAGGCGGCAAAATTGCAGGTAAGGAAGCAGGGCCATGCTCATGTCAGGGGCTTGGCCCTGGTGGACCGCGGTTCGGGCACGGGGGGGTAGGGCGTGCTGACTGCGGCCGCGAGGAAGTCGAGGCAGGAGAGTGCGGTGTGCATCTCCTCTCCGCCCTCGCGAAGCTGGTCTGACTACCCCGGTACTTCAGGGGCAGTCACGGCAGGTAGGCAGGAGCGGGCGGGGCCCGGGGAGCAGGCGGCTGCGACAGGGGTGCCCTCGGGGAGTGCAGAGGGGATGAGTGGTGCAGGAGAGGGCCCGCATCGGGGGTGCGGGGAGCACCTGCCCGTCCATGGAGCCTGGCTGTTATGACCGATCCAGGGGCAGAGGAGCGTATGAGGCAGGGCAGGCGTGGTCACATGGTGTGGACGGAGAGGCCGGGGCAGGTGCATGTGGTGGGAGGTGGGAAGGAGGCTCAAGTAGACGCGCAGGGCGGGCAGAGAGCCCCTCCCCAGAGCGGGCCCCCTCAGGCAGTGGCCGGGCCGGGGCAAATAAATCTCCTTTGGCAAAGGGGGTGGGGGGTGCCGGGGCGATGGCGGAGGGGCACAGATGGTTGGGGGGGCTTTGGTGGAACCCCCTTTTGAGGGTAAGGCTGACACAGGGTGAGCGGAGGGAGAGTGGAGCGTGAATGGGCCTGGGGGAGCGGGGGCTGGCAGGCAGAAGTGAGGGACATGTCCCCGCTGCTGTTAGAGTTAAAAGGCAGCGAACGGGACTGGGAGGGGTTGGACGTCTTCGACTCCTGGGCAGAAGGGGTTAGGGAGGCTCAAGGGCCGGGCAGGGGCACGGCACGGGGGAAGGGGAGGTGTTGGGGTTCCCGGGGCGGGGGGATGGCAAGGGCAGAGGTAGGCGAGAGCGGGGGGGGCTAAGGGAGAGGGGTTTGGGGGGAAGGGGAAGTCTCCTCAGATGAGGAGGGTGGGCGCCGGGGGCTTGGCATGGAGCGAGGATGAGGAGAATGGGGGAGGGGAAGTGGACTTTCGGACCTTCGGCAGGGCGTGGGCGGCCAGTGCTAGGGGGCAGAGAGGTGGTGTGGGAGTACGGGGGTGTTGCAGGCTGAGGGACCCAGCATACCATTCCTCCCATTTGTTTTTCAGGAGGAGGTGCGACGCGGGGTTCCAGACTTGGCAGGGCTGGGGACAGCCCACTGGCACCAAGATGAAGGGAGGTCTGAGCCTCCTGCGGCGTGCCCAGCACCGGCGGGGGATCCCGTCGCGGCTGGCAGAAGAAGGCCCGCTGTGGGCTTGCCGACCCCTACACCCACAGGGCTGCTACGGTTTGGGGAGCAACACCGGATGAGGAGCACCGCGCATGTTGTTTTTAATGTTTGTGATGTTTCTAGAAGGGTGCAGTCGGCACCGCTGGCCGGGAGGGCTGGCGTCTATAGGGATGCCCAGAGAATTGAGGATGATGATAGTCTGGAGGAAGGGGAGCTGAGAGATGGAGAGGGTGGTGGGGGGCCAAGTAATCGTGTTGATAGTATGTTACAGGTGTCATGAAGCCAAGCGGAGAGTAAGGGCTGGACATCGCAATGGGAGGCGAGAGCAGATTCCCTAGATCGGAGAGGTGGAGAACGGCCTCCTTGGCTCCAGGTAAACGAGCAGCGCTGGCGGCGTGCATGGTCTCGGTGGGGGTGGGGGGAGGGGTAAGGGGGACAGGTTACGGAGAGGGAGGTATGTGTCAGACAAAGGGGTGGGCCCGGATGAAGAGATGGCAGGGCCAGTAGGTATGGCACCGGGGGCCAACAAGGACGTGGGTGTGGGCCCCTCGGGGTCGGGGGTTGATGGGCAAAATGGAGGCGGGGCAGCCGGGGCTGCGAGTGGGGCTGGCGCATCAGGTGCTAGTGCGACCGGGGAGGGTGCAGTCAAACCGGAGAGTAAGGAGTTGAAGATCAAGCGGCTGCCGTATATGGGGGTAACGAAGCCGTTGGTAGCGCATTTGATGCTGGTTACTAAGGAGTGCATCTGGAAGGGGGAGTACGTAGAGATATTAAAATTCTAACACAGGGAAGTGAGGGCGAAAGAGGGTTCCAAGGATGAGGAGTATGAACTCCAGAAAAGGCCGAAGGTGCTTCTGATGATTGAAAATTGACCGGCAGCCTTTTTAATATTCGCCAGCGTGTATTGCGAGAAGTTCCCTCAGGGGTCGGTGCCCATGTTTAAGTACATGGATGTCGTTAGGAAGGCCCATATAACAGGGGGGAAATACGCGTGGGCACAGTATGATGAGGAGTTCAGGGCCTGCATGGCATGGGACCCTGAAGCAAAATGGGGGGAGCTAGACTCCGATTTGTGGCAGCGCACGATGGGGCTGGCTGGGTTGGGAAAGACTATCTTTACTGTGAGCGGGCTGCCTATTATTTACCAGCCCTTTCAGGGCCGCCCCACCCGAGAAGGGGTGGGGGCAGGGGGCAGGGGCCAAGGCTCAGTCGGGTTCCCCAAGAACATGCTGGGACTACAATAAATGGGCGTGCACTAGGGAACATTGCCGGTTTCGGCATGAATGTTCGGGCTGCGGGAAATATGGATATCCCCTAGTCAGGTGTTGGGGATCTCAGGGACAGCAGCAGGGAGGGGAGCAGGGACAGTCAGGAGGTGTTTGGTCAGGGCCCCCTCAGCAATATGGTGGTGGTAGAGGGGCCAGGAGGCCTGGGCCAAAGGGCTTGAACTCCAGTTAGGACGGATCATTTGGTAGCAGCCCTATAGGACTATCCGGATAAAGGGGCTGCTGATCGTTTGCGGAAGGGGTTTCTGGAGGGGTTTCGGCTCAGCTATGAGGGGCCGTGGGTTCGGAGGTAGGCTGACAATTTGAGGTCTGCCAAGGAGCACCCAGAGGTGGTGCAGGGCAAATTGGATAAGGAGGTCATTGAGGGCCGCATGGTGGGACCCTTTGAAGACTGGCCTTTGGTGGATTTGTTTGTGTTCCCCATTGGGGTGGTGCCCAAAAAGGAGAAGGGGCAGTTTCGCCTCATTCAACATTTGTCATGGCCTGAAGGTGGCTTGGTAAACAATTACATTTATGAGCGGGAAACCACTGTGTCTTATTCCTCAGTTGACACAGCCATGTCCTTGGTGGTGACCGTGGGCGTAGTTCACCCAGACAATTGACGCCTACTGGGGATCCAGTTTAACATCCGCAGGTATGTGGACAAAGCATTGCCGATGGGCTGCTCGATGTCTTGCGCACTGTTTGAATGCTTCAGTACGTTCCTACAATGGTTGTTCTCGGAACGGACGGGTCACCAAGGAGTAACACACTACCTGGATGACTTCTTCTTGGTCGGCACCCCAGACTCCACGGACTGCCAGGAGGCGCTGGACAGGTTTCAGGAGATAATGGAGGAGTTGGGCGTGCCATTGGCACCGGAGAAGACAGTGGGGCCATACACGGCACTGAAATTCTTGGGAATCGAACTGGATTCTGGGGCAATGGAGGCCCAGTTACCAGTGGAGAAACAGCAGCACATGTTGGAGCTACTGGAGGCTATGTTGGCACGGCACAAAGTTATGGTGTTGGACATACAGGTGCTGTTGGGTTACCTTAATTTTGCTTGCCGGGTGGTGTGAGTGGGGCAGACTTTCTGTAGGAGACTGGGCAGGGCTTTGGCCGGGCGGAGGCCACCACATCATCACGTGCGGCTGTCCGCGGGTATCCGGGAGTATCTGCGAATGTGGCAGTTCTTTTTGAAGATTTTCAATGGGGTCCCCATGCAGCAGGGGGACGACCTGGTCTGGGATGTACAAATCTTTTCTGACCCGGCAGGAAGTGAAGGATTGGGGCTGTATTGGTAGGGAAAGTGGTGTGCGGAGAAATGGCCCCCAGAATGGGTGGGGGGTTGTCAGAGCATTGCCTTCTTGGAACTTTTCCCTTTAGTGGTGGCGATCTCGCTTTGGGGGGATTTGTTGCCACACAGGCGAGTGACAATCCACACAATGGATAACATAGCAGTGGTGGAGGTGGTAACCAGGCAGTCGGCTAAAGACACACAAGTACTGAAGTTGCTGCAAGTGTTTATGCTGAGCTTCTTGCGGCATGCTATTGCCTTTCACGCGGTGCATGTGCCCGTGGTGGAAAATGACACCCATCCCGACAGACCACGCACGGAACCTAGGCGTCATCCTGGATTCTTCACTCTCAATGAACAGACAAGTCAGCGCCGTATCCTCTTCCTGCTTCAAAATTCTTCGCATGCTCAGAAAAACATTTCGCTGGATCCCCTCCGAAACAAGGAAAACAGTCACCCACGCTCTGGTCACGAGCCGACTGGACTACGGAAACACCCTCTATGCAGGTACTACCGCAAAACTCCAGAAGAAACTCCAACAAATCCAAAACGCCTCAGCCAGGCTCATATTAGACATCCCACGCAACGAACACATCTCTGGTCACCTTAAAGACCTCCACTGGCTACCCGTCAATAAGAGGATCACTTTCCGCCTGCTTACCCACGCACACAAATCACTCTACGACATCGGACCAGATTGCCTCAACTCACGACTGTCCTTCGACACCCCCTCCCGCCAACTACGTTCTTCCAGCCAAGCCCTCGCCACTGTACCTCGCATCAACAAGACCACCATGGGAGGCAGATCCTTTTCATACCTGGCTGCTAAAACATGGAACTCACTCCCCGCGTACCTTCGCCTTACCCAGAACCACCTAGCATTCAGAAAGCAACTTAAAACATGGATATTTGACAAGTAATCCTCCTCCCCTTCCTAAGCGCCTTGAAACCCTCTGGGTATGTAGTGCGCTATACAAATTCCATGACTTGACTTGACTTGATGCTTTGTTTAGTTCGCAGTGGGGCAGATTCCGTGTGTTAGCCAAGGACACAGATTGGAACCCGACCAGCATGCCCCCGCAGCTGTGGTACATAGGCAACACAAGGTGTTGCAGCTGGTTTTAGGGTCCCTGGCGCGCTCAACTCAGGTGACGTACAGGGCCGCATGGGAGGAGTTTGTGTCTTCTGGGGCAAGGCGGCGGTCTTCGGAGATGAGGAGGCAGGAGAACGTTATACAGTTTATTCCGTCCTTAATTGAGAGGGGGCTCACGCGCGTGACGATAGCGGGGAAGTTGGCTGGAATCGCTTTCATGGGGAAGGTCCTGTGGGGTTATGTGCCATCGGTGGGAGAGCTCGACTCTCGGATGCTCAAAGGGTGGGCCCGGGAGTGTTGGAGGGTGAGCCGGGTTAGGCATTCCTTGTCATGGAGCTTGCTGAAGCAGGTGGTCGGAGCCTTGCCGCGGGTGTGCAGGGATGACGGGGAAATCTGCCTGTTTTCAACTTTGATGACGTGGATGTTTGCGGGGGCCTTCAGGGTGTCTGGGTTGTTGGGGGCCAAAAGGGGGTGTTAGGGTTTTGTGGTCCGAGGTTTCCTTTATGGGGACCAAGGTATGGCTCTGGCTACAAAAGTCGAAGACGGACCAGAGGGGCGTGGGCCGGTGGGTGCACTTGCAGACAGCGGATTCAGAATTGCTATGTCCCGTACGGTGGGGGTTGAGATTGAGGGCCTGGGTGCAGGGGGCAAAAGGGGCGGTCTTTAGACATATGGATGGGTGGACTGCTACCGGCTCGCAGCTCTTGGCTATTTTAGGGAAGGCTTTAGTGCTTCTGGTCATGGATGGCAAAATATGATGAAGGCTGATAGCCAGAAACCAGTCCTAGGATGCTTTATTCTGGTCCAGGGAAGACATGGCTTGGTAGTTTGGTCTGGACTGTTCCCATGAGGCACAGGGTCAGGACTGATTTGCATATGGCCATGTCTGAACTGGGGTGGCTTGGTGAGCAAAATATTGATGGATTAAACCCAGATCTGTGACTGGGGTGAATGTTTTGCCATTGTGCAACATTCGGTCCATCATCTTGTGTGTTTTGTTGTTCTCCCTATGTGGGAAGGGTATGCCCAGACGTGGGTCCCATGTTCACTAAGCCACTGGAATCAAGCTATCCTGGCTGATGAAGGCTGATAGCCAGAAACAGGTCCTAGGATGCTTTATTCCGGTCCAGGAAAGGCATGGCTTGGCTGTTCGGTCTAGACTGTTCCCATGAGGCACAGGGTAGGACTGATTTGCATATTGCCATGTCTGGACTAGGATGGCTTGGTGAGCAAAATAAAGATGGATTAAACCCAGATCTGTGACTGGGGGTGAATGTTTTGCCATTGTGCAATATTCCATCCATCATCTTGTGTGTTTTGCTGTTCACCCTATGTGGGAGGAGTATGCCCAGATGTGGGTCCCGTGCTCACTAAGCTACTGGAGTCAAGCTATCCTGGCTGATGAAGGCTGATAGCCAGAAATCGGTCCTCGGATGCTTGATTCCGGTCCAGAGAAGACATGGCTTGGCAGATCGGTCTGGACTGTTCCCATGAGGCACAGGGTCAAGACTAATTTGCATATGGCCATGTCTGAACTGGGGTGGCTTGGTGAGCAAAATAACAATGGATTAAACCCAGATCTGTGACTGTGGGTGAATGTTTTGCCATTGTGCAACATTCCGTCCATCATCTCGTGTGTTTTGCTGTTCACCCTATATGGGAAGGGTATGCCCAGACGTGGGTGCCGTGCTCACTAAGCCACTGAAGTCAAGCTATCCTGGCTGATGAAGGCTGATAGCCAGAAACCGGTCCTAGGATGCTTGATTCCAGTCCAGGGAAGACATGGCTTGGCAGTTCGGTCTGGACTGCTCCCATGAGGCACATGGTCAAGACTGATTTGCATATGGCCATGTCTGAACTGGGGTGGCTTGGTGAGCAAAATAAAGATGGACTAAACCCAGATCTGTGACTTGGGGTGAATGTTTTGCCATTGTGCAACATTCCGTCCATCATCTTGTGTGTTTGGCGAAATCTATGGCAAGCACTCATTCCGGATCGGCACGGTGTCGGAGGCGCACGAGCGGGGATGGGGCGAGGGGACATTATGAGTTTGGGCAGGTGGTCATCCGACTGCTTTTAGCGTTACGTGCGCAGCGCGCCTAGCCAGCGTTAGTGCGGTTTTGTATGTGGCGCCATTACTCACTCCTGTTTTATGTTTCGGGTTCGGTGTCAGGTCCCCTCACCAGGGATATGTCTGTCTGGATCGTGGGCAACTCGTTTGTCAAATGGGCCCGGGTTCAGGCCCGCACCAGTTATTTTGGGGAGAACCTCGGATTTAACCCTGATTTGTGTAATGTTTATTGGAAAGGAAAGGGGGGTATGCTCTGGAGGGAACTGATAGACGTACTAAACAAAATTTTGGTGGCTGGTAGGTGCCCCGATGTCTTGGTCCTCCACTTGAGTGAAAGTGACATGGTCAGAGAGACGGGGCTGGTGTTGATGAGGGCCATGAGGAAGGATTTGGGGGAGATTAAGAAGCAGTGGGCAGGGTGCACAGTGCTCTGGACAGAGTTTGTCCCACGTCGGGTCTGGAGGGGAGCATTGAACCCCGTTGCAGTTGATAAGGCCAGGAGGAAAGTGAAAGTTGAGATGGTAAGGTTTTGTCGGCACTAGGGGTTTTCTAGAATTAGGCATGTAGACATTCTGTATGACACACCGGAATTGTTTAGGGGAGACAGGGTGCACCTATCTCGGATGGGTATGGATCTCTATTTGCTGAAGTTAAGAGAAGTGTTGTTCAGAATGCTGGGAGTGCGCAGGGAGTGAGCAGGGCATTGGTGGGTTATTCTATTAGGTTAGACAGGAGGCCTGGGGGGAGTTGTGATCTAGGGGGCGAAGGGGGGGGCAGGAAAAGGTGGAGGTGGCGTATTCACCTACCCTTCTGCCTTTTCCTGGGAGGCGGGGATGTTTTGGAAGTTGGCCAAGTTTGGCTGGAGTTTGGTAGTTTATAGTTAAGTTTGGGGACTTAGTGAACAGGAGCGGGGAAAGGATAAGCAGGTTGGAAGTTTACATTAGAGGTTCGTTACTTACAGTTGCAGGAAGGCAGGTAGGACTGTAGGTCATGGGAGGGTAGGAGTTTTAAATGATATATTATAAGATTGTGTAATATTTATTGTTACTGAAAGTTATGCATTGTATGTTGCAGGGTGGGGCTTTTATGATGTGGGGCTTGTAAGGGGTGGGGGGAGGAAAGACAAGGGGTCAGGTAAATTCTTGTTGCGTTTTGTAAGGCAAAGTGCCAATTTAATAAAGTTGTGATATGCACCTGTTTCAATAAAGTGGCCTTTTACACACACAAATGGTTGTCGGCGTGGCTTGCCTCTTCCTCCCTCCCAATAAGTGGTGTAGCTCAGATATAGTTGTTTTATTTTGTTTCCCCTAGTATTAGGGGAATGCTTTTGGAGAGGGGGTACTTTTGGAGAATTACGCACAGGATTACTTCGTATTGTCTGACTCTAAATTGGTGATTTTTTGAGATTGGTGCCTATTGGTTGCTTTTGGTCCTCTGTCTAATTTTTGTTTCACCTACTTACACAGACGTCCAGTTTTAGGAAGGAGCTAGAAGCATCTGGTTTTCATTGCAAATATTTGTAATTTTATGTTTAGTATTAGATGTAGGTGCATTAGCGTATTTGTTTATTTTAAAATTTAAAGGCTGGACATTGATTTATTAAGTATCACTGTTTGCTTTATAGAGTTCTGAGTTTCATGAACTCTGACAAATACAATAAATAGTGGTATAATGTAGTGAGCTCTGTGACATACACCATAAAAGGGGCTTTTCATTGTTCATCTCTGTAAACATTCTTGTACTGTCCTCTAGTTAAGGAAGGGCTAGAGAGGTCTAGCTTTCATTGTTTACATTTCTAACTTTATGTTTAGTATTTTGTTTTGTCATGGTTAAACTACATTGTATATTTAGAAGCACTAGCAGGACATTGAATTATTAAGTGTTGTTGTGTTGCAGTTGTTAAGTTTTATTGCATTCTTCACTGAGTGCTGAGTGTTAGACACGGAATCCCTGGTTGGCTGAGGTAGGTACCTTAGGCCAAGTAGGGACCCACGTTCCAACGTCAGGGAAAAGAAGGTCACCTTCTTAGATAGCCCGCACACCCCCTACGAAGCTTGGTACAAGCAGCCAGGCTCATCTTCAAGGCAAATTTGTAAAGTATTCACAACCACGCTTACAATAATCCAATGATGACACCATAAATAGACTCCACAAGAGTTTTATAAAACGAGTATAAACTTTATGTAAACTGATATACGATAAGACCACACAATATAAAACCAACATATGAGGTTTTGTAATATTTCTCCTGGGCGGTTGTTAGGCCAGCCAGCCCTTGTAAGTTCTGGCGATGTCAATGAGCACTTCTAAACATTTTCCTCTACTCCTAATATCATACCTTGGTAATTCTAGAATCAGGCACGTAACATAGCAATCAGATATTCTGCAATGAAAAGAATGCAATGCGTAACGTAACAATCAGGCACTTTGCAAGGTAAATCAATGCAATGCATAATCCAACCCCTAGATATGTCGTTCTGCAATAATAAGGCAGTGCGTATACACTAATCAGGTAATTCGTTATGCAGGAATAATGCAATGCGCAATACGCTAATCAGGTAGTTCATTATGGAGGAACAAGGCAATGCATCATACAACAATCAAGTAGTTTGTTATACAGAAATGTTGTAATGTGTAAAACATCAGTCAAGTACTCCGCTCTCAGAAATGGAATGCTACGTAGTACACTCAGGCCCCGATCACCGGGCCTTAGGTGGTCTCTCCGCCTCCTCTTCTGACCTTCAGTCAGCCTCTCACAGTTGCCCCCAACACAGTACGATGTAATTCCAAAGTACAGCTTTGCATTCCGGCCACTGTACCACCACTCCCTTTGGCAATACGGGCCACGATACGAGCAGAAGCAGAGGCTTGCACTGCCAACACGAGAGAGAGGCTGAGAGCGTCTCCCTCCGAGCCCGCGCCCCACCCCAGTAGTCGACATACGTTACCTGGGTGGCGCAAACCCACTCTCCTCTCCTCGCCCAGTGGCTGGGCCTCCAAGCTGCTTTGTGAAATGGCAACTGCGGCTCGGGCCGGCAACACAGCTTCTCTGGGACTGCCGGTCCAGGCCGCTTCACTTACGAAGACCTCAGGCTACCACAAAGCATACACACACAGCATCGCTGAGTCTTTCTACACACCGTGTGCATGATCAATGGGCACTCCACACACAGGTCTCAGGCTGCACAAAGATCACACGCACAGTGTTGCTAAGACTCCCTTTACTCCGGTGCACACTACAACATGACAAATCCTCATGAAAGTCTCCCTGGTGCACAAGGCACCGCATAAAGCAGCGATGAGACTCACTTGGATTCCGGTGCACATGATGAAAAGGCAAATCCTCACAAAGGTCTCACAGTGCACAACACACAGGCTCACAGTGTCAATGAGACTCACTTGGATTCCGGTGCGCACTATAACAAGGCAAATCCTCACGAAGGTCTCACAGTGCACAACACACAGGCTCACAGCATCAATTAGACTAACTTGGATTCCGGTGCACACGATCACTGGAGTTCAGGTTGCACAAAGCACACACAGCATCGCTAATCGTTGCTTGGATTTCAAGTGCCCCCGAACACAGATCGATCCTCCTTAAGGTCTCAGTGCTGCACAAATCACACGCACACAGCGTCACTGAGACTCACTTGGACACCAGACGCCCACGATCACAGGCAGTACTTACGAGGGTCTCAGATTGCAACAGGCGTGCTCGAACAGTGCCACTGAGACTCTCCGGGAAACTTTTGTGTTCCTGTATTTCCAAACAGGGAGCCAGCTCACCTCAGGCTCTTGGGGATAGTTACTTCAAGACACAGCACACAGCAAAGTCCTTCACGCAGGGGGACATAGCACACAGCAAAGTCCCTTTAACCTTTCCTTGATTGAAACAGCAAACTGCAGGCCAGCCCCAGATCTGTCTCACCAACTGCCCTGGGTCAAGACATTCCCCAGATCCTATCGCTTACAAATCCAGACAGTCAATCCATAGCCAGGCGGAGGCACACAGAAATGTTAGAGCACAAAAACTCAGCCACTTAAAAGAGTGGTTTCTGAGCATACAAAGCAACAACCACCTTCATAAAAAGATGTGTTATTACATTGTGAGTTCAGGCATCCTAAAATTCACCTTTCCATCTTAAGCCCTTGGGAAGACAGGCTGGAAAACATATTACACAGCCTTCTCATGCTATCCTATGGGCAAGATGGCCTTTCAACAGTGAAAAACAAAATGGAGATTATTTCACTGTCAGGACATGACACACACCTTAGTACATGTCCTACCTTTCACATGCACTACACCCTGACCAGGGGGTACCCTAAACCTACCATAGGGGTGCCTGATGTACACAGAATGGGAAGGGTAAGGTCTGGCAAGTGAATTTACTTGATAGAACAACATGGCAGTTTAACAAACTGCAGGCAGGCCCTGCAATGTCAGGTCTGAGTTCCCTTTTTAAGGCTACTTGCGTGGGTGCTGCAAGTCCCCTAGTAGCAGTTGCATTACCAGCCTTTGCACACATAGTGCACTTTACTAGGGACTTCACATAGTAAGGCAAACACACGAAACATGGACAACAAATTACCATTACTTTATACCGGGAACATCTACACTTTGACACTGTTTAGCTCTGACAAAGTGTCCAAAGCATCTAAGCCAGTCGAAAATAGTGGAGGTAGAGCCAAAAAGTCAGGGGTAATCACACCAAAAAGTGCTAGGTCTAACACTGAGTTTCCAGCCCAAAATATTGTCTGACAAAAATATTATATCCTAAAAAGCATTTACGAAAAAGAGAGACAGGTACAACTGAATTATTTACTCTCCTAATTTTCATGGTCAAAAAATCAACTTATATTAAATACATTTGAGCAACATATTTAACAGAAATCTTGTCTCACTGCTGAAGTCCTGCTTTTACAGTCACTCGATGAGTGCTGCAACACTGCTCTGCAGCCCACATGTGATGATTTACTCTTTTGCAACTATGCCACTAGGGATAGCCAGTCCTTCGTCATAGATCAGAACACATGCTCGGGGAACTGCTATGCAGCTTCCAAATGCCCAGAGTTAAATTACACCTTGAAAGCAAAAGCATAGAATCTGAATTAAATTCATGGAGACTATAAAAAATGGATTTCTTACAAGAATAATTTAGGCAAGCTACTGCAACATCTCAAGCTGGCGTCTTGAACTAGGAAACACAAATATTTCAGTTGTACATTGATAACCAAGAAAAGACCCTGTTGAGTTGTTGAGCTCTTTATTGGTTCGACAAAAGTAAGTATAATAAAGTACGAAATGTAATTAGAAGATTATGGGATCCCAAGGAATCCATCTTTCATGTACGATGTTGGCTAATGTTATTGATATACAAATCAACATAAAGAGAGAGATAGAAGTTTAAGTTACAAATGTCCTTCTTTCTTTTCCTTCTTCTCTGTCTTCTATCTCTTCTTCTATTCTTTGTCACTCTTTTTCTCTTTCTTTCTTCTTTCTTTGCTTTTTTCCTCTCTTCCCATGATTATACCAGCTGATAGTGATACTCTTGCTGGTGGACTCTGCCTAAGTTACTGCATTTATCTTACCTAATTATTTTTTCTGTTTTTTGGCAGACTACTTCTATCTATGGATGTATTTGATATGACTCTTTTTTGATTGTCAGCTCCTGATTACTATTTCTCTGCTATCAATTGTGTCACTTTAACTTATGATCTGTATCTTCATTTACCTTTTTATAACAATAAAATTCTTTTGAAATCAAAAAAAAAAAAAAAGTTACAAATGTCACTCTTCTTCAACATGTTGTAATAGTCTCAATCAAACTGAGTGAATTATACAGATCTGGGAGGTTGTGGTCATTACCAATTTGTTCCCAAAATCTTCAACCAAACTTACGCCATTAGTGGTGTATGTCAATCAACACTATGGTGTTATCTTTAGATGGTGTCATCACTGGGTATCGCACCTAGGTACTCTCTTCCCGAGGTGACTACCGCCTCCACTCAAGGGAAAAGAACTGGTGGAATACATCTGATGGTGTCTAAAATTGCCTCCTGTATCTTCAAGAATGCCTTTAATATGGGTGAAAGATTCAGGGGTAAGGTTAAAAGACAAGGTAGTGGTTTTAGGAAGTGCTAATTAACCATACCATTGTTCAAGGGTGGTAAAAATCTTTCAGCTATAATGCCCTACTGGGTCCATGCCTTTGTCAGGACCTTATATTAGCTGTGTGGGTCACATTATTTTACATAGAGACCATAATTCTTGGGCTCTTCTCTTGACTCACAAGTATTTTACTCACTTGTCTGCTGTCCATAAAACGTGTAGCGGACTAATATATTTGGCTTATTTAAGCCTTATGTTTTACTTCTGTATACCTTATAGGGACATATGAGGCAGGGTGCTCCTTGTTTAGCCACTTGCTGGTTTAGGGGCCCCCGGTGATGTCCCCTATGTGTTCCCCGTCTGACCTGGCTGGATATCCAGCTAGGTTGAGAAATGCTCCACGGCAGCTGCCGACAACGCACAGTGCAGCTGCTACACTGACAATGCAGCAGTCCGTATCTTGCAGCCTTCAGGCAACTGAGACTGACCGAATAGGATGGCTTCACATATCCACTGGGCCCCCTTTCACTGGTCACTGACTCCGGGCACTGCAGAAATTCCCTGGGGCAGTCCGGGCAAAGAGGCAGTTTCGGCAGGGCTGGCGGGCCGCAAGCTTTGGGTTTTCATCTTCAATGTAGAGGGTTCCCTCTTCCTGGAGGTTTACTGCTCTGTCCCGGAGCAGCCCTGCCAGAGAGGTTCTCGGCAGCCAGTGGTGGGTAGGTTACCAGATACACGATGTGCTTTAACTAGCACTTCCACACTGAAATAGCTTCAGGATTGCTAGAACAGGAATAGATAAGCCACCCAATACCTGGAGAACACTTGAGGTTACAGCAGCAAAGCAGCAGGCCAGCATACAGAAACAGTTCGTAGAGTGGTAGTCTCTCCTGCAGCTCAGCACAAAGCAAGCAGCAGGCCAACACCGTAAAGCATTTAGAAAATTGGCAGTCCTTCCTGGTAGAACAGCAGTTCCTTCTGGCAAGGTGCAGCATGTAGAGCCAGCAGCGTCTGGTTACAAGTCTGACACAGTGTCTGAAAACATTGGGTCAGAGCACCTGCACTTATACTCAAAATGTCTTTGTTCAGGAGGTGACTTTAAAAGAACCAGCTCAAGTGTGCAACAACCCCTTTTAACCCCAGTCCCTGCTTCAGACATCTGTAGGGCGTAAATCATCCCTTTGTGTGAGGGCTGGAGACAGCCTATACAAATGTGAGTGCACCCCACCTCCCTTTCTCCAAGGCCAGGAAGACTATCAGTAGGTAGATGGATGTAGATGCCTCTCTGGTCACAGCCAGCACTTCTTGTGCTGTGGCTGCCTGGAAAGTATGCACCAAGTGTACCAGTCACTCTGCCCAAGACATGTATTGGAGCCAGACTGCAAAACACTAGAGGTAGACGCACAGACAAATGCCCACTTCCTAAAGGTGGCATTTCTAAAATAGTAATGTAAAATCTAACTGCACCAGTAAGCAGGATTTTTCACTCCCATTCTAAACATACCAAACATGGAAATGCTGCTCCTTTCAGATCAGGAATTACCACTTAGACACATATAAGGGAATTCCCAATGCTATTCTATGAGAGGAGTAGGTTTCACAGTAGTGAGAAACAAAACAGGCTGTTTGTCACCTCCAGGATATGCCACACAATCAAGGCACATGGCTACTCCTACCTTTTACTTACACAGCACCCTGCCCATAGGGCTAACTAGGGTATACCTTATGGGTGCCCTAAATGTAGTAAAATGAGAGATTAAGGCTTGGCAAGTAGTTTTAAATGCCAACTCAAAGTAGCACTAAACTGTGCACGCAGGCTCTGTAGTGGCAGACCTGAGACAGGCTTGAAAGGCTGCATCAGTGGATGGCACAAGGAGTGCTGCAGGCCCACTAGTAGCATTTCATTTACAGGCCCTAAGTATAAAGGATACCACCTTACAAGGGTCTTAAAAGTAAATGTAATATGCCAAACAAGTGTAAACCAATCATACCATGTTTTATGGGTGAGAGCACATGCATTTTAGCACTGATTAGCAGTGGTAAAGTGTCCAGAGTCCTAAAGCCAACAAAAAGGGGGCCAGAAAAATTGGAGGAGGAAGGCAAAAAGTTTAGGGATAACCATGCAAAAGGGCCCAGTCCAACAGGCACTATTAAAAGAGTGCCCCTAGGAATTGGGGAATTGCATATCAAATTGGTTTTCTGGACGGCTTTCAACTTGCATTACCCCATGCTGTGCAATTTTCAGGGGACATATTCAAAACAAAAATGAGGGCCTTATTCACAAAGATAATTACATGTGTAGATGTCATCATGTGTAAATCTTCACCTGCAACTAGGTACAAGTCTACACTTTTTTCCTTCTTCACCACTTCTGATTTTCGATTTAAATCTGAGTGCAGGCTTACATGTTCCACCCACTGAAATATGGGTCTGGAGACATCTAAGACAGAATTAATTCATTTTTACTTGTAACGTTTCACATGTGGAGGAGATCTCCGCCACCAGGGAGGATATCTCCCAGTAGTAAAGTATATGGGAGAATATTTATATTTATGACTTCTTAAAAAAACACTAATCATATTTTAATGTAAAATAAAGAACTAAATTAATTTAACATAATTAATTACCATCAACTTATAAAGTAAAATGTTACAGCATAACAACTCAAGCTGTGGTGGAGTGGCAGTGGGGGCTGACTCCGGAACATGGGGGCTCAGTGTTTGATCCCCGGCGCTGGCAGCAGGTTAGCCCAGCACCTTGTGACTCTGGGCAATAGCTCGCTTAATCTTCCCGACGGCCCCCAGCGCAGGGATACCTCTCTGTAAGTAGCTGTTCGCTTTACAAATGCTAGTATTTCATATATTTCAAATGTAATGTTTACTACATAATTAAATAATTAAAAGATATTAATTTAGGTTATAAATATTATTTTTAATAAAAACCATTTTTAACTAACCAACCTCACTGGTATTTTAATATGCATGTAACATTTAGAAAATTTACATAAAAACATACATGTTTTATTCATTGAAGATAATTAGGATTTTTTTAAATGTTTAATTTATTTTTTAAAGCTATTGATCATTTGTTTTTCAATGATACAATATTTGATTTCCATTTTAATCCATCATATATATAATTTAGACAATACCCTTTCAGACTTCAATTATGCTAAAGAAACAGACATTTGAGGTGAGCAGGTATGCCAAAAAGGAAGCAGAAAACTCTGGTTGGTTCTTTAATTTAGGTGGAGAGCAGCTCCTTCACATGGAGCAACCTAGAACAAACCCTGGACGTAAAAATCTGCTCCACTTGCGGAGTTTGTGGAGTTTTTGGCAAATCATCGGTCCGCTTAGAACACAGAGTTGCCAAAAAGCTCCACACTCTGCAACAGAGCTGAGTTATTTTTGCATTCAACCGCCCGAAAGTGCATTTTTATGCGTGCAGTAGTGACTTACCCAGTGCCTGCGATCACCAACGAAGATTTCCCAAGCCGTTCGCAAGCACCAAGAGATTTTCAAGCCGGTTGCATGGTCCCACAACAGTTTGCGATGGCAAACACATCATTCTAGCGTGCCAGCGGAGTTCCGGCTGGGGTTTTGTGAAGATCGCGATCCCGTACGTGCAGGATCTACTGTGACTACAATATAGAAAATGATCTCTCCCTAAGCAGCATCAAAACCTTCTCGGAATAAAGATTTGGAGTAAAAAACTCCTCAAATTGACATCTGGCTACATTTTTTAGTGCAAGGAGTCCTTCTTCTTTTTTTACTTTTTTTTTCAAGAGAAAGAAAATGCCCCAGAGTCTCCAAAATCCTGTTCCTGTCCACAGTTCACTTATTTTTTCTCCATGTTTTGAAAACTATTTGCAACATTTATTTAATTTGCTATGTAGCCCAGTAGTCTGCCAAAAGTAGGCCTTTTTCAGCCAGTAGGCCCAAAGCTACTTATGTGTGCATGAAACAACTGTTTCAGTGGTGTCTGTTGAATTTAAACATCATTTTGGCAATGGACGGCATTGTATTAAAAATACAAAATGTGTTTTTTGTGGTTTTTCATGTGTGTTAAATGAAATGCCTTTGTTGGGTGTGTGTTGTTGTAACTGGCAAACCTTTTTAGCCCTGTGGATTTTTTTGGGCATTTTTACATTAGAGATGTGTTGTTCAGCATGCCTCCTTTGTCTGGTAAGTGTGTGAGTGTGTTTGTAATAGTAGGCCATCATTTGCCTTGGCTGAGCCTCCTGCGTGGCAAGGAGCATTTTGAAAAGTCTGGGTCCATATAGGCCTACTTGAGTTCATTATATTCCAGGCCTCCTGCTTGTTGTTGTTGTAACCATGTTGCTGGGGTCCATGTTGTGAAGGCAGTGTGCTTTTGCCATATAGGCCTGCATGCCTGTCTTCCCTTTGTTACCCTTGGCCTATTGACTACATTGTCATTTGTCAGCTGCAGCTCCCTGAGTGCTGCATCCCACGTGATGCACAATGGCAAACTTTTACATTTGTATTTTTGTTTTCTTGTTATCCTTCCTGAGTGCATTGTACAGTATACTATGAATGCACTTGTTGTTGTCAAAGTCTCACACATGGTTAAACTGTATTGTTAATTGTTTTAGTAACTGAGGTAATAACACTAACAAGTGTGACCATGCAGCGTGGAGCAGTCTACAAGATCATGGCAGGAGAGTGGGGAAGACAGGAGCAGTCTACAAGGGCAGAGGTGGAGAGGGTATCATTGTTGGGACGTGATAGTGCCCCTTGATACCGCTCATGACCTAGGATTTGTGTAAAATTTAAGGAGAAGAATGTTGGCTATATGATGGTGAGAGTATACCACAAAGGACATATATGATGCCTATGCAACAGGATTGATTTTGCGACCTGATGAAGTTCCTTGGTAACATGTAACAATATGCGTTGGCTGGATTTTAAACTGTATTTTGCACATCAATAATAAAGAGGATGCTGGAGTAATCAAATTGACTATGGACTCTTTTCCTGGTGCACCTTCTAATTGTTAAAAAAAGTGTGACCACACACATACTAAATGATATTATATTTGTTTCTACTAGTAATTCAACTATAGCAATACCACGTTTCACTGATTTTCTTCTTGCTTCTTTGCTTTTAGGTGCCAAACAGAAGTCCTGCACCTTCTGCACGATATCACTTGATCTGTGACTACATAGACATCTCTTCAACTTTTTATCTAAGACAAGTGCACCTGTGTGCTAACTGACAGTTTCAAGATGGCCCCAAAGAATCGAACCAGTACCAATAAAGTCAAAGTTGCCAGTGAGAAGAAGAAGGCACTGCCACTTACCACCACCGATATGTCGCCCAAGACCTTTTTTGGGAAACAAAAAAGTTGCGCCTGCAGCAGCAGTGTCTGGGGAGCAAGCTCGGAGAAGCACCCTAACATCAGTGGACCCACCCCACCAACCTAGGCCCAAACCAATGTCTGTCTCAGAGGCAGCCAAGATAATCATGGCAACGCCAACGAGCAGTGATGTTGAAATTGACTTATCATTATCGCAAAGTAGTACCCAATCAATGAAGGAAACTCAGATAAGTGGGCGACAACAGCTGCAACCACCCCCAATAGTAGTAGTTTCTCCTGAAGTAGTGGCCATTGAGGAGATCTAACTTCCTGCTGAGGAAGAAGAAGAGCAAGCCACTCTTTCAGAAGATCCATTGTCTTCCAGATCCACAGCAAGGAAAAGGAGGGTTAGTCCATCAACTTCTTCTGCAAGCCCCCTTCTGATGATCTAGACGCCATTTGGATCCCAATTCAGTCTGAGAATGAGACACGCCATGAGACAAGGCTAGGGGAAAGGAAGGTTCCAGAAAGCCTTAGAGTTATGGAGGTAGATGTAGAAGAGGAGGATGATGATGAGCCAGTCATCATGGACATTAGCCCGGCCCCAGTGCAGATCAACATTACCCCATCCCAAATTGCTGTGAGGGACTTGGCACGGATACCAGCAACACAAATACCACCATCTTCACCTCTAGCTGTGATATTTATAAAGTCCCGGTGACCTACATCCACCACAACCACATCAGTAGAAGTAGGTACTGCAGAGAGTCAAACATCATGCCCACATACCAGTTCATCCAACGTTACAAGTGACACCAGTACCGTCAGAAAGTTGACCTCCCTGGTGTGTGACTTATTTTTGATTAGACAAGAAAGAGGTGAACATTGCTAGATGCTTCATTTATTGAGCAGGTATTAGTTTGGGTAACCTTGGTATAAACTATGGTACCAGAAGCTGGTGGAAGGGATGAAGATCTAATCACCATGAGGTGAACAAGAGGGAGACATTTTCTCTGATATACAAAGCATCCCTATCCCCAGCAGAGCAGTGGTACCAACCACATCATCATCAGCAACATTGCAACAGCACAAGAGTCAGGCCGAGACACCAAGGGGTCCAAAGCAAGATAGTACAGCAATGAAAAAACGCACATTGAGCTTAACAATATCTGGTCTCAAGAAGTCACCTGCATCAGTGGTACCAGAAAAGAAAAAAATCCAGGCTACCATTTTCAGCATGTTTAAGCCAGAGGGCCAGTACGATACGCACCCAACCAACGGCACATTTGTACAATGCAAAGCTAGTTAAAATGTTAGCACTGGAACTCCTCCCTTTTTGTTTGTGGAAGGGGTGGGTTTTCTAGAATTTGTGGCAGCCAACTGCCCAAAGTGAAAGGTTCCCAGTCAGTCCTATTTTGCCAGAGTTGCTGCTCCAGTGCTACATCACGACATGCTGGAATTGCTTGGACAAGCTTTGCAGCAGACTGTTGTTCACACTATCCACCTGATGGCAGACATGTGGACCAGTTGCCAACCTAGTGATTACATGTGCATTACTGTACACTGGATCTCTTTTGTGGAGGTTATAGGAAAGATATCTGCAGGTGTTGACACTGCTGACATTTTTTAATGGTGCTCTGAAGCATGGTACAGTAGCCATGGTCACCATGGAGAAACCCCATACTGCAACAAACATTTTGGAAGACTTTAACACTAAGGTCTCTGAGTGGCTGCGACCAAAAGGGCTTAACATTGGTTTGGTTGCCACGGACAATGGCTTTAATATATTTAAGCCCATGGCCGATGGTGGCTGTTTCAGGGTTCTGTGTTTGACGCACTGCATTAACATCATTGTTGAAGACTTTCTGAAAAAAGAAGACCGAGTGAGCAACTTACTGACCACATTGAGAAGATTCTGTGCACATTTCAGACATTCATTTAAAGCCCAGAAGCAGCTGAGGATCATTCAACATGATAATAGAATGCTAGTTAAAGCTCTCATCCAGGAGGTGCCAACACATTGGAACTTGACTTATTACGTGCTTGAACATCTGTTTGAGCAGTACAGACCAATCAATGAATATGTCATCCAAAGAGGGGATGCAACTGTGAAAGGCATGATCATTGAGATGGACCAATGGTACCTAGTTAAATGCCTCAATGAGATGCTGATTCCTTTCGAGGTATACACGCATGAAGTCAGCAAGGAGGACTGTACCATGGGCCAAGCTATCCCATTGTTGCACATGCTACAGGAGCAGCTAAAGGAGGTGTCTGCAATGTACGCAGGTGTGAAGGAAAAACAAGAAGCTTATGAGTTGGTGAAGAGCTTAATTCTTCTCTTATCTGCAAATTCAAGAGTGCAAAGAGACATTGTGTCATCCAACCATTACATTTGTGCCACAATTTGTGATCCACGTTACACACCATTACTGGAGACTTTCATTCCTTTTTCAGATGGGTATGTTGCCAACTACAAAACTTGGATAGCTGTGCAAGGCAGTGAGCTAGAAAAAGAACGGCCAGTAATTAGAGGCCTACTCCTCCAGGGCACAATAAATACTGCAGGGCAGCCTTCAAGTTCAACTTCAGGCCCTGGGGGCAGTTGGTGGCTCACAGTTGCCAAAACTACCAACAACACCAAGAACAACATCAACAACAACAGGAGCAGGAGCATCAGCACCAAAATTGGCAAAGCAATGGTTTCTAAAGGCAGAGATTAGGTCCAGTGCTAAGGCAAAGGCAAAAGAGGCCTAGCAAAGCGGAGCACCCAAGACCATTGAGCTGATGGTCCAGGCCTATCTGGATGACCCAACAGAAGTCTACTTTGATCAAAACCCATTGCTGAATTGGTATGGGAAAAAACACCATTGGCCAGTGCTCAGCAGGCTGGAGATAAACTTTCTTGCTTACCCCATAGCAAGTGTTTCTGATGAGTGTGTTTTCTGTGCTGCTGGTGCCGTTCTGACAGTGAGAAGGACCAGTCCCTCACCCCAAAACATGGAGAGGTTAACCATGATCAAAATGAATCAGCACTTTATGCCACCAGATTACACCATACCTGAAGTAGCAGAGCAGAAAGATAACGATGACTCAGGTCACGGAAGTAGTGTATTAGGTAACCTACTTCTGGGTGAACCACCAGAGTTTGAGGATGAGCTCTACGTCCCTGACAACTAGGCTTTAGTTTCTCTAGTTACTTTCTTTCTTTGACGCCCACCCCCCCAAAAAAAGATATATTTATTTATTTTTTATTTATTTAAAGAGTTTTATATAGCGCTGGCTAGACCCGGAGGTATCAGAGCGCTTTACATGAGAATCAATAATGTAACAGAAAAAGTCCAACAATTACACAATAAATACAAAAAAAAAATAGACAATACAATTAGGAGAGGAGAGAAAGGAGAGAGAAAAGTAGTGGAGGGGGAAGGGGAGGTGAGAAAGGGAGGATAAGGAAAGAGACAGTACGAAGAGATGATGAGAAGTCTGTCAAAAGACCAACTGGGTAGGTGAAGACCAAGGAGGGAATCCACGGTCCATCTCACCTATAGCTAAACCAGGTAGCTCCATCGGGTATCAGACAGAAAAATTTAGTCTCAATACATTGAGAGAGGGGAGAAGGAGAGACATAATTAGAGGGAGGATGCGGGAGGAGACGACAGGAGGGATGAAAGGAAGTGCAACAGTCGGGTTTAACAGTATAACAGAAAAAGATCAACAATTACTCGTTACATCAAACAATCAGAAATACAATAGGAGATGAGAGAAAGGAAAGAGAAAAGAAGTGGGGGGTAGGTGAGGTGAGAACGTGAGGATAAGGTAAGAGACAACCGTAGCGACAAGAGGAAGTCTGTCTAAAGACCGACTGGGTAGGTGACGACCAAGGAGGGAATCCACGGTCCATCTCCCCTATAGCTAAACCAGGTAACTCCATCGGGCATCAGACAAAGTAGTTCAGTCTCAGGTGTCAAGGGAAGAGGTTCGCAGAAAAACAGGATGGGAGGGAGAAACGGCAGAAAGACGAAGGAAAGTCCGCCCAAAGACCGCTGGGTAGGTGACGGTCGAGGGAGAAGTCCCAAAACCCATCTACTCAATAGCTATCAGGTAGCTCCACTGGGCTTTGGCCAAATATCTAGGTCTAAATGGCCTATATAGCGCTGGCTAGACCCGAAGGTATCAGAGCGCTTTACATGAAAATCAACATAGTAATAGAAAAAAGCAACAATTACAAAATACATCGCAAAATAGGTAATACATTAGGAGAGGGGAGAAAGGAGAGAAAAAAAAGTAGTGAAGGGGGTAGGGTAGGTGAGAGAGGGAGGATAAGGGGAGAGACGAAAGGAAGTCTGTCTAAGAACCGACTGGGTAGGTGACGACCAAGGAGGGAATCCACGGCCCATCTCCCCTATAGCTAAACCAGGTAGCTCCATCGGGCATCAGTCAAAATAGTTCAGTCTCAGTACATTGAGAGAGGAGAGAAGGAGAGACATATATAGAGGGAGGATGTGGGAAAAGATGACAGGAGAGACGCAAGGAAGTCTGACTAAAGACCGACTGGGTAGGTTATTTCCAAGGAGAGAAATCCCCGACCTGTCTCCCCTATAGCTAAACGAGGTAGCTCCATCGGGCTTCTGTCAAAATAGTTCAGTCTCAGTATATTGAGAGAGGAGGGAGGGAGAGACATAGATAGAGGGAGGATGTGGGAAGAGACGACAAGAGAGACGCAAGGAAGTCTGCCTAAAGACCGACTGGGTAGGTGACGTCCAAGGAAGGAAATCCCTGATCTGTTTCCCCTATAGCAAAACCAGGTAGCTCCATCGGGCATCAGACAAAATAGCTAGGTTTCAAATTGACTAGGGAAAATAGACAGATAGACAAGGTGGGGGCTAAGGGCCAGGACAAGAGAGGGCAAAGGACAGTAGCAGAGAAGTGGAGAAGAGTAGAGCGGGGAGGGGTAGGGTGTAGGGGGAGAAGGGAGTATACATGACAGGTCAGGAGATAGCATTAATCCTAAAACCAGCGAGAGTATGCAGTGAATATCCTGTTGACTATAGCACCCATAATGTATATATATAGATATGCAGCTGATGGGAGAAAAACTACAGTTTAAATCAATTTCAAGAGCGCTGAATTACTGCAAGATAAAGTCAATGAATAACAGCAGATCAGCAAAAGGATGGGACACAACAGATGGTCGCAGGTCCCAGATGGATGCCCCTGAGTCGGTAGACGTTACAAGATGGCTGCCAGTTGAGAGAGGAAACAACCTAGTTTTGAAATTGCCTGTGAGAAAGTGGCTGAGGTAGATTTTCAGAGTCAAAGTCAGGAGAAGTGTTCTAGCACAATATTTGCTGTGAATGAGCGATTGAACACAAACAAAAACAAAATCATATGATGTCAGTCCATGAATTACCATTGCCAGAGCCAGATCCAAACAATCAGCAAGCAATGCGGGATGCCGATCGGGTGATCTGAGCAGACTGGGCCGGTATCGGGGCCTCAAAGAGGAGCCACGGGCATACATTATGTGAGCAACGATGGGCTTACCGGTGGATGCAGGTGGATGCAGCTGAGAGAGTGCGCCAGGCCGTGTGGAGAGGGCAGCCAGGCTGTCGAGCGCTACAAGGCTGAGGCCATCGTGACCAAATAAAGCACCCAATCAGAAGTCCCTGTCAGAATTTCGGGGTGTCCCCGCAGCTTGCCGCAGGCGTGCACCAGGGACCAAACCTCTGTCCGAGGCCCGCTGATGAAAAAGGTGAGTCAGGCGAAGGGGGTCCTCGCAGGAAATGGCCAACTTTCAAGCTCGATGGATCCGATAGGAGCAGCTCGACCGCGCCAGTCCCTATCCATCCCCGGTCAGCTTGCAGGGGGATCTGGTCATGGGAGGCGCCACAGCGTTTTCAGCGTGCAAGCCGCCATCGCCAGGTGTTAGGGCGATCGGCACTTTCCGGTTGCGACTGCATAGGGGACATGGGCAGCCCCGGGAAGCCTCATCGAGGAGATCTTAAATCACCGGCCAGAGTCCGCTGCCGATAGGAGTCGTCCAGTGTCCTGCAAATTGAGTGTTAAATGGAAATTCAGGTAAGGAGCATACTGCTGAGTTAATTAGTCGGTTTTGATGGCTCGATGGGCAGAGTTAGGCAGGGATTTGCGCCAATGGCGATCTCATAACTCGGGAGTCTGATGGGAGAGCTCCTTCACCGTCGGCCATCTTGGGGCAGCTAAGGAACATTATTTACTTTATTATTTGTTATTGTCTGTCTCTGATTCATAAATCCATCCCCACCATCTTACTCTTTTAGTGCAGGATTGGGGTTGCAACTGTCTGCAGTCAGTGAAGAAGTAAGTCCCGACTCCAGAATCTAGACTCACCTTAAAGCTATTTCTGTCAGCCAGACATTGGATGGAGAATACAAAAAAACAAATGTGTGCCTGCCTCCAGTGCTCGGCCCTGACTATCTATCTATCCTTTCCTACCCTAGAGGGACTGCTCCAGAAGAACAAACAGGTAAATGATGGCATGCATTGTACACTGAGTGATTGTTGTTGGTTGTGAATGATGTCTACTATATTCTACACACAAAAAAGTGACTCAAGTCAATCTTTCCCTTCTTGTTGTTCAGTAACAAAATTGTACTACTAAAGGCCGATCAATTGCATTTTGAGTTGGGACGAGTCTGGACTCACTCAGTACACTGTTGGTATGGAGTTGGACACCGTACTTGGAGTCAGAGTCGGGAGGATCAGAGATGATTGATGGATGACTCAGGGCGTGGACGTGAGCATGACTACTTCGAAAAATGATGCCAGAAGAAGATGGATGTCTTAAAATTTACCGAAACCAACTGGTGTGGATGATGATGATGACTCTGAAGTTGCCTAAATGTAAACGGCAACCTACATGTCCGTGTAGTGGTGGTGGTGATGATGATTGTGGTGTGACTGTAAGTGTTACATTTATTTTTTACTTCATTTGTAAAATGCTATGTTGCTGTGTGTGTGCTCACTGCTGTCTGGCTCAAATTCGAAGCTAAGTGAAGGTTGGGTGGGGAGCCTGTTGTTGGAGGTAACTGCCAGAAACAGACATGATTTAGCCATGCTGCCTCTGAAAGTCTTCTTGTTGCACTTCTTATGCATTTTAACTTTTCTCCTTGATCTTTCAATATATTTTTGTTTTTCCATCTACAGGCCCTTTACCCTGCACCATACTGGAAAAATAACTCACACTTACCTTACCTAACCACATCTGCAAGGCACCCAGGATTGATGGACGGACAGTCCTGGAGGAAGGCAGAGTTGCAACTTCCAATTTAGTTAACAGTATTATTGTTTTACTCTTTTCAATCATTACGACTCTGTGTGTTGTTTATATTTGCTCATTTGACTCCTACAGATATTTTAGTTAAATTTGCTATCTTTCAAAGTTCGGTACAACAGAACATAATGTATGTAATTTCTGTCTCTCTGGGGGCAGAAAGACAATTGGATAATTAATTTACTGCCCTGTACTAGTCTAGTACCACTCATCATTCATTATGCATGCATTCCCTATTCTTCTGTATGATAGGAAGCTGCCAAGATGAATGTGTTGTCCATGTGTAGTGTTTGTCAAAACTTTCCCTCAAATCCCCGATCCCATCCATTCATCAAACCCCTAACCCTCTTCCCCACGAGATGTGTGATTTATTGAGGTGTGAATAAATTACATTTACTCCATTAATTCATCTTATATTTGCTGGGGTGGATTTGGTGAAAGCAACACCAACTCAAGGCAGGGCGAGGATCTTCTTCTGCTCTAAGTATATATATATAGCCCACACTGGCAATATATGGAATAGATTGCCCACCCATGTACTGTATTCGATATTCCAATTTTTTCCAAAGGAACAGAATCCACCGTAATAATTGTTAGCATCATCATCCTTCCAGCTCTAAAGATAACCCTTGTCCACTTCATAGCTTGAGTCGACTTCAGTTTGTAATTTGTACTAGGCTAGCCCACCATTCAGTTTTATCTTACTTTAGCATTGCTTATCATCTTGGTTTCTCATTTGGCACTCTTCTTCTTGTGTACTTCTGCTAGTCATTCCCTAATCTCCCTCAGGTGACTGTCTCATTTTCTTTTTTTCAACTGCTACTGTATATACTACTACTACCACCACCATGGCACCTTGGAAAACCAAACCATCACCATGCAGCCAGTGCTTCACCTAATCAATTACAGGTAAGAGAAAAAGTGTGGGGGATTCATTGAAGATGCAATATTAATCTTTATACTATGGAAAATAATTAATTCACACACCCACACACCTCCAGAGTCCATAGGGGTTAAATAAATATATTTAGTTGCAGACTGCATAGACTAGGAGGAGAGAGTAGAAGGACAAGTGAGGGTACCGCATCTACCGTTGGCGTGTTACCCTATATCAGCAGATTTCACTGACTGTGGCACTGCTGCAAAGGAAACAGTGCAAAGTAAAAGAGTTAAGCCCCCAAAAAAAGATTTACTTCATATGTATTGTAAAACCAAAAAATGTATTCCCCTAACAAATATAAAACTAGAAAAGCCCACAACACCTGACCAACCCCTTCCCTAACGCAAACCAATATCCAATGAGAGTCCAAAATCCAAAATCCAAATGTCCGTCACCCCAATCCAATTGCTCCAAAAACCACATCCCACCCTCTCCCCAACAGGTCCCACCCACCAAACAAAACATTCAAAAAGGGGTAAGAGAGAGGCCTAGTGGCAGTCTAGGACGACTCATATCTTTCTCTTTAGGCTGTCGAAATGCTCTTCTATGCTGCTTTCAAGGCACAACATTCTAAGTAGCATGCAGCGCTCAAATGGTCTCACTCTCCCTGTCCAAAGGGGTAGCAGCAGTAAAAGATGAGTGGCAGCGGGCAGCTGCCGGATCACAGTGCCGTACCACCAGATGCACTACTGAGGCCAGGCTGGGGACTTGGGCATTAGAGGCTGCAGTTGCTGCCTCCTCCTCCTCCAGGAGTACCAGTCGCCAATATACGGCACTTATGGCCTCCAGCTTTCTTTGCTGAGTCCTGGCTGCTCTCTCCCTCCTGTCATATGTTTGGTAGGAGTAAATATATCAGATTTCAAGAAAGAGGGTACCCCACTGTTACCAGGGAACAGGGCACAAATGACAACAAGCCTGCTGTTTAAATGCTATAGTGTAACTGCAATGGTGTACATAGAGTAAGCAAACGAGCGCACTCCAGGGATCTCCTTCTGACTTGGAGTAAATATATCAACAAAGAAAAAAGATAAATTGTAACCGGTACTCTTAGAAAAACAGTAACACATAAAATGATTATATAGTGGCACAGTAGTGCTAGCAGTACATAACATTTGTAGTATCCTCGATTCCTCTGCCCCTAAGATTTGGATGAGATTAGAGTTTCAGGCATTAAGCACTATGGAGTAGACAAGAATTCTTCTTCTCTAGCTTGGTCAGCTAAATTAATCTTGTAGCTGTAGGCATGCCAGCTCAGCTTGCACCTTAGACAGACATACTTGTGTCTCTGACTTGAGTTACTTTACTTCTGTCTGCAGGTCGGCAGCTGTACTACACAATTATCTCTTTTTCTATTATGGCCACTTGGATCACAGACATAACATCGCCACTCATAATATCGACCTACAAAATTAACAACCAACAAATATCAAGAACATAAATACAGATATTCTATACTTATTTTAAATAATACACAAATATCGACACAAAAATATCGTCAAACAGTAACATCTATATCACAAATATCAATAAAAAAATATTGTATAACTAATATCGAAAACATTAAATAAACATACAAAATGAAATGGATATCGATAATAAAAATATAGACCAAACAATTATTGCAAGAAACTAAATATTGATACCTTAAAAAAAATTTGAATAACACAATATATAACAAAAAAATAAACAATATCACAAACACACACAACATATTAAATAAATAAAATTAAAGTTAGATACATTATTTAAAAAAAAATGCCTTTAACATAATTAAATTCACTAAATTAATTACTCCGTACAAACGGAATATATAAAATAAATAATTTGTATTATACATTCAATACAATATAAATTAAAAATTATATACTTTTATACTTTTAAATAAAGTAGGAATAAAAAAAGTTTTCTTAAAAATTAATTTGTGTTTCCCATATAAGGAAACAACTGCAAAATTAATTTAAAACATTAGTAACAACCAATGAAAAACGCCTACAACTTAAATAACCCAATAAGATTGAAAGCACAATTAAGCAAACACTATGTAAACTGAAGAAAATGTAACAGGATTTTATGCTCCAACAACAAAACGAAGAATAAGGGGAATCTCTGCCGGATCACTTCCACAACATTAGACTTCCTCATTGAAAACTCAGATTTCAACTTCACAAAGTAAGTAAAGTATCCATTGAAATACTATAACTGTATAAAATAATCATAAAGAACTATTTACAACAATTAAATAATGAATGTATATTTTTTAATGATATCCCCTCTACAGAAACTCCCAAACACACTCACCTAACTACTAACGTCATCAAAATACCATCTTGCCAAAAAAGTCTAAGGGGGTCATTAGGATGACGGGTGGACTTTGTCCGCCGGTCATCCTAGTAGTGTAAGGAACCGCCCGCCATAAGGGCGGGGGTCCCGTGGCCAGCATTAGAATGCGCAGGCCACAGTGGCGGGTGCATCAAGCATACCTACCATTGTGTTGGGCGGTGCACTCAGCACAGCCTGCCACAATGGCAGGAAGGCAAGCTGTGCACTTCCATACACAGCATGGCAGGCACCGAGTGGTCCTTGCCATGCTGTGCATGGAACTGCTGTGGGGTACCATAGGTACACCCCATGTGCACCCCCCATTCCCCTGGAGCCCATAGGGGCCCGCATTGGACCCCCAAAGCAGACTCCGCATGCCCCGCCACGGAAAGGCATCTGAAGAAGCCCATACTAATATGGCTGGCTCTATGCCTTTTGTGTTGGTCAGCACTAATCCCATCTCACATTGTATTGTATTGAATGAATTTTTAAGACTTGATTATGATAATAGCTGCTCTTTTTAACTGTTAAATCTCATATGTAAGCTTCTATTAAGTGTGATGTTTTTACATGTATGTGTTGTGCTTTTATGATTTTACGAAAATCGAATAAAGCTTATTATTACTTACTTTACTTAATATGGCTGGCGGTGTCTGATAGACACCGCCACCATATAAACCCTTTTCCACCCCTGTCGCAAGGCAACGGGGGCGGAAAAGCGGCGGACGGTCTTTCCGTCCGCCACGGACCCCCCAGCCATGGCCCATTTGAGTTATCTGGGTTCAGTTTTTAAGAACGGATGCAAACCATGCCAGGGCTTTTGAGCAGAGCCCTCTTTCATAGAGAATTTGTAGCAGCTTGCTGTGGGACACAGTATCAAAAGCCGCTGTGAGGTCCAAAAGGATCAGTGCTATGGCTTTGCCCTGATCGACTAAGGACCTAATATTATCAGACACAGCTAACAAGGTAGCCTTTGTACTGTTGTTTTCTCTAAATCTGGTTTGTGAAGGGTCTAATAGGCAATTGGTTTCTATAAAAGTCGTGAGTTGTTTATTAACCAATTTCTCTAAAACTTTAGACAAATATGGTAATTGGGAAATTGGCCTATAGTTGGCTGTATCCGAGATTTCAAGACCTGGGTTCTTAAAAAGGGGGAAGACAACGTTTTTATTTCTCCATATATCGGGGAAGGATGCAAGCTCTAAAGATTGATTCAGGGCTTTGGTGACCTGGGGGCATAATACTGACTCCAGGCGGGAAAAAATAAAGTGTGGGCAAGGGTCTAACGGAGATCCTGCCTTAACCTCTATCATGGCTTTGGCCACTTGTTCTTCAGAAAGAGGTGACAGCCTGTCTAGATGACAGTGGGCTGCAGGATGAGGAGCTACATTTTTCCAGGCTGTAAAGTCTTCATTGTTAATGGGAGTAAAGGTTGCATATATTTTTTCCACTTTATCTATAAAGAAGTTGTTTAGTAGATCACAATTTTCGGGCGAAGGCACCATGAGTTGAGACAGCGAGGTGGGCTTACATAGTTCGCGAATGACTTTATAGAGTTCTTTGGATGAACTACCAGTTTTTTTAATCCTTTCTGTACAGTATTTGGTTTTTGCCTCTTTTAAGGCCCCATGATAGGTTCTTTGTTCAGCGATATAGATATGTCTATCTGTACTTGTTTTTGAGAGTCTCCATTTGTGTTCCTTAATTCTGCACTCTCTTTTCATAAGTTTTTATTTCAATGTATACCACTTTTCTGATTGGGGTTTGGTAAACTAAAAAAACAACTAAAAATCGCCAACTCCAAGCGCCCATTACCACACAGACCCCAAGATACAGAAAATGCTGTTAAACACATTTATTACAATTATAACTTTTTTTCTGCAGGAAATAAAAAGAAACACTAAAGCCAAGCACCAACAGAAACACCTCAGCATAAAAAAAGTTCAACATATTCAAGCATGTAAGTATAACTTTGTATATAGAAATCTGTATCACAATAAAAGCAATTACAATACATTTAATATTGTTTATATACATATCTCATAGCATTTGAAACATCAGAATGAATGAAGGTGCAAAATTCATAACTTCCCAGGAAGGAAAATTTGTATTATGATATAATGGAAATGTGTACACCCAAGAAAAAGACACAGGCAACAAAATTATTTGAAAATGAAGCAAATATTATTCAAATGCATGATATGGGAGGGCTACACTAAAATAAACTACTGTATTAAATGTTATGGAACATACGCACCCCACTAACATAGGTGAAATAGAAGTGAGAGACGCTTTAGAGACTCTGAAAGAAGCTAGCACTAGCTCTCAAAAACCTACTACTGAAATACTAAAAGACGTGCTCCCCAGAGTTCCAGAACATGTAGCATGCCAATTACCCTCTGTCTCAACGTTAAAAAGGCTTATAGCAAGAACAAAAAAAGCAACTGCTACTACCCCACCTACCCCCAAAACATTCAGTGAAATTCAAACACCACACGAACTCACTGTAACTCATAACGAGGAACAATTTCTACTTCATGGCAATACATCTAACGACAAAAGGATTGTAATTTATACAAATCCCACAAACTTACTTAAACTATAGAATTGTGAGACTTGGATGATGGACGGAACATTTAAAATATGTCCCAAACCATTTTACCAATTATACACAATTCATGGACAATATCACAATACCAACATTCCCTTTATATATGCCCTGTTACCAAACAAATAAACCACTACCTATGTAGAACTCTTAACAAAAGTAAAGCAAGAAACTAATAATTACTATCCTCAAAAAATTATCATAACCGTCAATGATACAAGCCATCCTGAAAAAACTACCCTCACACAGCAGTACAAGGTTGCTATTACCACTTTAATTAATGCATCTTCAAAAATCTAAGCTCAGGGGCCGATTCCGATCTTGCTCACATGGCCCACCGAGAGCCATCAGTAGCCTTACCATCCGACTGACTCGTTCCCATAGCCGGTCTGTCCAAACAACAAAGTACGATGTGCACATGTGTTCAATTCCCGAGCGACACGCACGCTCCGGATCCGGCATAATTTTCTGTATGAGCCAGATACGTATATGCTGAATGGACAAGACGAAGCAGCGATGTAACCGATCGCGCATGTCATCCCTATACTGTACGGCTATGGTGGAATCAACAACCGGAGCTGATGCTTTCGTCACAGATGGTAAGTCAGACACCTACCACAAACAAAAATTTCACGATCCCACAAAAGGCAACACATCCATATTAGGTGGATGTCTATCCCCACCAGCACTGTCCACACCATAGGTGGTGGATGTCTAGCCTTACCAGCAATGTCCACCCCATATGGGGTTGAAGTCTATCCTTACCAGCACTGTCCACCCCATATGGGTAGGTCTATCTCCACCAGCAATGTCCCCCCATAAGGCCGTGGTTCCCAAACTGTGCGCCGCGGCACCCCAGTACGCCATAATGAGGAACCAGGGGCGCCGCGACCACAATGTGAAAAAGTGAAGCCTCATTTCTTTGCAGCCAAAATATGTCCCTCCTGCAAATCCCGAGCGCACTTCCGCTATACGTGCGTCTCTGATTTCTAATGTGCTCTGTTTTTACAGTAAACATAATGCTGGTGATACTTGTGTAAAATGAAGTTTGGGCATTTACACCTGTATCACCAGCATTACTTTTACTGTAAAAACAGAGCATGTTAGAACTCAGACATAGCCAAGCCAAGGCCTTCTCTCAGTCAGAGGAAGGTCTTGACTTTGCTTATGTTTTATGTCTGATTTCTAATGTGCTCTGGTTTTACTGTAAACACAATGCTGATAATACTTGTGTAAAATGAAGTTTGGGCATTTACACCCATATCACAAGCATTATTTTTACTGTAAGAGTTTTGTGCAGCAGAACAGTTCACTGCTTAGCATCGCTCCAGGTCTTGCCAACCTTTTTCCATATTGACACTGACTGAAGCTTTAAATGTGTTTTTTTGAAGAAGGAAACACATATTATAGAGTATGTAATTCACAGTGTATATGGACACACACATTTACATAGATATTCCTATCCACATTAAGAGGATGCACGTGGGAAGGTACTCCTGCATCAAGGCGTCATGAGGGTGGCATGTTCGAGTTAAGAATAAATAAATTGTCGGTCTGTTAGCAACAGTGAAATACAGCTAGACTTAGCCACCTGGAAGCTCTCAGTGCTGTTGTGGGAGTGCAGCAGAGTACGTTTAACTGCTGGACTCTTGTGAGACTATCAATCATAGGTGTGCAAATCAGTTTATAGGACATGTGAAACATAAGACAAAGAATAACAAGGGGTGAATTCACATGTCATCCATATTGGTAGGCAGTATAGTTGAAGAGTACTTGGTCTGGAGAAGCACAAACTCTGAATTTAAAATGTAACACAATGGATTGGGGCTCTCTTTAATGACAAGAACAGATTTGTACACAAGTGAACCCTTTTCGCAACATTAGAATAATGAAAGTCTGGGGGGAAAACCCATATGTTCTAATCCATACCTTGAAGTCTACCAGCAGTTCTTTGATGACAGATATTAGCTCATTGTAAACTGCAACTAACAAAAGGAAGTCTCTGACAAACGCAGTAACTCACGGACCTGTTTACGTTACATTCACTTTGTGATCTGCATGGTACATGTTCTGTGCAGCAGGCATATCAGCCCTCTGCACTACCTAACCAAGAATAACAACTTCCTTGAGTCAAAACTTCTATATTAGACAAAACTCTGATCTCGCCTAGGAGAACATTAATCACCGGAGCTTTATTGACATTTTAATTGCGGCCTGAACACTGCTAGAGGCCAGGAATGGGGCAGCAGGTGTTTTTACGCCCCTGTGCGAAGTCATCACCCACTGCGGTGGCACCGGTCGCACTGCCCTAGAGCCAACCCTGCCTTCACTTTTATGAGTGACGCTATAAAATGTATTAAATGCATCTGAGAGAGAGTGGTTATGGAGACTGTTAAAGGGTATTAGGGAGGGAATCCATGGTGGAGGTGGTCATTGGGAGGGGGAGTGCCAAAAAACATTGCCGCACTGGGCACCACCAGTGCTAAAGCCGGCCCTGCTGCTGTGCAACAGACTCACAGAATGGTAAAAAAATGATGGGGAGCCACGATCAACGGCCAATTAGGTCAAGGGAGCCATGGGTCAAAAAAGTTTGGGAACCACTGCCATAAGGGGTGGATGTCTAGCCTTACCAGCACTGTCCACTCCATAGGGACTGGAGGGTGAACACTCCCCCACTACTGTCATGCCGCGATTGTGTTTTGTGTGTCAACTGCCTGCAATAGTGAGACATAAAGGAAAAAATTGCAGAAGCCCCCATCACTGTAGTGATCAAAAGGTGAGTGTGGGGTTCCAACCCCTAGCATTGTCAGGCACATAGGGGAAATGGGGTATAGCCCCCCTCACTGCAGTGACTAAAAGGTGAGTGTGAGGTTCAAAGCCCCAGCATTGCCAATCACATAGGGGATATGGGGTATAACCCCTCCATCAGTGTAGTGACCAAAAGGTAGTGTGATGTTCAAAATCCCAGCATGTGCAAACAAGCATGCATGATTGTTAGGCCTAAAACTACAAGCAATGTAGTGACAAATTAGTAGTTGTGTGCCAAACAAACACATATCTGTTGAAGCAAACATCGTTGTGCTTTAAAAATACCCTCAGCCATGTGCAGCCAATCATTGCCATTGGGGGCTAATACTGCCACCAATTTTGAATTAGACACTGTAAGAAGTGACCATCAAAATGCACAAACAGACACACATACCACAATTTTGTTCCACACTGTGGCAGCAATGGCAAATTCTAAACATGATGAATGTGCAGACTGAAGATGTAGGAGTCCCAGGGCCAGCTGATAAAAAACTCAAACAAACATCCACTAAATGCCCCTCGAAGCCAGTAGAAATACATGGATGAAGATTCACTAAGAGAACCAGCCAGCCACACACTGCGGAACAAACATAACTTGTGTGTGTGTGTGTGGAAGTGTCTCTAAGCTACGCCAACACACACAATGGGGGGCTGAACTTCACTGAGACATATGTGTGTGGCAATCAGGCATTGTTTGATGAGCAGGTTCACAACAGTCACAGGTGAAACAAGCTAGGTTGGAACAACAAACAATACATCAAGTGACTGACTTTCTACGGAAATACCCTCAAGGCCACTACACTGTGGTGACAGTATCCTGTCTGATGATCCTCTGTGATGATAAATTAAGATGTGGCCCTTACTCCGGAGCACACTCACTCTTGCGCAATGTGTCACATGTCTTAACAGAACAACTTTCATCACACCTACCCAAACATTACTCTCAGGCCTGTAATGTAAGATCACAATGTAGGTAGGGGCCTTGCCAAGAGACAAGTCACATTTGGTCAGTCTAAACACCACACACCTTGCTCAGCAGCAATGTGCATCAGCTAAGCCTACATTGAATGGTGACATTGCACATGCACCCATGACAATCCATGGGGTGGTGGTGGAATCTGTGTTTTGCAAACACAATACACATAACTAGTCATTACACTTTGTAAAACTCATCTCACCATTTAGGATGGAGTACATGTGCATAATATGAAACGTATCAGACACATTTGGAAATTAAACTCTGTCCCAGAACAATGAAACACTCAAGGAGACCTACAAAGAACACATGTTGCCATCAGGCGACATGGAAGGGTAGAATCTGCTGAGTGTGCACAGTCATACAAGTGCGAAACTCTCAAAAACAGAGGACATATTAAAACATGCTGATGTTGGTAGCACAAATGTGACTCGGGAAATCCAAAATATGTCAAATGTCGGTTTTCCCACAGTGCAGGCCCTTATGTTAAACCTAACCAGGGATGACACCATAATGACTCAATGTTTCGCATGTACCAACATCCTGGACACTCAAAGACGGAGAAAGCATTGGACAACACAGCAAGCTTTGCGAACAGGAACATTTGAGGGACTATAGTCTTGGTTGAAAAAGGGTGAGGAACACAGAGAGTCATGCTCACAGAACACACACCATGTGTCCTGGAAATGTTACAGATTAACACACAGCCATGAGATGATTTGACTACTCAATTCAATTCAATTCAAGAACAAGTGGATTTAGACCAATGATAAAATCACGTTTCTTAAAGTATCATAAAATATTCCATATAAAACACACAATTGTCCTATCCACAATGCATATACACAGGTCACCTAAAACTATAAAACAAACATTCAACTATATTCCCTTTTGAGGAATTCCTTAACTTTTTGAATGAACTTCCCCATGGCACAGGCTATGTCCAATGTACTCATTACCATTAAAAGCTTTACTGCCTGGACTCTATTTTTAATATCATACTTTTTGAAAATCGGACGCAAAAGTTATTTTCGTATATCTACAACCTTCAGACAGTCTAGTATTATATGTAAAATGTCACAAGTTGTTCCCAAAGAGTAGCCACACTTACCCTTATTATCAATCATCAATCTTTTTACTCTGCTATTAGCATAGCATGGGTTAACCCCAATTCTCAATAATTCCCTTCTTAGCCAGAGGCAGGGTAAACTATCAATGTTGGGGAACTGTTGTTCGTTGTGCCACACGGTGGCCATAAAATGTACAGAACTTTTCTGTTAGAGATAATCGTGGTCCTGTGCTCATGAAATCTAATTTCCCTGAGCCCTATGTTCTCTCTTATCTACCTCAATTTGGAGGGTCTGGAGACAAGACTTAACCCTCAACATGCGACACACTTTACTAATGATAGCTGTTATGCCTTTTGCCCATGTTAATTCACTATTTAAGATATAATTTCTGCACCATTGTGAGATTTTAAACTGTTCTCCCATTCCCTCGCACAGCCAGAAACATACATAGGTCATACAAGCTAATATGCTCCATGAGGTGGTTCCCAATTCCAATCTCACTGCCTAGACCATTGGAAATTCGGGCAATGAGAATACATTTTTTAAGGTTTTACCTTTGTCAACATCCCAACTGTTTTTAACACTTAAATAGATCAGTTTAGCACCATATAGGAATTGTGGTGGAACAATTTCTATGTAGACTTTTAGGACTGGTCTATCTGACATTTCATCATTAACCCCATTACATTTTTTTAATCCACTAACAGATGTCCTGAGCTTTAAAGCGTCAAGGTGGGTGATTTCACTATTGTGGAAGGTCAGCTGTGTCAAGCTTGGTCTTGGCAGAGGTGTACCATTACAGCATGAAACTGGGACATCTTTCCAACAATTACAACACACAGAATTCTCTGGTCCCATCAGCCTGTGTACAGGTGTGTCTCCAAAGTCAACTGCATGAAGTCAAAATACATGTTTACCAAGTTCCTCTGATGAGACTGATGATTTGTTCATCATCAGTGCGCTATTCTGCATGTCCATTGGAGACGGGTGTACCGTTAAAAACCTTTACAATGTGTACAAATGTCAGCCCAACATATGTGCAAAAGTGTAAGCCAAAGATGGGAGGTTGTGAAAAGAATGTCACACTCATTGTCCCAAACAATGTGGATCCTGACAACCTGCAATTGCAGTCAATGATGACTCTGATACATACGGTAATAGGACACATATACCATTGACCACATGCAGTCCATGACATCACTATATAATTTTTGTCACTAAATAATATTTCAACAGCAATTTCAGTACACTCATAAGCAACATTATGTACATGAAATGCAAATGAACAAAAATAAGCTTTATTCAGCATTTGCATATAAAACTTCAAAATGCTTGACTAACAATAAGGCCATTGGCCAACCAGTCCATGTTAATGAGTACTTCAGGGGGTAAACCTGATGAGTTGTCATCCATTGCTTGCCTGCACTGAAATATGTAGGGGAAATCTCCCCTTGGAGGGGCATCTTTAGGGGCAGGCCAGGCACCGCAGGGACAGGATTAGGGTGTACCAGAATGGGTTATGCGAGGGATGGGAGCTACTGGAGTGTCAGTATCAACTGCTGTGGACATGTCGGATTGAGGGTGTTGTGGCTCCACTGCAGTGGACATGTTGGATTGAGAGTTTTGTGGGTCCAGTGCAGTGCACATGTCTGATTGAGGGGGTGGGGGCTCCACTGCAGTGGACAGGTCAGATTGGGGGGCCAGGGTCTCCACTGCAGTATCTGGAACTGACTGAGGGTGTGGTGTTGTGGGAGTAGAAGTGCTTGTGGTGGGGGGGGGGTTATCATCTTCGGGATGGCGTAATGGTGTGTGGGTGAACCTGGGATGGCTTGTGATGTGTGAACTTTGGGAGGGGTGGCCTGAGCTCAGTAGGATGTAGATTTTGTGGTGGAAGTGTGGGATGGTGGTGGGGTTTTGCTTTTCTTTGTCCTGGAGGATGTACAAGTGGGGGCCTCAATGTTTTTACTCTTAGGGGAGGGTGTGCGTGCAGTGGTGGATCTCCTCTCTGTGCTTGGTGATTTCCCCTTCCCCTTGCGAGTCTGGTCTCATGTATCAGTAGGGAAGAGGCTAAGGTCACAGATGAAGACCCTCTGGGAAGAGGGGGGTTTCAGGAGAGTCAAAGGTAGGGGTTTTGGAGGGAGATGTAGCTGAGAAATGCGGAGTGGTTGTGTACGGGTGTGTGTGTTTTTGGTCCTATCCCCTGTGTGTGTGATGTCAGTGCCCTGAGTGTGCATGCTTGTTTGTTTGGACTTTGTTTTAGGTTGATGTGTGCTGCTTGTGTCTGGTGGGGTGTGTGCATGTGCCCGTGTGAGTGTGCTTTGGTCACAGCACAGCATTGCACTTGTCATAGATCATTTTTTGTGATTGAATAAATGAACTTCCCGACACTACTTTTGTATGAATAAAGAAAGGACTTTTTACACATACTTTGCTCGCCTTGGACTTTGTATTTGTGCGCCCCCACTAAAGTTAAACAGCATTGCACTTGTTGTAAAACCATCATGACTACGCTGATGACACCCAACTGCTGTTGAGCATAGATGACACTGCACAGGCCCAGCTACAGGTGCAGAAAGTACTTAGGTATACTGTCAACTGGATGTCCAGGAACTTCCTGAAGATCAACCCGGAGAAAACCAAAGTGCTAATAGTGTCACATACCTGCTCCCCCTGGAGCGACCTATACTGGCCCCAGGAACTTGGCCCCACCCCCAACCCCGTCAACACGGTAAAAAGCCTGGGCATTAAGGTAGATAGTGCTCTTTCAATGGTGAGCCAGGTTTCTGCAGTGGTGGGAACTTGCGGTGGGCTCATAAGACAACTGCGCAAACTAGTGCCCCTTCTTTCCCAGTCCATGCTCCGCACTGTAATTTGTCAAGGCTGGACTACGGAAACGCACTTTACCTAGGTCTACCAAAGGTACTAACGAACCGACTGTAAGTGGTATTAAACGATGCGGCACGACTTATTTGTAAACTTCCAAGAAGATCACGTGCATCCCCATTGCTGCAGAGCCTCCACTGGCTGCCAGTAACGCAGAGATCCATATTCAAAAGCCTCTGCATAGCCCACAAGGCCATCTATGGACAAGCCCCAGCCTACATTAAGAAAAAACTAGAGATCTACCGACCTGAAGGAAACCTGAGATCCTCGGAGGCCCAATTATTGGTATGCCCCCGATTTAGATTAGCAACAAAAGGTGGGAGATCTTTCTCGACCTTGCTGCCAAAGATCTGGAATGAATTACCCAAAGCCTTACGTAAAGAAGGAAACCTGCTCCGCTTCAGAAAATCCCTTAAAACCATCTTATTTAGAGCAGCGGTAAATCATGTCTAGCTCCCCCACCGTTGTGCTATCGTCTAGGTTGTTGTGTCTGACAGTTCAAAAGTGCCCTGAGACCTGCAGGTGATTTGGCGCTATATAAGCTGACTATAACAATAACAATAACAATGACATGGAATGTTCTGTGAGGATCACGTAGGTGGCTTTGTGTCAATGCTCAACATTACACACCTGACTTCATTGAGTCTTGCTCTGATGTTGCATATGATATTTATCATGTTACTTGCCGCAATTGAACGTGAATTGATAATGTTTCTTTGTCACCTATGTACCGCAGGAGACCAGCTGTCCAAGGACCCTTCCCCGACCTAGAAACCATGGTAGAAAGTGACAGCATCAGACGTTACCGCTTCACCAGAACACTCATTGAATTGAGGAGTTAGCAGTGCAGTTGGGCCCACATTTGCTACCTGAACGCCCATATCCATCTGCGTTAACCCCCAAGGTGAAGGTGATGGCAGTCCTACATTTCTTTGCCCCTGGAACCTTCCAGTATACTGTGGCTACTGCTGGTGGAATGTCACAGACAATGTTTAGCCGTGTGCTTCATGATTTGTTGGAGGCAATGTTACATTTACTGAACCGGTACATCAAATTCCCAACACCACAAGAATTTGCGGACATTAAGAGTTACTTTTATGCTTTAGGAAAAATGCCACATGTCATTGGCTCCATTGATGGTACACATGTGGCTTTGGTCCCACCAAAGGCAAATGAACAAACATAGAGGAATCGGAAGCATTTTCACTCCATAAATGCCCTGGTGGTATGTCTACCTGACAGGACAATCTCACATGTCTCTGTACGTTTTCAAGGATCAGCACAGGACTAACCCTGGGCGGTGAACACCCCTCTGCTCGCGGAGTTTGCTGCGTTTTCCACACTCGGCGTTACGCAAAGCTTGCGGAGTTCCTTGTTTGTGTTCACCAACATCAAGTTGGCAAGATCGAGCGGGGAAAATCCACCTCCCGGCGAGATTTTTCCTCATTCGCGATCGTCAACATCAAGTTGGCAAGCATGGAAAATAAACCTCCCGGACAGATTTCTCAATGCATGGGGGTTTCTCATTGAGAGTGGTCATGAATGCTAGCGACCGCTCGCGTTGAGAAACTGCCTGTTCGCGTTGAGAAAGCTGGCACTCAATTAAAAATCTACTCAAGCGGCAGAAAGGAAAGGAGCGCTTGTTTGCACTGTGCATGGTGCCGGCAAGCATCCGGCACTGAAAATCATAGCGAACAGCATTTTTCTACCACACTATGCCGCTTGCGGAGCTCGCGTAGCGCGGCGGAGTTTATTTACCACAGATTATGTCTCCGCTGCCAAATCAGCATGCCTGGTTTGTTGGTGTGTAATGGCATTTTATGTTGTGTGTTGGATAAATGTCAGGTTGTACCCTGTTTTCAGACACATTACATGTTTTTTTTGTTTAAATTTAGGTGACTCCGCATACCCCAACATGCTGTGGTTGCTGACACCACTCAGGAACCCTGTCACCCCTACAGAGTGTAGTTTTAATGAGATACATGGGTGGACCAGGCAAGTAATTGAGCGGACATTAGGGCTACTGAAGAGCAGATTTCGCTGCCTGGACCGTACAGGAGGGGCCCTTCAATATGCACCAGAAAGGGTGTGTAAGATCATCATTGTGTGTTGTATGCTACACAACCTAGCAGAGAGGAATGAGCTACCTATCATCCAAGATGACATAGATCAGCAGCCTCCATCAGGGGAGGATCCAGCCCTGGGTCATGTTGCCGGTGATGATGAGCCGGAGTAGGATGTTCGGAGACAGCTCATCAATAACTTTTTCTTATGATTGTAAGTCTACAATGATGACTTGATTAAGCTTTTTCTTTGCATGATATGTGACTATTGTACAATTTCTATGCATACATAAGGGTGCATGCTACTTGACATGATCCTTGGAGTTGTTATTTGACCATTGAGTTAGTATTTTCACCTGTACAGTGTTGACTTGACTCCTAGCTAGTGTTCACAATTCATGAGACTTGTGTATGAAATGTCTATTGGAGATGTATGCAGAATTTTAGGTATGTAAAGACTGTTCTATGTCTCTCCTTCACAGGGTCCTTCGACTGTCGTATGGTGACATGTGACCAAAAAAACACACAATGCTGTCCAAGTGTGCAACATTTCTTGGGAATAGGAAGCTGTGCCACGCACTCAATTCAGAAGATTTTGTAGCGTCATGGTTAATTTGTGCTTATTGTCACTTTGTGATTAGATTGCATCTGTTGTGAATGCAACATGTTGTGACTGTGTAATAAACCTGTTATGGTTTTAATTGACTAAACAATAAAGAGACATTGGACACATTGGACTGTGTGATAAACCTGTGCTCCACATTGAGGTGTGCCTCGTCTGTGTACACACATTCAACATTCCTTTGCATACTGTATCTGTAACAAAGACTAACAAGATGGAGTAGGGACGAAGGGAAATTTTTAAGACCAGCCTGGTTCCTATTCCCCAAACACTATACTACAACAACGCAATAGAACCAGGGGTCTACTCACCACCAAACTAAGGACTAAGTGGAAATAACGCTCTCTGCAAGGTAGAGTGTTATCAGTGAATACTACCACTAAAAGTAGTGATACTCATACGGTGACCAGAGAAAGACCATTAAACGGGTGTGGTAGAAAACAGCTTTTCTTGATATCTGAGTAACCATCAACTATTCCACATGATCAGTTACTCTCATTTGGTTAAACGGTTCAACTGGATGGTGTATCTCTTGATCAATAGAGTACACAGTCCCAACAGGTACTCAGCCGAATACCGCCCACATTCACTTCAAGCAGTCTAGCGGGGAACTGACCTGCGAATAAATAGAAGCAGTGCAAAACACAAAAGTGTACAAGTGGTGAATAAAATAGGGTGGTATGCCTATTCACAGTAAACTTTAATAAACACAGACACACCCCCTAACTAAAAACAGAACAGTGCAAAATGCAGTTTGAAATAATAACTGCAAAAAAGAGCCAACATGTTTCAGCCGGGCGGGCTAACCGTCCCTAGGCTTTCTTCAGGGCTTCTGCTCTAATAAGATGCTAATGTAATAACAAACCTACTGGCCTCCCCCAAGACTCAGAGAAGTCCTGAGGCACAGACGGACAGAGCGAGGCCTCCAGATCCTGAGCACGGTCTAGGTGAGGTGAGGTCTAGTCCCCGGTCAAGCTGGATGCCATCTGCATACCTTGACGTGGAAGATCTGTTATATACTGGTTGTATTTACATAGTTTTTCAACAGTATGTTTGTTTTTACATTGCTGAATGACAAAATATATTAATATAATTTTTTATGCACACACCAATTTTCACGAGTTATATCCCTAACATAAGCAGTAGCATCTTATTAGAGCAGAAGGGGACCCTCAAGTGAGGCTGTTGTGGTGCAGGGGACTCTCCACCAGAGTCCTTATCCCTCTCTGTGGCTGTTGCAGATGTAATGGCAACAGATGTAGTGGGCATACAAGGAGGTGGGGTTATGTTGTGATCAATCTAGTGGAGGGGGTGAGTATGTTCCTGTGCACCGCAGGGAGGTCATCAATTTTATTTATTTTGGACTCATTTCTAGACATGTGTGTGTCCATTCTGGACATGTGTGACTCCATTCTGGACATCTGTGAGTCCATTTTGGCATGATGGGTAGCCTGCTGCTGTTGCATGTCCTTGAGGATCCCAACTACCTAGCCAAAGTCTCTGGTGCATTTTTGATATACATTTAGAATGTGTCCCAACTGTGGGTAAGCTTGTTCATCAGCACCATCTTCATGACGTGACCTCACCCCGTGGCCCCTCACACCACCCCTACCCACATGAGCAGGACCAGTTGTTGCAGACACCGACAACACTGAGCCACCTTCAATGTTGACACTTGTTGTCTGCTAACTCCAGGGTGCCCTGTGTTGATGTGCCATCGATGTTTTCTTGCCTTGCTGTGTCCTTGTTGATAGAGGTCATCTGGTGGTTGCCAGATGTTGCGGGAGTGGTCACAAGTGCGGCTGCAAATACGGGTGCTGGTGATGCATGGTGATCCACACCGGAGGGGCCAGGTCGTTCATCGTCGTCCGTAGAGGACTGAGAGACATCCACAATGGAGAGCTCAGGGTCAACTAGAGTCTAGGATTGGGATTCTTGTTCGGTTCCTGCAGTGTCCTCAGCAGGCCCTGTGGGCCGAAGAGAGACACAATGTATGTTTTGTTTTTTCACAGGTCAACATGTCTTACACATTACATTTGCTATTGTACATTATTATTAGTGTGTGTACATTGCATTGTCCTCAATTGTCACAGACACAGGCCTATAGTAGTAAAGAACATTGTAATTTTGATAAGATGTTTTTTTTGCTGAGCATGTTGAGTTTTGTACATAAATAGATCATGTATTGTTTCTTGGACTGTACATAGACATTGAAAGTCATGTGCAACCTTGTGCCTGAAACAGTTTGTTGTTAGTTCCCACATTTGTGCTTTTACAATGACATAGGTACTCTTCCTCTTACGATGTGTTGCAAGCTTTGTGCATGTGTGCTGGAATTTGTGCATGTATTTTTGAGTCACATTGGTGTGGCTACCAATACACTCACAGTCCAGTATGTATGTGAGCATTTGAGATTTTTTATTTTGTATATGTGTTCCTAGTTCTCATCTTATTGCACATATGTGAATGTGTTTCATTAGCAAATGTTGTTGTAGCTTAGTTTTGTGCATGATAACATCATGTATATTGTCCTTGTTCTCCATGGACAGATGAATTAACCAAGGCTGCTTTCTTGCTTTTCCATGCTCAGAACTGTGAGGCACGAGGTTTGTGTGCCTGTGTCATGCTGTTTTGAGTTGTACCCCTCCTCCCACCCAGTCCAGATTACTCCTTGTGTTGAAATTGTCAATGACAGTGAGCGGAGTATAGTGCCATGGATGTTGACAATGGTGCATGATGTAGAAGTTGAATGCTGCTCACAACAATGGTTTGTGTAAATAACACCATGCAACAGTGTCAGCTATCGTGCTGTGGCCATTCCATTCACTGTCAGGTATCCCTTGTCTTTGATGGATATGTTGCTTTGTGTGTGTGTTTTCATGTAAGCTATGTCTGCATCCCACTGCATGTCCTATACTCCACACACATTCTCAGCCAGCCGAGGGGGCACCCCTGGGACACTGCATCCCCTGACAGTGAGTGGAAATGTACAGTGAAGATTATTTAGAGTGTGGACTGGTGTGAGAGGACCAGAGCCTAGGTGTGACTTGTGGCCAATTCATACATAAGGCCCATGTGTCAGCCATCTCGCCAGTACATTTCCTTTCACTGTCATGGACTGACTAGTCACAAGAGTGCTATTTGATCTGGCTGAGAAGGTGTGTGTTGGGTAGGCCTTGATAGTAGTTGAAAATATTGAAAAAACTCCTACCCCCCCCCCCCCAGACAGTATGCCATCCTGAATCATGCTTCCATGACAGTGATTAAAAGTTTACCTTCAAGATGCCTAACAGTGGTGGCCTGGTGTTTGTTTGTGCACAACTCCCAACAGGGCCTTGTGCTCCCCACAGCAGAGCCCAGTGTCAGCCATCTTGGCAGTACTTTTCCACCCCCTGTGAGATGAGCATAGTTCAAGGTTGGATTGATGGGCCATAAGGGAGGAGGATTATTAGCTGTGACTACGACTCCCATTATGCTTTTGTCTACACCCACCTTCCCAGCAATCCCAACCTCCCTTCTTGTGACTCAGCTTTCCTGGGAGTGAATGTGTACAAACAAGATGGCTGCTGCATGTGACTGGAGTTTGGATATCATTGCCTTGCGTTAGTGGTAAGTTTGTAAATATTTTTACATGGTGAGCTTTCCTGTTACATTTTAGGTAAGGTGTTGGTTTCAATTTACATTTGGCCACATATCCCATCATGGACTGGTGCAACTCACACAGGGGTCAAGTGACAGGCATCTTGGAAGTAGATTTACCTTGACTCTCAGGCTCTGCATAGTCTGAGGTGTGGTGTTTGGTGTTGGTGGGAGGGGTGTATGTGTGACAGGGCCTGCTGGTAGATGTAGTCAGAGCTGCCCGTCCTCCTCCCTGAACCGTTCTTCTATGACAGTGATTAAAAGTTTACCTTCAAGATGTCTGACAGTGGTGACCTGGTGTTGTTTGTATACAACTCCCAACAGGGCCTTGTGCTCCGCACAGCGGAGCCCAGTGTCATACATCTTGGCAGTACTTTTCCACTCCCTGTGAGATGGGCATAGTTCAAGGTGGGCTTGATGGGCCATGAGGGAGGAGGATTGTTAGCTATGACTACAACTCCCATCGTGTTTTTGGCTACACCCCCCTTCCCAGTAAACCCAACCTTCCTTCCTGTAACTCAGCTTCCCTGTGAGGTAGTGTTACAGTGCTTGCAAGATGGCTGACAGTTGTGGGTGGTGTTTTGAGGCCAAAGCCTTGCTGTGTTTGTTAGTAAGTTTGTACATGTTATGACATAGTTACATATTACTCTAAGCTTGCAGGTACTTTGTTTGTCTTACTGGCATACACATCACAGGATCATTTGCTTTATGTTAATATGGTTTGGATAACAGTGATTGGTATAACTGTCCCCTTGACAGTGATGTCTGTGGGTGTGTATTGGGTCACAATATTGGCTAGTTGGTTATGTACTCATGAGGCTCTGGTATTCCTGATAATCCATGGATGCCTTCTGTGGAAGGAACGCCCGCACCTTCACTTACCAGGAAGTAAAGTTCATAGGTTGTGCAGGAGGGCCACCGCTGGTCCGCTGGCTCAGGGCATGGTCTCTGCCAATCAGCTTCTTGACCCTCCTTCGCACATCATAGTACCTGTTTCTGCTATTGCCCATTGTATGCAGGCAAAGTGCTTGTGCATTCACCTTATTGTCAATCCTCTTCAACATCTTGATTTTCTGGGACATGGGGGTCTGTTGGACGAATGTGCCAAATAACTGTGGCTCTACTCCCAGAATTTCATCTACCATGACTTCCAACTCACTGTCTGTGAACTTTGGATTCTTCTTTGGAGGCATGGTGAAGGTTGGTGGTGGAGATGGATTTGTGGGTGAGTGTGAAAGTGAGGGATCAAAATTATAATCTCTTGTTCTTTATTGATTATGCTCATTTTTATGACATATACGCAAATTGCTAAATAATGTGAAATAAATCCTTCAGGAACCTTTTTGCTTGTGTTATTGATTATACCCAGTTCCGTGGGAATATTGGGTTGCCCTATTTTGTTATTATACTTTTCCCAATGGCAACTTCCAAACGGCAAAAACCTGTGAAAAAACAACACAATCCCTCACGCACAAATATACAATAAAATGATTAAAAAACACATAAACATACTAATAACACCATACTCTAAAAGTAATGAAACCTATATGGCAAACCCTAAAACCTACCTAGCAATGTACTAACCTCATTTTACATTCGCAAAACTACAAATCAGACCTCACAAAAAAACCAAAATGTAAACATTACATACACTATAGACTACCTAACTACCTTCGCCCTGCACCTAAATTAAGTCTAAAAGTAAATAAATGAAACTTACCTTTTGCCGATGTGACGCAGCTTCCAACCACGAGCTTCTCCCCTCAGAAATGGCCTAAAACAACTCATATATCCTACAAAATACAACTTAGTTTAGAAAATGGCTACCTAATTGAAATAATAAAAATACTTTTTTACATTAAACTAAATGTACATTAACTCCTTGTGTGCACTTGTCGGTCAACGGCCGTTGCAAGCACTACCTTGGTAGTGCTGCGCACGTCCATTGGCCGACGCTGCCCCGCCCACTCAATTAAACTCCCGCACCGCAGCGGAATTTGTGCCGGGGTTAATTAGTTAAAAATGTACTACAAAAAAAGTTTTTAAAAATGCTAATTAATATTACTAATATACAAAATGTTGTTTCTTTGCTGTTGAAAAATGTTCAATTATAATAGTATATATTAGAAAAAAAAATAATTAATATACATTCAAAAAAATATGTTAACTTACCAATGTAATAAACAAAATTGTGCTGATTGCTAAAAATGTGAAAACAAATTTTAAAAATGTATTAATGTTAAAAAAAATATATTTTTCAAAATGCACTCCTACCTTTATAGTTTTTTTGTATTTACAATATAAATATTATTATACAAAATATAATATTTATTAGAAAATATGCAAATTATAAAAAAAGTTATACAGTGAAAAAAATGGTAACAAACTGTTATTAAGAATCTATGCTATATGTAAATATGTCTTGCTTATTTACAATGTATATAAATATTCTATTATAATTTTTTTATATGTTTATGTTTAAATATGTACTAAATATGTAATGTATCCCCCCCAAAAAATGCAGTATTATTTCTCTGTATAAATATATATATATATAAAACAATGTTAATAAAGTAAAATGCATATTATTTCTTTGCTTGTCTTTGGATGAAAATAGTGAAATAAATAAAAACTACATTTTGTTCTGTATTCAATTCCTATATTATTAACCACTTGCATACTGATGATGGACGGGAGCCGTCATGGCACACAGTGCTCGTGTGCTGATGACGGCTCCCGACCGTCAGGACCGCACCCGCGATCGGAATGTGCTGCACAGGCGCAGAATCACGGCAGCATGCAAGGGGTTAATTTTCTTTTCTGTTATTTACAATAAAATAATTATCTTAAATTAATTTTCAGACATAAATATATATTTTAATACACATATATAATATACTATTACCACTTTAACATACATTTTCATCATTAACCCTACTCCAAAATAAAAAACCAGGGCCAGATTCACAAAAGTATTCTGAGACATAATCCTAACTTTACGACTTTCAGTATTCACAAAAGGCATTTAGGAGTACTAAAGTCAGGATTTTGTCTCAGTCAATAATTAGTTTTTGTCTTAAGTTAAGTTAAACTTAAGACAAACAAGTTTAACTTAGACAAAATCCTAACGTTAGGACTTGAATTTTGTCTCAGTTCAACTTATTTTTGTCTTAAGTTTAACTTAAGACCAAAACTTAAGTTTAACTGAGAAAAAATTCTAACTTTAGTACTAATAAATGCCTTCTGTGAATACCAAACGTCGTAAAGTCAGGATTTTCTCTCAGATTACTTTTGTGAATCGGACCCTACATATTTTACTATTCCCACTTGACACTATATTAACTCAGGAAAACTGGTGGACACTAAAAATATATAATTTACTATTCCCACTCCAAACTATAATAATTCAGGGAAGGTGCTAGATACTAAACATATTTAATTTAGTATTCCCACTCCAAACAAGAAAACCTCAGGGAAGGTGCTGGACACTAAACTTATACAGTTTATTATTCCCACTCCAAACTAGAAAAAGTCAGGGAAGTTGCTGGACACTAAGGGGTCCATTAGGATGGCGGACAGTCTTTCTGCCCGCCGCATTCCCCCGGCCATACTAATATGGCGGGGGGGGCATTTAGGTGAGGATGGTGGGCGGATTGCCCCCCAGGCCGGCAGTGGCTACCGCCAGCTTGGCAGGGGCGATCCGCCCGCCATCCTAATGGGCCCCTAAACATATATAATTTACTATTTCTACTCCAAACTGTATTAACTCAGGGAAGGTGTTTGACACTTAACATATATAATTTACTATTCCCACTCCAAAGTAGAAAAAGTCAGGAAAGGTGCTGGACACTAAACATATATAAGTTACTATTCCCACTCCAAACTAGAAAAAGTCAGGGAAGGTGCTGGACACTAAACATATATAATTTACAATTCCCACTCCAAACTGTATAAACTCAGGGAATGTGCTGGACACTAAACATATATATAATTTGGTATTCCCACTCCAAACTATCTGGACTATGTGGATGGCGGGCGGACACCCTCGTGGTGCTGGGACCGGCCGCCAGTGATGCGGCGGTCCGGCACCGGCAATTAGGATGCAAGCGCCATGGTGGCATCACCCATCCACAACATTGTGGTGGTCAGTGCTCATAGCACCACCCGCCACAATGCTGTGGGTGCACCTTGTGCATTTGCATGCACAATGTGGCAGGCACCGCGCTGTGCCTGCCTCATTGTGCATGCAAGTGCAGGGGGATAACATGCCCCATGTGCACTCCCACCCCCCCAACACCCTGGGGTCCCGCAACAAGCCCCCACAATCAGGGACCGCATGCCTTTGCCGCCATGGAAAGGCACATCTCCGCCTGAATTGTAATATGATTGCGGTGTCTTGCAGACACCGCCACCATATTCAGCCCCTTTTCCACCTGGTTAACTCATTGACGGGTGGAAAACCGTCTGCTAGGGTCCCCCCACCATCGTAATATGGCAGGGAGGAAATGGGAGGTGGGCGGTGGATAATAACGGGCGGATCGCTAGAGCCATACAGGCAGTGGCAATCTGCCCGCTATTATAATAGACCCCTATATCAACTCAGGGAAGAAGTTAATCACTAAACATATATAATTTACTATTCCCACTCCAAACTGTATTACTCGGAGAAGATGCTGTACACTAAACATATATAATTTCCCACTCCAAACTGTATTAACTCAGAGAAGGAACTAGACACTAAACATATATCATTTACTATTCCCACGTCAAAGTGCATTAACTCAGGGAAGGTGCTTGATATTAAACATATATAATTTACTATTCCCACCCCAAGCTATATTAACTCAAGGAATGTGTAAAACACTATGGGGCAGATTTATGAAGGGCTTGCGCCACGTTTAGGCCGCCGTTGCGTGACGCAACGGCGCGGAAACGTGGCGCATCCCTGCGCCCTATTTACAACGTCACGCATCTAGGAGATGCGTCACGTTGTACAGCACTGCGCCATGAGGAGGCGTTCCTGCGCAGGGGGGGGCATTCCTGCGCAGGAACGCTCCTGAAAGTGGCTGAGTGAAATCTATGAGATTTCACTTAGTCACTTTCAGGGCAATGCTGCGTCAAAACCCTGCGCCTGCTTGAAGCAGGCGTAAGGCTTGAGGCAGTATTGAAAGAATAGGCCCCCCCAGAGCATTGCTGGACCTGCGTCGCGCTTGCGACGCAACTCCAGCAATGCGTCACTTTTACGGCACAGATGCGTGATGCATCTGTGCCGTTTTTGCCCCATGGTGCGCCGCATCATAAATGCGGCGCACCATGGGTGGCGTAGCTGTGGCGCATGTTAACTGGCGCATCCCTCGGGATGCGCCAGTTAACATAAATCTGCCCCAAAACTCATAAAATGTCATATATTCCCCAAAAAATTACATAAACACATATAAAATAATATACATTATACGTATATATTAACCTAGCCCCAATTCTAAAAAAAATCCAGTAAAAAGTTATGAGGCTTTTTAAATTCTTTTTATAAATTGTCTTGCATTTATAAATTACATGATAAAAAATATTTTTTTTTTAAATAAAAGATAAAATTGAATTATTAATGTTATATATAATTATTTAATATAAAAACATAAAATTATCATTTTTATAACATTAATAATTTCTAATTGAAACATTAAACATCTTCAAAATGTACTATTGATTAATTTTTGAATTACAAAATAATACATATATATATATATATAATCGCACATTTTTTATTAAAAAAAGCACAATAATACCATCTCAATACAAAACAACTCTACATTAAATATAATTTTTAGAATTTGTATTTTTTCTACTGTAATACCATATAAAAACAACAAATCATAATTATTTTTTTATTCCAAATTTAATTTTTTTCTAATTTCATAAAAAATGTAAACATTGAAAAATTATCTGCAAATTTCCCAAATTTGATCATTAATAAAAAAAAGTATTAATATTTGGAATTTATTTTTCATTTTAAATTGTAATTATTTAATTTAAAAAACGACCCCCTCATCACCTATAAACCCAACATCCCAATCCTAAAATAACATTTTTACATTTCTTAATTATTAATGAAACTTTTTATTTGAAATAAAAAAAATTACAACTCTCCCCACCCTTATCCCCTATAACCACCACATCCTGCTCCTAAAACACAATTTTACATTTCTTTAATATTAATTAAAAAAGTAACATAAATTTCTTTTGTTAAAACAGTTGCCACCCTTATCCCCTATAACCCCAACCTCCTGCTCCTAAAAAACATTTAGAAATGTCTTTAATATTACTTTTAAACTTTTAAAATGTAATTTTTGTTAAACAATTCCCACCTTTATCTCCTATTAACACAACATCCGCTCCTAAAACAATTTTTTTATAAAATGTATCCAATTTATTAAAAATTATTAATACATTTACAAATATATACTATAATAAAAATTTCACATTTCCATAATCAATATTTTTTACTAACGATATTTTCAAAATCGATAACTATATTTTTTCCAACACACTAAATCGATATTCTTGACATCGATATTATAAACAACAACATTTTGGACTTTCGACATTTAAAACTTGATAATATAGCAGAACGATATTTAAAACTCAATATTATATCTCCTTACCGGCCACTCTTTTAAATCAATGGCAAATGTGCATTTTCACTTTCACCCTGACAAAGACAACAAGGTAGATGATATGATTATACAAATGATGATATATGGAACAACGTCACATGACTTGACGTGAGGTACTACTAGTGCAACCAATAAGAGCTGAAAGGCCACCCATGGCTGACACATTTGAAATGATGACATGAGTTGGGAGGGAGTGGGCCTCAGAGTCGGAGGGAGGCGATTGACGATGGGTGGGTACATACATGATATATATATTGTGCTTACCAACTATCATGAGTCAAAGGAGAGGTCTGAAATACAACCTCAAACCTTTGAATTAATAACCTTGGAAAAAAACATTGCTTGTTTATTCGTCTTCTCAGCGATTTTTTCATTCATCATTGCATTGTTCTTCTAGCATTATTTGTATTCTTCACCCTTGGCTTTGCTACTCTGGCACGCTTTAATTTTCTTTTACATTCTCTTCATCGAGTCTTCACCTATGATTGAATTCCATCCAGGCATCCATCAATCTATCCAAACAAGGTTATTATTCACAACAAACCTTTCAGCAACATACATTTGTCAATTAACCACCCATGCGTCCCTTCTTGTCCTTCAGTTTGACCCATCGAACCCTCTGAGGATTCCTTTCACCCACACAGAGTCACGTACCCAGGCAGGCATCCTTTCTTTCATCTTTCACCCATCCTTCAACCACCCATGCATCCTATCAACCACCTATATGCATCCCTGGCCCCTTTCACCCACGCATCCTTCTCTGCCAGTCATATAATACATGTCACCCGTCCTTCCTCCTTCCATCCTTTTTTCTCTTTTCCATCAACTCATCAAGGTCTGACTCTAAGGGGCTCATTACGATGGCAGACAGACTGACTCTGTCCGCCACGGTGGTGTAAACTGGGACCGTCCGCCATGCATGCGGCCGACTCGGACCTGTAGAGCTCTCTGAATGACTTGGGCTTTGGGGGTCCGAGCGACTGAGTATGATGCAACTGCGTGCTGATGGACTTGGGTGGCTCGGAGTCACATTGAAGTCTAAGGGAGCCTGCTTTACGTCGGGTACATAGGCTCCCATATAGGAAAAAGGTAGGTTGTGGAACAGGATGCCCCCTGTCACGGGGATGCCTCGGTGCCCCCACACCATACATGCATGTGTAGGGGGGACTCTCGGTTCCCCCAGTGACCCATTTCTATGGCTACGGGTGAAGAGGGGCCTGCTATGGGCCAACAAAATCCATCACCAACAACTGTGATGTCTCATCAGAATCGCATCTGTCTCGCTGACAGATGCGGTCTTCGTACTTGCTCGATCAGAAATCTGCCCATTGCATAGCGAAAGTCGGCCATGTTAGACTCATCCAGATGGCAACACTGTGGGTACAAGTCGGTTAGAGCGCAAGGCTATCTACGCGTCAAACGTGTTTGCTCGTACAGGGGTACTAGTCGTTTGGAAACAGGGGCTATGAACTTGACTCGCTCCTGACGGGTGCGATCCATAGCCCTTCCAAGCGACATTAGAATCGGCCCTTTAGTCTTAAAAGTACAGTGTACAGTGACTGTACACCCTTGCAGCAAGTGTATACATTAGATTGTCAATAAGCAATGAATATGACTTACCACCGCCTGCCTTTCCTGCTGGCTCACCCACTGCAGCTGCTGCATCTGCTCCCTCCTGGCTGACGTTGCCTTCCCGGCTGGCCCCGGCACTGGTGGTCGGTACTCCTAGAAAAAACATTACACTTTTTTTAGATGCCATATATGCCTTCCCCTATTCCTTGTTTACGCTAGCAAGGTTGAAAATACAGTACACCAAACACAACACTCATATTTCCTTCCAGCCATGTTGCACGATAATCAGTTCACCATCAACTACGCTCCCCATCCTTGCACACGTTCAGGAATGACCCCAAGACCTGGCTCTTTGACTGATCCGGAGCCACTCTCCCTCCCCCAGCGCCTTGAGAGCCTCATGGATGAGTAGTGAGCTATAGAAACCCCCTGATTGATTGATTGATTTATTATACTAGGCCTAGACGAGAAGAAGACACAACTTTCGGGTGACCAAAATTTACTGATTGAGCATGGGAAAGTAAACGGAAGCCTTCTCATCTCAAATAAAACATGCGTAGAATGCCTTACTTGGGCATGCAATCTGCACAGCAGAGTACTAGTACTAGTAGTAGTAAGGACCATTCGGTTTTCTGAGACTTACAGTACCACCACTAGGCAGTCCACAGATTAAAAAGGGCAGAGGGAAAGCTGATTGAAGAACAAGAACGCAAGCTACAGACAGACTAGCAACTAGAGGCAGTTTGACGTAAGGTAGAGAAACTTGAAATATAGAAAACAAGTAAAGACTAATGGATAGTCAGAGGCAGTTTAAAGTAAACAAAAACAAACACTAGAAATATATTAATAACAAAGGGGATGATTAGGATGGCGGTCCAAAAACCATTCCGACCGCCGTTGTAGCGGAAATTAACCGTCAGCAGGTACTGCTGCAAAACCGGCGGTCCGATTAGGATCAACTACCAGAAAAGCCAGAAGGCAGCAGAACGATGCCACGAAAGACTGCCAGTAGCGCGCGGAGCAGGTGAAAAACCGTCCACGGCGGTCGGATTTGCTATGGAAAAACCCCAAACAGCTGCACGGTCAGTGGATTGACCGCACATGAAATTAGGATACCATTGAGGTGACAGCGGAACAATCGACTGTATCCGACCACAGCGATCACAACCATTGATGAATGGGAGAGCCAGCGGAAGGGCAATTGTATACCCACTGCCGCAGTTGCTCCGGAACAGTAATGGCGGTTGACAAAAAAAACACACAACAAGGCTACCAAATGTAGCTATTAACCTTGCTCAGCCTCAAAAACACCTAACACACCCCAATGACACATCCCCATGGGAACTAAAAAAATACAAATCCCAGGTCAACCCACACAACACACCTGACACCAATACTCCATTTGTACACACTCACATAGCTGAGTATAAAACCAGCCCCTTCCCTGACCAGAATCCTTTGCACAACTCCACTACTGAAGGAACCAACTCCACAGCAGAAAGGAAAGGAAAATCACCACACATCTCACCAGCACAACAAAACACACACACTATACACTCTCACACCATCACCTTCAACCCATTTGCACATCACACACCATGTCACAGAAGAAAATGTCCACTTTCACTGACGATGAGTTTTCAGTCATGGTAGATGAGGTAATCAGAGTAGAAACACATTTGTTTGGAAGCCTGGTCCAACAGACATCATTAGCCACCAGAACGCAAATGTGGGCAAGGATAGTCAGCAAGGTCAATGCAGTAGCGACCACCCCGCGTTCCAAGAAGGAGATTGTGAAGCGGTGGCATGACCTCAAGAGCAAGGTGAAGGAGAAAAACAACAAGAATCATGAGCTGGCTCAGAGGATTGGTGGTGGCCCTCCCTTTCCCCTACGAACATTCACTGCATGGAAGGACAAGGTGCTTGGCATACCACATCCAGCGAGTCTCACAGGAATAGCCTGGGTAGTGAACGCTGGTAAGTACCAACAAGAGTCTACCATCACATTGCTATGTACTGGCTTGCACAACTACAAAGCGACACCTCCTAGGTCCCAATGCACTCCTGTGCACCACACTCTCCCCAACACATGTCTCACAGATCCAACATTCACTCCCTCTGATTAACTCCAAAGGTAGCTAGCAACAATACCATGGGGACATGTGCACAGGCAGCTAGCACTAAAACTCCCATCAACCACCCTTGTCCCACAGCTGAACAGGATGGAGTACTCCCCCCCAGCCAGAAGCACGTGTTAGTCATTGCATTGCTCACTTCAAAGTAACAGGTGCAGAGCCATGTTAACAGGGAGGGGTGTTGGTGGGTGGGAAGACTGCACCACAACTCCCACCAGGCCCCCTTGTTCCACGGCTCAGCAGGATGGAGCACCCCCCATCCAGAAGCATGTGGCCGGCATTGCTCACTTCAAACTAACAGGTAGGTAGCCATCTTAACAGAGAGGGGTGTTTGTGGGTGGGAATCCTGCACTACAACTCCCATCAGGCACCCTTGTCCCACAGCTGAGCAGAATGGAGCACTCCTCGCCCAGCCAGATGCATGTGTCAGCCATTGTATTGCTCACTTCAAAGTAACAGGTAGGTAGCCATCTTAACAGGGAGGGGTGTTGGTAAGTGGGAAGACTGCACCTCAGCTCCCACCAGGCCCCCGTGTTCCACAGCTCAGCAGGATGGAGCACTTCCCACACCCTGAACCAAGTGGCAGCCAATGCTTTGATCACCTTCACCTAAAAGGTAGGTAGCCATCTTAACAGGGAAGGGTGTTGGTGGATGGGAAGACTGCACCACAACTCCCATCAGGTCCCCTTGTTCCACATTTCAGCAGGATGGCGCACTCCCCACACTCTGAACCAAGTGACAGCCAATGCATTGCTCATCTTCACCTGACAGGTAGGTAGCCATCTTAACAGGTAAGGGTGCTTATGGGTTGGAAGACTGCACCACAACTCCCACCAGGCACCCTTACCCCACAGCTCAGCAGGATGGAGCACTCCCCCACCCAGAAACATGTATCAGCAATTCCCCTCAACTGTGTCACAGTACAGGTAGGTAGTCAGTGCATGCACCCTGCCATTCCTCTCAAAAAGCATGGAGCCATATGACCACACAAGCCCTCGCATCCTACAAAACTTGGCATAGATCCAATAGCCACTTCCAGTGTGCAGACAGCTAAGCATATGTAACTGTCACAGAAATCAAAGTTAGACTCACCAAATCACATGTTGAAGAAATTCAGGGCACAATCATGCACAGCAGTATCTCTAAGTGCCATGGGGGTAGAGCATCACTGCCCATATGAAAACAAAAAAGCATGGTCAGTTGTAAAAAGAAAGCAAAGCACATGATTTGACAGAGGGATGCATGAGATAAGTATGGCTAGCACATGTTCAGAATAACGTCTTCCATGCAGAGTAAACAACAAAGACTCTTCACATAAAGTTGTTGTGCTGCTAGTCGTTAGATGATGACATGTCCTTATAATCACACAATCTGTACGTGGAACATGTTCTCTATTGACATGTCACACCATGGACAAGTAATGTATGTACCTCCACATCATGTTATGATGCTCAGCACTGTGCAGCCATAAAATGTGATCTCAATGCAAACTGTGTGGTGCATAACATGTAACAACAAAACATCTAACACCAAGCTTGTGGGGTGCACTTCAATGCCCATTTCTTCTCTGTCCAACAGGTGACCAACAGTTGCCTGCTGCAGATGACAACACCAACCTGCGGAGCCAGTCTCCCCCCCCCCCGAACATGGACTCTCGAATGCAGACTCTCTAAATGTATCGGATGCGGACCCCGAACCTAGCCCATCAGGACTGCCAGGGCACACCGGACCCAGGCCCCTACTGTCCCCACCACCACCACCTCAGCAATAACAACTGCGCTGACCCCTGCTGCAATTACCTGTGTGGCCCCAACCACCACCGCCAATGCTGCCTGCAACCCTCTCCCTGCCTCAGAGAATACCCACACCACCCGACAATCTGAGGTGGGCAGGGAGAGTCAGCGGGTAAGTCGAGTGGTGATAGAACAGCAAGGAAGGTGGGAGGGCAACTGGGCGACAAATGCAACAGGACACTATGGCCAAAGCCCTGGCTAACATCGCCAGAGTCCTTGAGGCATATAAACAAACCCAGGGACAAATGGGGCGGGTTATGGAAGAAGTGTGTGAGGTCTGCCTGATGCTGAGGTCCATGGACACGCATATGGGCCAAATCGTGGACATCTTGGGGATGATCATGTGGCAAAACACCTGTCAAAGAGCAAGCCATGATAGCACCTCTCTTCACCTTGACATTGATTTTGTTGACTATCCTTGCCCACACTGCCAAATTGATAGGAGGCGTCTGTTGGATTGTGTCACCACATCTATGTGGTGACCACTCAATTGTCTCGTCTACATCACTGAAAACTCATTGATTCCCTTTGTACCTTTTTGTAAATAATCACTTCTCTGTCCCAAATATACATTGTAAATAAATACATTACACACCTATGTTTTTGTGTCAGCTCCAGGTTTATCACAGTATGTACAATGTTGACTCTGATTCCAATGTACCAGAAGCACTGATTGTTTTGAGTAATTGAGAGACTGAAGGGACCTAGAAAGACACTAGAGAACAATATTCACTTGTCAGATGATGGCATTACAGCCAGTACACAACACTTGTTATCAAGGTACTCAAACCTGCACACATTACAATGAGCAAACATATTAACATAGACATCATGTAGCTGGGCATAACTACCCTGTGCCACAAACAATAGCCATCAGCAGAGAGCCAACAACAGGCAGCAGTTAAAAAGCTCCTCTAGGTCTTTTCAACAACATCAATAACAGCAGATAATGGCACTGTTGTGCAATGTCACTCACCTTCAAGGGAAGTAGCGGTTGATGAGATGTTGACGCAGGTCGACACCTTCCTCCTCTCCACTATCCTTGTCACTAGACATGTGTGAGTTTGCAGGTGGGGGCATCTGCTACTCACCATCTTCCAGCATCAGGGGGATCTCTTTGTGCAGGGCCAGGTTGCAACTATGATCTGACACAGTTTTTGGGGAGAGTGCATCAGTGCACCTCCGGTCCTGTCCAAGCACTGAAATCAAGACTTAAGAAGACCAAAAGTATGCTCCACCACACAACGTGTCCTCCCACGGCAATCATTGTATCGGACTGCATTCGGAGTCCAGGGATTCCTGATATTCCTCAGTAGTCTCAGCAACCAAGGCCGGTTGGAATATGCAGAGTCTCCTAGGTGTGAGATACATAGAGCAATTTTATACAATACCTGTGGCAGAGGACAGCATGTCACACATACAGCACGCTACTTGACTCTGCGTACTCACCCACAATCCACGCATGCTCTGGATGCACATTTGCCATCAGCTGTGGTACGATGCTGTTACACAGGATGTAGAAGTCATGGGCTGATTCCGGATAATTGGCACAGATATGGGGGATTGTTATATCCGCCTGGCATACCACTTGCATATTGATGGAATTGAAATGCTTCCTGTTCCTGTAGATGTGCTCATATGCCTGTGGTGGAACCAGGCCAACATGTGTGCAGTCAATGGCACCAACAGGATTAGGATGTGGGCAAGGTCATAAAAATCACCCGTCACAGCTGCCAATCCATGCCTCCTGGGGAAAAGGATGTAGCTGTACTTGTATGTCATCTTAGTGGACAGGACAACACGTAGCACCATGCTGAACATTGGTTGAGACATCCCATCTGCGCTGGACACATTGTACTGGAACAAACCATTTGCAAAAAAATGCTGGGCCGCCATCACCTTACACGTTGGTGTCAAAGCAGTCGGATAGGTTCAGCTCGGCCTTAGCTGGGGCTCCAACAGACCACATAGGTCTTGAAAGGTAGGTTGATCTAAACCGAATTTACGTATGATATCCTTGTCTTTCATGTCCCCAATCAATGTGAATGGACGATGCATATATGGTCGCCTCCTAAGTGAGATGAAAGGGGACACATGTCATTTCAATTCCCCTATGAGATGTGTCCAACATCTTACGTTTTGACTGACACAGCACCAACAATGACTGGCCTGAAACTGCAGCTTACAGCACTAGTAACATGTAGGGAAACCTTGATCTAAAGTAGTTGTACACTTGTCCAGTATTTTCACAGTTAGTACCCTCAAAATAGATTCACACTATGTGAATGCCAAAAGATACATTCCAACATCTTGTGTCACCAGCCCTGAGAGTAGTTCACACAGCACATGTGTGAAACAGCGACACTGCTGGCATCTACATAGCTGCTGTACCTGGCAGACCTTCTTGAGTAAGTCGGATAGGGCACACATTAACAAGACAATGAGCACAGTGTGTGCAGAAAGATCACGTATAAGCATGAGTTCAGCAATCTACACAGTTAAATAGGCACATTATGTAGTCAGACCTTCATTACTGTGTGTTGCTTAGCCATATCACACATTGACGTGAACATATTTGAGAGTCCATCACACCACAGATCTGTGTACATGCACAACAATATCCTAAGTGATATGTGAGGAAGTACATACCATTGCATGTAATCCTGTGCACTGTCATGGCGTGTGTAGTCATCAGTGAGTTCAATGTCACACTAGCATTGAATTACACTATCTGGTGGCATGATTCATAGAAAGTGTTTACTGTTCAATGCTGAGAAATGGCCATTGCCATTGCTACAGCATGATGTGTCCATAGGTACCATAAGAGTGCACCGCCACCGCAATCACGACCATTGGCACCAGTGTTAACCTGCCAAATCACGGTAGTGACCGCCTGGCACCTGAGATGTGTTACTGCTAATGCCCATGGCAATTCAACCAATGGGAACTGCAATTGCGGAAGTGATATACAGATTTGAAAATTGTGGTAGGCATGCTCCCCCACCGCAATCTTGTCCATTGGCACCAAAGTTAACCTGCCAAATCGAGGTAGCGACCGCCTGGCATCTGCGGTGTGTCACCGCCAAGGCCCATGCACATTCAACCAATGGGAATTCCAATGGCAGTACACAAATGCACTTTTGAAAATTGCGGTAGACGTGCTCCACTACCAAGCAGCCGGTCATTGTATGCAATTGAAAGATGCACGATTGTGGTAGCGACCGCCTGGCCCCTGCTGTGTGTCACCGCCAATGCCTATGATCATTCAGCCAATGGGAACCGCAATTGCAGTACACAAATGCACTTTTGAAAATCACAGTAGCCATGCTCTGCTACCGTGTGGCCGGTCATTGGATGCAATTGAAAGATGCAGGATCACTGTAGCGACCGCCTGGCCCCTGTGGTGTGGCACCGCCAATGCCCATGCCCTTACAGCCAATGGGAACTGCACTTGCGGTGCACAAATTCACTTTTGAAAATCGCAGTAGGCGTGATCCACTACTGCGGGTCGGTCACTGGTCCATTAAAAAAAACTGACCTGGAACACCAATTGCAGCAGCTGAGTACCCCTGAAACAACTCCAGGCAGCTATATATGTGTGGGAGAGAGACACAGATTTCAACTGCTTCCAGACAATGCTGACTGACACTCTTCACCACCAACTGCTGGAGTTCCTGTCTCCTGGACCCAGTGATGTCGAGAACTGAGAACATCAGGGCCCGTCCCTTCATCACAGAGGAGCTGGAGGACCTTGTGGAAGAGGTGCTCTCACAGTATGGGAGGCTATATGGTGCTCCTGATGTCATGGTAAGTGTTTCAGAGTGAAAGTAGGAGAGTGCAGGGAGTGCTCACATGAGGTTTATCTGCTGTAGTATGTGCCTGAGAGTGTAGGTTTGTGTGATACACTGCTTAGCATGCTGACTTCAGTTAAATGGGTTTTGTAGCCTAATTTCCAAAAATTCCAGGCTGCATTTCAGGATGGGGGGCAGGCAGTGTCTTTACAGCTGTTGCAGGGATTCTGCTCCTATACAGAACTGTGCATAGAGACTTAGGACCTCAGTGAATTAGGGTGTGCCAAAACTCACCTTAGTACCCAAAATCCCCTACCAGACTAGCATCAGTGTCTCATTGGCTCTTCCAAAATACCAGTAATTAGACAACCCAGAACATGCGACCTTGGTTACCTCAGGCAATGTGGAAAACATGAACACTCTTTCGTTATACTCTCATACCAGTCCAAAACAGGGAATAAAAGAAGACATGTGCAAGTTTGAAATATTTATTTATATTACCGTGTTCTCATGCGCTACGAAAGGGGATGATGGACGGAGCTTTTGAGCCAATCAAACACTCACACCCAGTCAACTGATCGGGGTTTAATCCATCATCATTCTTTAGCTCACTCAGCCAGCCCAGTTCAGACATGGCCATATGCAAATCAGTCTGACCCTGTGCCTCATGGGAACAGTCCAGCCCGAACTGCCAAGCCATGTCTTCCCTGGACCAGAAACAAGCATCCTGGGACCGGTTTCGGATTCATAATCCTCATCAGCCAGGCTATCTTGAATCCAGTGGCCAAGTGAGCAAGGGACTTACGTCTGAGCATACCCTACCAACTTAGGGCGAACAAAGCAATACAAAAGGGGATGATGGACAGAGCGTTTGAGCCAATCAAACACTCACCCCCAGTCAACTGATCTGGGTTTAATCCAACCGGTCCTAGGATGCTTGTTTCCGGTCCAGGGAAGACATGGCTTGGCAGTTCGGGCTGGACTGTTCCCATGAGGCACAGGGTCAGACTGATTTGCATATGGCCATGTCTGAACTGGGGTGGCTGAGTGAGCTAAAGAATGGTGATGGATTAAACCCAGATCAGTCAGTGTTTGATTTGCTCAAATGCTCCGTCCATCATCCCCTTTTGTTTCGCTGTGTTCTCATGCGCAGCATCTTAGCTAATACAAGCAGACATATTATCAGAAACAAGATTGTCAACATAGTTACTATTCCATAAAAAACAAAGGGAGAAAGCATGTTATAATGCTAAATGGAAACAGGTTTAAAATATACCTATATTTCACCCTCCCTTGCTAGTAGGTTATTTTATATCTACAGAAGGTCTCTTGGGATTACAAAATTGGCGCCATACCTCTGGTATTAACAGAAATAGATCACATCAGACTCTGCACCAGCTCTCAGCATACAAATGTTCTCCAAGTGTGTGTATTCATGCCCACGCAGTGCATTATTAAAACGCGCCAATCTCAGAGGTGGCCACAGCTGCATATGTGTTATGTTTAGAACGTGCACTGATCAGTCCGAACAACAACCACTGTGTTGAAATAACCTTGAAGGCCTCGGCACACACTATTCAAGCCAAGCTTACCAAGCAAGGCTGCTAATATGGAAAAATATGTTATTCTCGTGTGAAGCAAAACACTCTGCTAAACTCTAAACACTTAATAAAGTGTGTGCCGTGTGCAAAAGGCAGCAGAAAGGGAAAATGGCGTTTACGCTTCTAATAAGCTCATGTCAACTTAGGACTGTGTGAATGCAAGGCTCAGCCCCACGACACCCTTCCTTGATCTGAGCACGGATAAGAAGGTGGCAAATTTGGAAAGCAGAGTTCAAAAACAAGAGTCAGAACCAAGTTCAAATTGCCACAGTGAAAAAAATGGGAGCAAACTCGAAAAAGTAAAAGTACATCAAACCAAGCAATTTTATCCACGGGCATAGGGAAGTCAATAGGCCTTGGTTGAAAAAAATGAAGACGAAAAAATAAAATAAAATCAGATGAACAACATGTGACCTCGGCCATGGAAGAGAGAGAAGCGACGACTCATCTCACTCAAACAATGTATACGCAAAATACGTTGCAACAGCCTCCAACAGGAAGTCATTGTTCTCATCTGAAAACATTTCAACCATCCAATTCAGCAATGGGAAGGAACATACATGTCCCTCAAGAACCGGAGCCTCTAACACCAAAGAGGACAACTCGGGTTTTCTTCAATGTAACTGCGGCCAAGAATTCATGTGCCGCTGCAAAAATATTCCAAGTCCTAGGACTCCATGCATCGCTGCAAAGGCCATAATCCCTCCGCCAGAACAAAACAATTCATGAGCAACTAAGGGGCTCATCAGCTGATCATAATCCGCTTAGGGAGACACCGTATTGCAGAGACACAAATCCAGGGCCCAGTCAAAATCACAACTCAGGCAATGAAAGACAGGCTGGATGCATGTGAAAAAGGAAAATCAAAACTATAATCCATAAACTGCACTCAATGTAGCAAGAGGCAGCGCTCCATAATATTCAAGCATTCGGCTGCGGAGCAGCAACAGCCATGGCAAATCGTCTTGCAACACAGGACGTGCATCCATTTTAAAATCAACAAAGCAATAGAAGTACGCCTGTAACCAAAGTTAGCATCAAGGAAAACCCACCATATAGGCTGGAAAAAATCGAATGAAACAATTCTGGGAACACACCAAATATAGGGGCCGATTATGATAGCGGATAATCCGCATACTCCGGGCCGGCAGAAACCACCGCCAGCCTGGAGGATGCGGATTAACCTCTGCGGACTGAGAAAAGACCCCCCACCAGATTAGGATGGCTGGGGCATCTTTTTTCCGTCCGCCGCTTTTCCGCCACCGTCGCCTTCCGACCGCGGCAGAAAAGCTCTAACATGGCTGGCGGTGTGTATCGGACACCGCCAGCCATATTAGGATGGCAGCTCTCCTATGCCTTTCCACTGCTGCATTTCCGCCGTGGAAAGGCATACAGTGTTTTCTTTGGGGGCCTGTTGCGGGCCCCCAGGGGTGAAGGGGCGTGGGGGGTGCACATGGGGGTACCCATGGTACCCCCCTGTCTTTGCGTGCACGAAGCGGCAGGCACCACGCGGTGCCTGCTGCTTCGTGCATGCAAAGGTAAACATGCATTTTTTAACATTGCGGCGTGTGCTGCTTCAAGCAGCACCCGACGCAATGTTAAAAATACAGAATGTGACCGCCAGGGTGGTGGTCACATCCTAATTCGCACGGAGGGACCGCCGCTGCCCCTGCGGACAGTCCCTCCTCCTCTGGGGTGGCGGACGGATGCAGGTCCGTCCACCATCCTAATAGGCCCTATAGTTTGAAAAGAAGTCACAAGGCCCCTACTAACAACTTTAAAAAAAGTGAGCCAGCCCTGTGGTGGAGGAAGCATTAAAGATAGTGTGAATTAATTCACCGAAATGCAAGGGCAAATCCGTATTTAATAAAGCATGCACCTCTGTGCGGGTGTTTGCCACGTGAAGGACACATGTTTCATGAGCAGATGTGAGGGCGACTTCTTTTTGAGACAAAAGAGCTCTTATGTGACTCATCTTGTTGAACTCTGCTTTCAAGGTCGGAATCGACGGTCAGATGGAAACATCCAGATTCCCATGTGGAGTAGGAAACATGAAATTTTTACAGCAGACTACTCATTCACTGACTGTAACTATGTAAGGAATGCCAGCTAACATCCCACAACAATCCTCATTATTTAAAAGTAAATAACTACCGTTTGCTAGTAACATGAATGTCAGTATGAAAGCAGGCGTCAGTGTAACTTTCAAAACACAGGCTAGATTAGGCACATTTTGGTTGCATGAGCCATGAAATTGGATATTCCTACACACTAATGAGTGATCTGGTGTTCTTGTGCAATCCTCACCATTCAAAAAACCTCTTTTCCCTCCCTCAGGCACCTATAGGTAAAAGGAAGTGACCAAGCTTCATGTAGATAAGCAGTGCCCAGAGGTTCATATCTGACTATTGTGTAGTACTTCGTGCAAGCTTTGAACTTGAACAAAGGGAAAGGTGACATTATCAACCCCCCATGGACTAGCCACACAGCAGAATTTGTCTAGGCCACAGAAAATGGTAAAGGTTCTAACTTTTCAATATGTAACATAGAAAAAGGTGCATCCTTCATAGGCATAAAACGTTGCTAGTCAGTCAAATTAAAAGGGGCAAACAAAGATGATATGTTCATGTAGTGCCAGGGCACTTTTCCTGCTTTCAACGGGAGTAGCGCGCTTTACAAATACCGCGATTGATTGATTGAACGTTTGTAAAGTCCATGCAAATTGCATAATGGAACAAATTGATTTTGACCATGATACAAAACAGAGACATCATCTTGCACAATATCAAAAACAGATGAAACAATATTATCTAATGTGTGAATGCGGGAAGAAAGCGTGTTAATGTTGTTATCCACAACTGCTAGCACTTTTTCTAAATTAGCTTTATCTATAGCTCATAAGCAGGAAGCAGCCTCAATCTGGGACAGCTTCCAAACTTTGTTGTAAATATCATATATCCACCTTTTGGGTCTGCCAGAAGCCGAGCCCTTGACAAAATCATTTAGATCAACATCGTCAATCAATTTAGACAAATGTAAGTTAACTGACGCTAAAGTGGAATGTTGGAGCCAACTCTGACAGAATTTGCCTACTGAATAGGTAGTCACAGAATGGACACTTTCAAAACAGGGATCCACTCTTACCTGTGTGTATCCTTGAGCTAAACCCAGAAAACAATGTTGGCTAGAATCTGCACCTCTGTGCCACAGTATCCAACCATTAGGATCCAAACTGGGTATGTTAAAAAAGAATCAAGCAACAGGGTTTGCAAATCTCTAATAGATAAGTTAGTATTATTATCCCAACCGGGGTATTCTTCCAATTCTGGAAAAGTAGGAGCATTTAATTTTTTAGTAGTAGCCAATCTAAAGCAAGTCATTTGTGAAATTGTAGAATTCAAAAACAACATATGGTTCGGGATGAGACATGCACGATGCAAAGCCTTAGTGCCTTGCACTTGCCAACCTTTAGAACCCCAAACAGATTTAAGATCAATTGTATCCTTCCACAGTTCATAGCCCCCAACAACCAGTTGGTCAAGAAAGGACTTAGAATATAGTAATTTTGTGTGGGTAAGTCTGACTTTGGAAGTGGACTTCTCGGTCATTTTAAAATAAAAATGCATTTGGATTTGACTGATTAAAATCAGTAAAATAGGTGAATCTCTTTTAGGTTGAAAGTATTTTATTGAAGCACGGTAAAGAAGGAAACAACAGGGCAAGAAAAGAAAAAACCACAGGTGCTCCACAATAAATGCATACAGTATATTAGATACATCGAAGCAGTTCAGTTCCTGCCATAGGCTCCCTCCGGCATGGATACACAGCTCGTGCGACTGTGGTTAAGGACAAATAAAAAAAGAAAGAAGGGGGCGGAGGGGGGGGAGGGGAGAGGAGGGAAGGCGAGGAGGGAGGGGGGGGAATGGAGGGGGAAATGAGGGGGGGGGAAGGGGGATGGGGAAACAACCCTGCTCCACAACCTACCCAACCTACAAAGCCCCCCAACTACCACACCCCAACCCATAGCGACCCTCCGGTCGACTCCGCTACTCAACACCAACTCCGACCAATCAAACAGGCGGATCCGGTGGCGGTGTCAGTCGTAGCAACCTAAGATACCTGGGGCAGGTGATCTCCCTGAACTCAGAACACAACCAGCTATGGAAAGGCGCCCACAGCTCCTCAAAAGCATCTGTATCCCCCAGTGCTACCAAAGACATCTTTTCCATGCCAAGGACATGCCACAATCTATGCAGCCAGCCGACAACAGTGGGAAGTGTGGTGGAGCGCCAGTGTATGAGAATGTTTTGCACCGCTGACCCTAAGGCTATCGCAATCTGTCTGCCCCTTCTAGACCTGAGAGGATACATCAACCCATTCGGCAACCCCAGCAGGACATAGGCAGGGAACCGTGGCAGCTCTATCTCAAAACATTTGTCCACCTCACCAAGAACCTCCTCCCAATAAGAAGCCAAAAGGGGACAATCCCACAGTATGTGTGTAAGTGTGCCAGTTTGGCCACAGTTACGCCAGCACGTCCCCGGGATTGACCTATCCATCTCACGTAATTTCTCAGGAGTGCGGTACCAGTAGGTCGAAATTTTAGTGAAGGTCTCCGTGAGCCCCATGTGATAGGCCGAGTGGCATGAGCGGTAGGAAATGTGGTCCCATTCTGTGTGGCTCAACACTCGTCCGAGCTCCCGTTCCCAGCGCTCCCTACCGGGGTTGTGAATGTAAAAGGGGGGGGCTGCAGCATCTTGTACAAATCGGAGATAAGTTTAGCGTCCAACGTGCGAGTGATTAACCAGCGCTCGTACACCGTGATCTCCCGATCCGCCGATTCGCGCACTTGGGGTTGTAGTGCCCAGTGGCGCGCCTGCATATACCTCATGCGCTCCGTCTCAGGGAAGCCGTATTCCCGCCGTAAGTCCTGAAAGGGGATGACACCCTCGGGGCCATATAGGTGATGCAAAGCGCAACAGCGGGCCGCCCGCCAGTGGTCGTAAGCACCAGGCTCCAATCCCGGACCGAAGTCCGGATTGCCAGTTATCGGCGTGAAGGGGGAGGGGAAGGTAGTAAATTCATGCTTAATGGCCACCGAGTCCCACACAAGAAGTGGGACACGTGTCACAAAAGATGCGTTGAGGTTGGAGGGCCGGTGTGACCTCCTCAAGAACGGCACCTCCTGTAGCGTTCTGCCTGCTACCGCCTGGTCCTGGAACAGCCAGTGCTTGTCCGACTCCCACCGGCTCCATTCCACCAGGTAGCGAAGTTGGGCGGCCTGGAAGTATTTCCGTAAATCTGGTATCCCCAGCCCCCCAGATTCGGGCGCCAGCGTAGCAATGTTCCTCTTAATCCGCGGTCTACGGCCCTGCCACACAAACCGCGCAATGGCCGATTGAGTCTCTGCAAGCCACCCTGTGGGAGGCTGGAGCGGCAACGCCCTAAACAGGTATAGCACCTGAGGCAGGAGGGTCATCTTTACTGCGGCCACCCTACCGAGCAGCGACAACGTGCCTTTGTCCCACCGGCCCAATTCCTCTCTGATTTTGGAGCTCAAAGCCGCGTAATTGGCCGTGACCATCGCCGGGAGGGAGGGCGCCAACAGGATCCCTAAATACGGAATTTGGTCCCTGGACCAGCTCAGAGGATAAAGTCTCTGCAGTTCCACCCTGGTGGCGCCGGTGAGCGAAATGTCGAGGGCAGCTGATTTCCCAAGGTTCACCTTGAAGCCCGCCACCGCGGCGAAGAGGTCCAATTCAGCAATGCAAGCCGGCAGCGACCTCCGTGGGTCATCGAGCGTCAAAATGACGTCATCTGCATATAGGCTGATCGCGTGGGGAAATGCACCCATCTTGACCCCGACAATGTCGGGGTGCTGCCGAACCCTTTGAGCAAACGGCTCCATATAAAGAGCAAAGAGCAATGGGGACAGAGGACATCCCTGTCGCGTGCCCCTCTCTATGGGGAAGGGCCGGGAACTGCCCCCATTCACTCGGACCACCGCAGACGGGAACCGGTAACAGTTGAAGATTAAGTGCCGAAACTTCTCGCCTATCCCGAACTTGCCCAAGACCTTCTCCAGGTAGGGCCAGTGCACCCGGTCGAATGCCTTCTCCGCATCTATGGAAAGGAGCATTCTTTCCCCGGGGATCCTGGAGGCCTTCTCAAAAATATGAGTCACCCTCTTTGTGTTGTCCACTGTCTGCCTACCAGGTACATAGCCCGCCTGATCCGGGTCGACCATGCCCGGGAGATGAAGTGCCAAGCGTGCTGCCAATATGCTGGTGTACACTTTCAAGTCCTTGTTCAGCAACGAGATAGGGCGATAAGACCCACAGGCAGTCCTGTCTTTGCCCGGTTTTGGGATCACGGAGACCGTGGCTTGCAGGAATTCAGGGGGAATGGCACCCGGTTCCGCGAACGTGTTGAAAAGGCGGGTCAACAGAGGCGCCAGCTCCTGACAAAAGGTTTTATAAAACAGAGGGATGAAGCCATCCGGGCCCGGGGCCTTGCCCGGCTTGAGCCGGGAGATCGCCGTGACCACCTCCTCGATATGGATCTCCCGTTCCAGGTACTGGGCCTGTTCCGGCGTCAACGAAGGGAGCTGCACCGACTCCAGGTAGTCCGTCTCTGCCCGAGGAGAAGGGACCTCACCGGTGTAGAGATCTGCGTAAAAATTACGGAAAACATCCGCTATCTGCTCATCCCCCGTGACCGGGCGCCCGGCCGGGGTGACCAATTCCTTCACTCGGTGCTGTTGGTGTTGCACCATGAGCTTGTTGGCTAGGAGCCGTCCGCAGCGGTCGCCACCGGTATAGTACTTGTGCTTCAGACGAAGCATCGCGTATTCCGCCCGGTCCGTGTCCAGGGCAGACAAGAGTTTTCTGGCGGCTTTCAGCTGCCTCCAGATCCTGGGGGCTCCCGTTCTGTGATGAACCTGCTCCAGCTCCCGCACCTGCCGGGTAAGCTCGTCCCTTTTGAGCTGTCGGTCCTTGTTCTCCGCCGAGGAGAGAGCGATAAACTCGCCCCGAAGCACAGCCTTCAGAGCTGCCCATTGTGTCGCGCGGGAGGTTTCGCCATTGTCATTTACGCGCTGAAATTCCGTGATGGCCGCGCGAATCTGTTCCACCGTCGACCGCTTGTGCAATAATGTGTCCCGGAGTCGCCAAACCCCCCTCGGCCGGGCCACCGGGGGCAGATTGAAGGTGCCCTCTACCGGCGCATGATCGGAAAGAGAGAGGACCCCCATGTCAGCGTTCGAGGCGGAAACGAGCATCGGTCCCGACACAAGTAAATGGTCCAGCCGCGCATAAGACTTGTGTGCGTGAGAGAAGTAAGAGTACGCGCGGGTAGTAGGGTGGAGGTGGCGCCACATGTCATGCAAGTCCAGCTCCTCAAGTCGGGTGCGAACCGAGCCCGAAAGCTCTCCCAACTGGTGGCGCCGTTGCACAGACCTGTCTAGCGCCGCGTCAAAAACCAGATTCAGATCCCCCCCCAACACTATGTGCCTATCAGAGGTGGACGCCACATCATCCAGTGCCCTATGCAAGAATTGCTCCTGGCGGTCATTGGGGCCGTAGATAGAGCCTACAGTCAGCACCAAACCTCCCACCCTAATCCTGTACGCCAAGAGCCTCCCTTTCTGCTCCGCCACTTTGTGTAAGATCTCCCCCCGGAACCCCCTGGAGAACAGAAGTGCAACCCCTGCCGTTTTGGAAGCGCTGGAGGAGAAAAGCTGCGTGGGGAACTTAGGGGTACGCATTCTGGGACAGTCTTTTGCCAGCAAATGGGTCTCTTGTAACAGGCAGACATCCGCCTGGGAATTCTCTAGCAGAGACAGTACCGCTCGCCTTTTAACCGGATTGTTCAGCCCTTTCACATTCAGAGTGACAACTTTAAGAGCCATCAAGGAGGGGAACTAACAAAACGCACATAAGCGGGCTAGGCCCAGCAAGCGAACATAGAAGCCACTTCACGAAACCCCAGCGCGCAGCAACATAGGCATCTCTGCGGCACAGTACAGACCCCGAACCCCACAACCCCTCAACAGGAGGAACCCCCCCCTTCCTCTGGAACATCACAAACCCAACCCCACACCACTCCCAACTTCCAGTCCCCTCGCTGACCCCCAAACTCAAAACACCCCCCTGCAATTCCCATTCCCGTTCCCCGCTTCTCAAACCATAGAAAGAAGTCATTGTCCCAGTCCGGTCCTTTACGGACAAGGCCGTGGAAAGTCAGTTTAGTGGACGTCCAGCCACCAACACCTGCACTCGCCATCCCGCCCCACCCGCCCCCAGAACCCCCGCACCTGCGATAAGAAAAGGCTAATGCAGACTCCCCCCGGAGTGAGTTCAGGCCGTCAGGGCCACTTCACCGGTCGCCGTCGCTCTGGAGGCCTCCTGGATGGCGGCCGACATATCCGCCCGAATCGTGGGCGAGTCCGGCCGCTCCGGCGGCGGGGTGCGCCTCTCCCCAGCCTGCTGCCAACCGTCCCGGGTGCTGCGTCTGCGGCGCGGCGTCGGGGTGTCTGTATCCGATGCCGTGATGCCCAATACTGTGCAGATATCCTGAAGGGACCGGAGCTGGTGCAATATTCCGTTCCACCGAAAAATCAGGCGGAAAGGGTGCCCCCAAGAGTACTGTGTCCCCTGTTCCCGGAGGAAGTCCGTGGCGATTTTAAAGGATTTTCTTTTCTGCAGTGTAACCATAGATAAATCCTGATAGAGGGCCACCGGGCGATCACGGAATCGGAAAGGCTGCCGCCGCCGCGCCTCGCGAAGGATCCGTTCCTTTAGGGGGAAGTCCGGCAGGAAGGCCAAGATGTCCGGGGGGGCGCCGTGGCCCTGCGGGGTCGGCCCACTCTGTGCGCTCTGTCTATGCGAACCTGGAAGTCCTCTGACTCCCCCAGAATTGAACGGAAGAGGGCCTCCAGGTATGCGGTCACGTCCTCTCCCTCCTCGCCGGACGGGACGCCCCGGACCCTGATGTTGTTCCGCCTGGACCGATTTTCGAGGTCCTCGGCGTGGGCCTGCAGCTCGATCTGTTGCTCCCGCAGCCGCAGGACCTCTTGCTGCAGGTGGGTGATCTCCTCGTCCCTGGAGTGACCTGCTTCTTCCACGGTGTTGACTCGTTCTCCCAGGGAGTCCACCTCTCGCCGACTCTCGCGGACCTCCCCGGCCACCTCCTGCTTCAAAGTCTGAAAATCCTCCCGCAAGGAGCTAAACAGCGACTCGAGGAACGATCTCGTCACCGGGGGCTCACCGCCCTCAGCGCCTCTGGAAGGGGCCGGGGAGGTCGTGGCTGATTGACTCCCTCCGCTGCGTAGGGCCCCACGCCCCAACATGTCCGGCAAAGTCCGATCACCCCTCCTCTGGCCCCTAGCGTTCGACATCCTGGCGGTACGGGAATCAACGATGGCCGTCGCTCGTGACCAGTGCCAAGGCAGCTATACTCTGGCCAGAAAGCTCCGTCACATAGAGGCCCCGAGCAAGGCCGGGCAGCTGGTCCGGGGTTCACAAAATGGCCGCCCGTTACAGTCAGTGGGCCAACGCCCAGGGAGTGAGGCCTACCTCCGTCGCGGGTCCAGTAGCAGAAAACACCGCCGGAGGGCAAGCGTAGGCAGTCGGGGCCGGCACTCCTAGCCGAATAACAGCTCCGGGGGCGTAACACTGCTCCTCCACAACCAGGGCTCGGCCAGAACGGCCGTACGAGGCTAGGACTCTCCAGGCCCCGGTCTTGCGTAGCAGTCGGAGGCCGACTCCGCCTCCCTCGGTCTCCTCCGCTCGGCTCCGCTCTCTCCGATTTCCTCCGTTCGACTCCGCTCCGCCGGCACCTACTCGGCCACTTCGGCTCAGACACTCCACCGGGACACCACAGGTAGCTGAGCACGCCGTCGAGACCCCAAGCCTGGAAGCCTCGCGGCCTCGGGATCGCACACCGGCCGCCCAGCGGGCTCCGCCCCGGGCTATCTCGGTCAGATTCGCACCTCCGGCGAGGCAATCAAAGCTCAACGGCCACTCCACACCACCACCGGGGTCACCAGGCGCAGTCACCGCTTGATCCGGGGGGGAATCAGCGGTTGCAAGCGGTGCAGGGTTTCAGGGGCACGGGAGCTCTCGGCAAGTGCGACCTCTCAGCCCGCCATCTTGGCCACGCCCCGGTGAACCTCTTTTAAAGAGAACTGGAGCGGCCTTCAACAGGAGCGGGCAATGTTCCCGTTGGGTGTAATGAACCATATTCCTCCTGGTGTTTGCTCTATGCAGGTACTAGTGATTGTCAAAGTGTTGATAAAAAAACAACTCACCATAATTCGCTGAGTCTAAATATAAATCCTCAGCATCAAAAGCAGCATAATATTTCAAATAGGAAAACAAAGCATCTACGGCCTGAACATCCCAATCATCAGAATGTATATTTTGTTTAATCACATCCCCATAGAAACCCTTAGGACATTCAGGACATTTATAACCTCTGTGGGACCATGGATTTGAAATCTGACAGCCTCCCATACAATCCCATCTAAGACGGCCAAGCAGTAAGGTTTACAAACGCCAGGTCCCTCTTCAATCTGTGTGATGAGGAATGGGGTGCCAAAGTTCCATTAATGTGTTGAATAGATGTTCTCTCCTCAACATAGTGTCCGTTGACAAGACGGAAAAAATACACCACAAATCCAATTGATATGAACAAAAAAAATTGAAAAAAGCACCAACCAAATGTAGGTCCAAGGAGGAATCAAAAAATGTTTTTTAAACCATGTAGCAAAAACAGAAATTTTTGAAGGTGTCTTCGATGTGGTAGAGTCAGTGTCAAATGAAAATCTGGACTCAGTAGCCAAACAAGTTTGCAAATCGGGCATCGATAAATCTGTGGGGTAATTATATTCAGTATCATCAAGATGATCCTCAGGTGGGGTACTCAAGAAAGGACTGGAAACTGCAGGCATCTCAATGGCAACGTCAGGCCTGGTATTAGGAAACGGAGCCAAAACAGAATGTCTCAATATAGAGGGACAGGAGACCGCAGGTGTCATACTAAGAAGAATCGGCCACTCTGTGTAATTTGAATTTGTCAATGGAGATGTACCTTTTCCCTTTACGACCTGGAAGTGATGGTAAAATGACTGTTCTTGTGCCCTGCACGCCAAGTACAGGAACAGGAGCTCGATAAGAGGGACGGAATTCTTTCTTGTTTTCGACCCTCTCTCAAAACAGTTCTTCAACTCGGGGTAATGAGCCAACTACAGGACTCTGCAATGCAGCATCAGATGTGGAGGGCAAGTGTTTCTTTGCAAGACTGTCTCTCGTCCCTTGTAGATTCTGTAAAACACGACAGTGTTCATCTACGTCAAAGGGGGGCAGCAGCGGCCGCCTGGTCTAGAACTTCAAGGTCCGGGACGAACATTTTGATACCAAAGAGCATTTTGTATGGGGTCCGCCCACCCAGAGGCCTTCTAGGGAGATTATTAAGTGCACGTTGTACGCTATTGAGATGGGATAGCCAGTTCCTTCCAGTGCCTATACCCCTGGCTGTCAAAGACTGCTTTAAATCTCGGTTCATTCGTTCCACAACACTATTACCCTCAGGTGTGTATGGAGACGAAAACTTGACTTGGACCCCCAACAAACTCATGGCATCCTTGTACGCATTAGAGGAGAACGCTGGACCCTGATCCGAATGGAAGGTGCGACAGGTAAAAATTCCCACAAAGACACGCAAGTCTCTTATGACAGTTCGCAAATCAGCGCTGCGTTGCGACCAGACCCAAACAAAGTGTGTGCAAAAATCAACTGCAACTAAGATGTACTTATACGCAGCATCAGATGAAAAAGGACCGCAGTGATCTAAATAAACACAAATAAGTGGTCTATTAGAAATGTACAACTGTGCCTGTGGCGGACGTGTTGCAGTCGAAGGCTTTATCTGCTGACAAATGTCACATAGAAGGACATAGTCTTGCGTCTGTTTGTACAGTCCCCGCCACCAGAAACGTTGTTGTAACTGAGATACAGTAGCCGAAACACCAGCATGCGCAGACGCAACACCCTCGTGGGCAGCTGTAATCAGTGTGGACCTGCGGTCCGCTTTGGGAATCAATCTTTCACCAACGTCCGGTATTTTCACATAAAGAACTTTATCAGGACTTAAGTGATAAGAATACTTTGAATGAAATCTAGTAAGATATTTATTTCCCTTCTAAGCAGCGGCAATTGCTGCCAAGATGTCATCATTAATCTTACTTTTGGAAGGTGTAACTGCTGCAACCAAATATGTTGAAACCGCTGTTTTTGCGGCCTCATCGGCCAAACTATTGCCTACAGCGTGAACTCCCATACGTTGATGACCAAGAGTATGAATTACATACACAAGTGGCAGCTGCTCTTTAAGTTCAGCCACTTGGACCCAGATCATTTAGGGCCCGATGTAGGTCGGTCGGTAACGGCCGAAAATTGGTATTTTCGGCCGTTACCGACCGGTACACCTGAAATGGTATGTAGGGGCACAATTTTACAGAATCGGTAAATTTACCGATTCGGTAAATTTACCGATTCTGTAAAATACCGAATCGGTATTTTTACCGATTCGGTAATTCTCCGATGTAGGTGGGACTCTTCAGAGTCCCAGGAGCCTTAACGAATCGGTATTTTACCATCAAATCCAATTTGATTGTAAAATACCGATTCAGGTGTGCATGCACACCTATGCCATGTGACAGGCAGACCTGCCCTTGGGGCAGGTATGCCTGCCACATGGCACCCGTGCCTGTTTTGGGGGTGCCAGAGGGTGTCAAAGTGACACCCCCTGCACCCTTGTGTGAATCGATATTTACCGATTCGGTAAATACCAATTCGGTAATGCCCATTCATTTCTATGGGCTTTGAAGCCCATAGGAATGAATGGGCATTACCGATTCTGTATTTACAGAATCGGTAAATACCGATTGTTAAAGATTCGGTATTTCAACATCTGGATATACCTACATATCCACACTTTAGATTTACCGATTTTTATTTACCGAATCGGTAAAATTCGGTAATTAAAAATCGGTAAATCTAATTTACCTACATCTGGCCCAAAATGTTTTATTGTGCTACCCTTGGAATCACGAAAATCATTCTGAATCCAAAAGAACAGGTTTTCATTGTAAGACTGCACACAGTAGTAAAAGTTATTCACAATGAGAGTAGTTACACTGGGATCTGCGTACTCCAATGCAAGCATCAGAGCTCTGCCAATTGGGTGGTACAGTCCCCTAATGTCTGCGTATGTACGACATCAGACTTGAATTCATCATTCACCATGGTACCAACCACATTGGCGCAACCTGAAACATATGCGTGCTTAGACCCATGCACAACTTGCGCTGAACCATCAGTGTAAATGATACAATGGAATCCTCCAAAGGCTGCATAGTCAAAGGAGCAGGATGAACAAACTCATTCTGCAAAAACTCTTGTGACTGCAAGGAGGCATCAAAAATGAATGTGACATCCGGAGATGTCAATGATGAAGCCCATTGTATCCACGGTGGTTGCAAAGCTTTAGAATTAGGTACACTGGCTTTCGTCACTGCCTCTAGTGCAGGATACGGGTTAACAACCAACATGCGTTTTCCCTGCGACAGTGCACGTTCCTTCAGAATCGCCATTTGCACTGCTGTCAAAACTTTTTCCACAGTGGAAAACCGCATTTCAGTCAAAGTGTACAAGTGTGACTTGTAAGCGATAGGTACTGTGACACCTTCGTTAAAAGTAAGGTATGTGAAAACGACTGCCCCAGGGATGATTCTTATCACCAGGTTGGTGTGGTTATCGCAAGTCAGAAAGAATTTAGATTCTAGAAGATCAAGCTGCAAAGATTGCAAAATTGCTGAATGTTCAGGCAGGCAGCATGATTTGGTAAAAGTAGGTTGTATCAAGTAGGCATGAGCGGATTTTGCGGATTGGCAATCCGCGAATTTGCGGATTTGCAAACTCGCAATCCGCAAAATCCGCGAATTCCCGCGAATTTGCGGATTTTTTTTTTTTTTGTGTTCGCCCGTGTTTCTGCCAGTTCGCGAGGGTTTTTACAATTTCGCAATTTGCGAACTTACCTGTCGGGTCGCAAGTTTTGCGAACTTGTTGTTTCTACGTGTCCAACCTGTTTGGGACACTCTTCTTCATCACTGCCACTCTCTGTCACCACTGCCACTCTCTGACTACTCATGCCACCCTCTGGCCCACCCATGCCACCCTCTGTTTCATCACCACACCCTCTGGTTGTCCAGTGTACATTATTTTCGGCAAAGCAAAGCACACCTTCCCTGCCTCAAGTGACCTGAATTAATTTGGGGCTGATTAATGTGTCACAGAATATTTTTTTAGCTGGCACCTGCTTCCTTAGTGCGCCCTGATTAGTGATCTTTTGCACTTGCTAAGTGCTTTCATTGTTGCAAAATTAGTTACAACACCTGCCCTGCCCCAACTGACAATAATGAATTAGGAGCTGATTAATGGATTTTAACTTCCAGCCTGGCTCCTGCTTGTCTCCCTTAGCTGTAATTCAGGACCTTTGTGGCATATGTGTAACTATTCTGAGGTTCAGAGCAGGGTCACATAATAGTTGCAACTGGCAACTGAACTCTGGAGGGGCCCCTCAGGAAGCACTACAGGAAATGGCTACTAATGATGTGCCTGAACTTTTGAACCTGGTAAGTAGTTACTTTCAGTTTTGCTTAGATCGTATTTCTGCAATTTCGCACTTATTCGCGGGGCGCGAACTCACGCGAACAGTGCGAGCAGTGCGAGCAAAATCCGCTGCTCGCGGATTTGCGGATTTTGCAGGAAATTCGCAAATCTCGCGGATTGCGGATTTCCCGAAAATCCGCAAAATCCGCGAGCGGAACGGATTTTCCGCCCATGCCTAGTATCAAGGCATACAATGGCTTGATACGCTGGGCATTAAGCATGGGCGAATTTTTCGAATTCGCGATCCGCAAATTTGCGGATTTGCGAATTCGCGATCTGCAAAATTCGCAAATTTGTGCGAATTTGCGGATTTTTGTTTTTTTGCGTGTTCGCGGGGTTTTTTGCGTGTTCGCGGGGCTTTTTGCGTCTTCGCGAACCACTTGCATAGCGAAGTTACCCATGCAGTCGTTTATGGGAGAGGGAGGGAGAGAGAGATAGATAGATAGATAGATAGAAAGAGAGAGAAAGAGAGGGAAAGAGAGAGGGAGAGAGAGAACGAGAGAAAGAAAGAGAGACCAGATCTCTGAAGGACCAGATTCCTGAGTTGCCCCTACAGAGCATACAGCTTTTTATTTTTAGCAAAATGCATATGAAAATTGTGCTATAAAGGTCTCTTTTAGTTTAACCCCTCCTGACAACTCAAAATGGGTGTATTTGCCATCCTCTCCCTTCTTCCTGTTTTTTATATCTGTAAGTGCTTCCTGATGAGGTTTAATTCCTTGGACAGGTGCCTCGTTGTCTACTTGTAACTATTCTCTGACCCTGCTTCAAGTGTCAGAGCAGGGTCAGAGAATAGTTACAAAGAGGCAACGAGGCGCCAGGAAGCAATTAGCAGCAGGTGTCCAAGTTGAAGTTAATTTGTTTGTAACCCTTTTGTAAAAGGTTACAAAGAAATTAGGTTCAACTTTTGCACCTGCTGCTGTAACCCTTGCTTGGCTGAATAATTCGTCCCCGCTGATTCGCGGATTTTACCGCGATTTCGCGAGATTCGCGGATCGCGAAATCGCGGAAAATCCGCAAATTAGCCCGCGAAACGGATTTTACGCCCACCCTTACTGGGCATATTCAGGAATGTATGTATGCCCGAAATTCAAAAATCCCAGCAAGGACTGTAATTTTTTCAGTGTTGTAGGAGCACTCAGCTGTGCACATTTCTACAAGAAGTGAGGATCCAATCCTCGACCTTCATTATTGAGCTCATTGCCCAGGAACAACACTGTGTACTCTGCAATGTGAGACTTTGCAAAGTTGAATTTGTAACTGAAGTCCGCAAAATTACAAATTCATGCGGACTTTGCGACAAAGATGTGCCCAAATTTAGTCGTTTGTGAGATAGATGTCATCCACATACGAGCACGCATCTGGGTCCACTCTCTCCAAGAGAGAGACTATACGAGCAGCAGACACACCCGGACTATTCTTATAGCCCAATGCCAGGCATTTAAATTGGCGATGTTTGCTGCCACTGGTAAAACTGGTCCATTGGGAACTCCGACCAGACAGATTGTGGGCAAACAAAATGTTGGATATGTCAAACGTAGTTTTGAAACCTTTACGCACAAGACCATCCACTAAAGCAGAGCCGTGGGTATTCTGTACTACACAGGTACGACAATGCGAGTTTAAATGCAGGTAATCCAATACTAAACGGTACGAACCATCAGGCTTGGTCACAGCAAAATGTGGGTTATTCATCGGTGACACACAAGTTTCAATCTCTCCTTGATATTCCAATTGCTCAAGGATTTCTGCAACGGAAGCTATTGCTTCACGCCGCATGGGATATTGAGGTTGAGGCTGTGGCATAGACAGCAAAGGAATCTCGTGGTGGAGGGAGAATTTATTCCAACCACAGTGAATACGGTAGAAAGCTGGTGCAAGGGCCTTAGCCCACAATCCAGCGCATGCTCCTTGGACACTGTGTGCGCAAAACTAGGGAGGATCACCTCCTCCCCTCTCGGAGCTGCGAGAACAAAAGGTGAGGGCCAGTCCGCCTCCGCTAAGAAAATGTCATACGTACTTTTAAGATTTTCCCAAAATACCCCTTTTATGGTACGTTGTATGTCACCTTCAATTAAAAGGCCAATTTCAAAAAGCCTATCAGGGGGAGCTACTCTAGTATCAGCTGTCTCTACAACAACAAATTGGTCAGTCGCTGTCACCTTCAGTAGTGGACACAGGGCTTCTCGTACTATGGTAATCTCTGCCACGCTGTCCAACAACGTCAGCGCCCATGTCTGATTCCGAAGCTGCATTCTCACTATCTGTGACATATCTCGCTGTTAAAGTGGCAACTTTCTTTTTCTGAAACTGATTGCCTTTTCCATCTTTCGGGCGGGGCTGGTCCGACTCTGCTGGCCACTCCGACCTCTGCCGCCGCTTCCACCACCAGAAGAAGAAGCCGATGTGTCCTGTAAAGAACGAGGAGAGCGTTGATCAGGAACCTGAAATCGATCAGGTGACTTAATCATAGTCCGGTCGCGCAAATCATAAACGCGCTCAGTAGACGCAGGCACTGGTGATGGGGGACGGGACTCCTGTTTCTGTTGCTGTTTCCCCTGTGTTTTATTTCTGTTCCAATTTTGCTTTGGAGCTTTGGGCTGAACGTCTGCATCAGACTTCAGACCCTGAGGTTGTTTTTTATCTTTAGCAGGAAAGGGCGTGACTCATAAACTATTGCGGCCAATGGTTTTATAAGCCGCCGTAATAATTCTTGGTAACTGTCGGGGTTTGTCGGCATCGGGGACTTCGCGCAAGGCATTAGCCACTTAAAAGTTCACTGCATCTCCCTATATATTAGAAAGGACTAGATCGTAAACTACGTCAAATTTGACTACAAGTCTCATTCCCAATTCAACTGCAGCCTCCGGTCGGTGTTCATCCTGAACACGCTTAATGACCGTCAGAAGGACAGCCATTAACGGAGTGCCAAAGCAACTTGTGTACACGGCCGCAAAAAATTCTACCCCGTGACTTGCAGTCACGGGCTTCTGGTACCAAGTCCTTGGGTAAACTAATTGTAAGAATCCTGTGTTTTTCTACGGGAGTCTAATTAGGAAAAACCGCCTCCAGCTGGTCAAACTTCTCAGCAAGCCAAAAATGCATATCATCCTTATCCTGGGGACGCTTGACCATAACTGCATTAACCATCATGGGACTAAGCTTCATTCCGCTTGGTCCAGCTGGAAGCGCCGCAACACCAGGGGCCCGCCCTGGAAATTGCAGGTGATATATTGAACTAGGGCCCTAATAACACTGGTTGCAGAGTTATATAAGGGCTGTAATTCAGCAACGGGGATTATGCCCGCACGAGGGTGCGGGTGAATCCAGCCAAAACCGGCCAAGAAGCGTCTGGAATGGACAAAGGACTCAATCTAATTGCCGTTACACTGTGGAGAAGGGCGCCATCAAACCAAACACGGTGCTCCCATGCCGAAATCGGAATCTCCTGTGTCCTATAAGGAACATATTCCACGGGCACGTCTGTGTGAGTGTAAGTGTGAAATACCTGCGTAGCAGCATCCACTGGTGGAAACGTCACCCATGAGTAGAAAATCTCAAATGGGTAAGCAACCTCCGCAATCACCAGCAAAATAACTGCCATGCCCTCCAGACCAACGTTATAAGCCTGCAAATGATTGCGGACCGCAACGCGACTATGCTGTGGTATGTCAACGCTAGCCATAGCAACACAGAGAAGAGGTACAATGTAAAACAATGTAGCGCAAATGGGTAGTAATTCAAAAGGAAACCGTTTTGATAGATTCAAGCTTGAAAGACCTATGTAACTATAGGTAGGTTTATCCAACACTACTGATAACCGGAAACAATAGTGAAGGGGCTAAGGACTGATATAAGTACTAGTCAAGCTTCATGAAATAAGACCACCATTGTTGGGGGCCATGTTGTAGGGATTCTGCTCCTATACAGATCTGTGCATAGAGACTTGGGACCTTAGTGAATTAGGGTGTGCCAAAATTCACCTTAGTACCCCAAATCCCCTACCAGACTAGCATCAGTGTCTCATTGGCTCTTCCAAAATACCATCAACTAGACAACCCAGAACATGCAACTTAGGTTACCTCAGGCAATGTGGAAAAAATGAACACTCTTTTGTTATACTCTCATACCAGTCCAAAACAGGGAGTAAAAGAAGACATGTGCAAGTTTGAAATATTTATTTCTAACGCCGTGTTCTCATGCGCAGCATCTTAGCTAATACAAGCAGACATATTATCAGAAACAAGATTGTCAGCATAGTTACTATTCCATAAAAAACAAAGGGAGAAAGCATGTTATAATGCTAAATGGAAACAGGTTTAAAATATACCTACATTTCCTTCTCCCTTGCTAGTAGGTTATTTTATATCTACAGAAGGTCTCTTGGGTTTACAAAAACGGCCCCATACCTCTGGTATTAACAGAAATTGATCACATCAGATTCTGCACCATCACTCATCATACAAATGTTCTCCAAGTGTGTGTAATCATGCCCACGCAGTGCATTATTAAAACGCGCCAATCTCAGAGGTGGCCACAGCTGCATATGTGTTATGTCTAGAACGTGCACTGATCAGTCCGAACAACAACCACTGTGTTGAAATAACCTTGAAGGCCTCAGCACTCACTGTTCATACTAAGCTTACCAAGCAAGGCTGCTAATATAGAAAAACATGTTATTCTCGTGTGAAGCAAAACACTCTGCTAAACTCTAAACATTTAATAAAGTGTGTGCCGTGTGCAAAAGGCAGCAGAAAGGAAAAATTGTGTTTAAGCTTCTAATAAGCTCATGTCAACTTAACACTGTGTGAATGCAAGGATCAGCCCCACAACACAGCCATACAGTGACACTGCTGGTGTTGAAAGTGTAACTCAGAACAGGCTTTGCCTGTGCAAATGGATGTCTGAGTTCATGGGGTTTTCACATGCTCATTTGTGACATTACAAAGACTTTTGTCCAGAGGGTACTGATGGAAGTATTTTTTACTTGAAATTGGCACCCTGGAACTGTGAGCATTATGCACAAGAGTGAAATGCCTGTGGCTAACACTCTTGGTGGAAATACCCATATGACACAGCGGATTGTTGTACTTTTTGTTTCATTTTGTGTACTGACTTGCATGTGTAGGCACTGTTTGCCCTCTCATATTGTACATGCACGTGACTGTTCTTATGGCCCACGTTTAACCTCAGTGTGAGTCCCCCTGGCCTGCACTGCTACTGCTCAATTTGACAGGGACCCATCACTGAATGGACAGAGTTAGACATCTTGGCAGTGACACAGCCAGAGCTGGATGGATGCTTGAGGGCCCATCAGCAGCAAGTTGGGGGTGAGTATTCTGCGAAGGGTGACTTTGGGTGTGAGTGACTGCATGTATCCCAACCCTGAGCCAGTGATGTTTCTAGTGTGATGCTAAGGCTTGTAAGTGGCCTTTGTGTTGAGTGCAACTGATATACATTTAGGCTACATGTACTTTCTCATGTGTTTAATGTAATGGCCCGTGACATTGCATACTGAGATGTGGCCTCAATGCATCGGCTGCATTAGGGGAGTCATGGACATCCCTGGGCAGTGAACGGCAGTGTGCCTCATTTTAGTGTGCTTTCGTTGATGTGTGCAGTGCCTGACCGCAAAATTGTGAGACCTACACATCTGACACCAATGTGCAACTGTAGTTGTGCTTCAAAGCACAACATGGTGGATAGAAGGAGCTTATGGCCATAGCAAAATGACATTTGGGAGTCTGCATCTGTGTTTTCCCCCTAAAGTGACTTCATATGTGACTGTGAAAACATGTTGAGATGTACATCTTTTTCACCTACAGGCACATGGGTATGCTTACAGGACTCTGAATGTCAGGTTACATGGAGGCATGGGTAAGCTATTTGGCTGTGTGAACATCACATGAGTCATGAATGCCAAGTATGCATGTGCATGTGACCATGCATCTTTTGATTTACGCATTAAGGTTGCACATGCAGACTGCACAGGGTGGTGTGCAACATGGGGGTATCATCATCTTGTTTTGTGCTTTGCTTGCATATGATGTTTGGGAGTACGGAACTACACTCAGCCTATATCTCTGTCTCTTGCAGCATCTACCGATGGCACAGAAGGACATGGGACGGACACCAGTGCATCTTGCATGACTGCTACACATGAGCTCACTGATACTGATGTGACCAGCGCCTCGGAGGGGGACAGGGGTTCCCTTGAAGAATCATGCCCAGAAACATCAATCTCAAAGTCATCTGATGCCAGCGGTGACTCCTCGATGTTGGCGGGCACAGGGAGTGGGAAATCTGGCTCTTCCTCCACCACACATCATCCAGTGACCACCGTCCCGGCTACTTCCACTAGTGCTGGTAGAGTGTCCTTCCCCCTAGGCACCGCGGCCCCTGCACCTGTCTCCCCTGATGCCCTCAGTGTTGAGGTGGTGGACCCTTTGTGCCAGCTGTGTGTGGGTCAGACTACTCTCCTGAATGCCTTCGAGGAACATGACAAGAAGTTGGCACAGGTAGTTGCCTTCATGGAGGCCATTCATTCTGATGTGGGTGGGCGACACAGAACTGTCCAGTCTTTGTCCTCCACAGTGATGGCAGCCATTCAGCTGTCACAGGCTCAGAGTCCAGTTCCAGTCCCTTCGGCAACCCCCCTGCAAGTGGCAAAATCTTATGAAAGTGACCACACACCAAAACCCTCAGGCTCCAAGTACTCCACACACAGCACACAACAGCAGCACTACAAGTGGCCCAGAGCGCAGACACCATCCCCAAAACAAAAAAAGTCACACAGGAGCTCAAAGGCAAAAGCCGTTCAGGAGACACTCAGGGGCATCAAACCAAAAAGCAGGCCTCAGGCTCACATACATCCAAATCGGCCCCATTGAAGGACATTTCCATCCGAAAACCTGCTTCCAAAGACAGGCAATCAGTTGCTGTGCCTGCTGTGAAGCTGGTGCCGGCAAAGAGTCTGCAGAAACAACTCTCTAAGGCAGATTCACCCACAACCTCAACTCCCACCCACACCCATGTGAAGCTGGGACAGGAGGACAATCTGGGGGGTTCACCTGGTCAACAGGGGATGAAGGGGAGAGGTAAGGCCAGGCCAAGCGTACCACCAATTCCAACAGATCCCCAGAGGGAGGTCCACCACCAGCACCTGATGCACCTTTGGTCGAGAGTGTGCCTGTTGTGTCCACCCCACCTCCAACTCCTACCAAGACAGTCCTTGACTATCGAATCCCCAAGAAGTGGAGAGGCAGCCCTCCACATTCACCCTCACACACTGTGCCTTACAGCAGCATGTCTCGACCTCCCTGTGCCACCACGCCCCCTGATCCAAGCAGCCCTCCGGATCACAAAGCTACTGATGCCTCTACTTCAGCTGCTCCTCTCTATCCCAGGTCCATTCCTCCAACTGGCCCAACAGTCAGCCACCTCCCAGTTCGACTGATAGCCAAGTCTGAGGCAAAGTCCTCTTCACAAACTTATCTCTCCCACAACAGTGCATGGACAGCCCATTTTTATCCGCCTAGCTGTGTTGAGTCCCATGGCAGTGTACAGTGTCACCCATTCCCTGTGCAGGTTCTCAGGCACACATGTACCTCCTTTGAACGATGAACTGGCGACTGGCCTTGTTGTTGTCTACTTTGGATGCCCATTCCCTGTGCAGTTTCTCATGCACACATGTACTTGTTTCTACTTTGTACTGGCCAATGGCCTTGCTGTTGTCTACTTCTGATGCCTATCTTGGTGATATGTAATAAAGACAGTTAATCCTGTTGTCTGCTTTGTCAGTGTCCTTGCTAAATAAAAGTGTTTTCTGTATGGGTATGGTTGCTTGTGACAAATGCTCTATATGCCACTTTAACTTTGCCAATTGTTTGTTTTACTTTTTTAGAGTTTGTCAGTGGTAAAATGCACTTTAGGTCTTCTTGACTCTGAGGCTTGAGGGTGCAATGATGGGTGTTTGTGATGATCTACTGTTATCATACTCATCATATGGGCATGTTTGCTAAATTGTACACATGTCATGTTATAATTCAATACCACAACAGAGGTGACTTCTAGCCAAAGGATTACTTGTGTACATATTGTGTGGATCAGCCATGTGTCTTGTTACTGTTTGTGCTCACTGTGCAGACCTACTTAGCCACACTGACATTATTTGTGGTTTTTCGCATGCATTGCTGTCACTGGACCCATTTCTGGCTCCAGCATGGTATGTGATATGTGGAGTCATGCAATCTCCTATAGGTACATCTGATGCCTACACATTGTGAGTGACTCCTCTATGTGTTTGTGTACAGTACACTCCTCACCTGTCCACTACTGACCTACACACCACTTCAATCTCATGTCTTCCACCGCATGGCTTGCCAGTGTGTGAGCCTCCCCACCACTTACACTATGCTTTGTGATGCTGAACTGCGTAAATGACCAATGTGCCACTCAGGCCAGTTTCCCATTTACATATGTGTTATTTTCCTATACTGGTTTGCTGTCATGGTTGCTCATGTGCAGTGCATATGTCTGGGCAGCACAGTCCTCTGGTCATGTTGTTTGCAACTGGCTGTCCCTGATTTGTGCATCTGTGGGTGATGGCTAAGTTGTATGTGTGTTTGCTGAGGTACTGCTACCCTTCCTCAGTTTGATGTTTTCTGTGTGCTGTGCTGAATTGTGTTGTGGGAGTAGATGATGTGACATTCAGATGTGTGTGCTACTGATATGATTGGTGTGCACGCACTGCTTGGTGCATGCAGTGATGTCAGTGTATGTTGCCTTGTACTTGCTTATTGTGCATTCCCCGGATGTCCAGCTGAGTTTGCAATGTGATGGATTGGTATGTGCATCTGCTGTGTTTTTGTAATGGATGTATGCATTGTTTGACCTGTGTTTGCTCTTTCTACTGACAGCTGCTATGTGTGTGTGATGTTCTATTTGCATGACATGTGTGTGAGTAGTTGTTCCTGTGTGATACATTCAGATGTATGTTACAGGTGTGGTGTGCATTACTTGTGTGTCTGTCACATGCAGCAAGGTGTATTCGTGTTGCTGGGCTTGCTTTGAGTGCACATTGGTGGTTTGTCCTCCTATTTTTGACCTGTTACTTGCCAGGATTGTGCATGTGCATGCTTGTGGTACATTATGGCACCTTGTTCATTTGATGAGTGGTGTGGTGTCTCTGTCTGTGTTGGCTGATTGTCCCTTGATCACAGTTAGTGTTCATGATTGATTCTTGAGGATGCACTTCTTGTTTGTGTTGAGGTATCTGTGCATTTGTCCAGAGTGACAATGTTGTGTATACCTGTTCTCTCTAGGGTCACATTGCCTTTCCACTGTTTGGCTGCCCATGTGTGGTGTTGTTGGACTTCTGTGTATGCTGGTTGTGAGATTTGTGTTTGGCTATTGTTTTTGTGTCCGCATTGATTCAAGCATCCGTGAGTGTCACTGTGATGTTTGTGGATGCACCACAGGGAGTGTGATTGGTTGTCAGTGAACTCACAGGACATCATTTGTACCACTATGTGTGTTTCAGACAGGTGTGGAGCATTGCAGGTGTGTGGTATGTGTGAAGGTCCTACTTGTGTTTTACAGTCAGGGGAGTGCCTTGAGTGTTGTGCTGATGACATACACATGTCAAGTAAGTTGACACAGATGTGTGGCTGATCACCGTTTGACTTCAGACACTTCCTATCATTCCTGTGCCTATGCATGGCTTGCCTTGCACCCATGTCTGATTTGATGGCCTAAGGGTGGTGCGATATGTTCCTTCTCTTGCATGTAATGTACACATGCTTTGTGGCTTGCTCCATGGCTTTCCAGCACTGTCCACTTCACTTTTGGCTAGCCCATTTATTGTCCTCCATTGCTGCTGACCTATAGTATGAGTATGTGGCAGAGTGGCAGTGTGGGGTATTTGTGAGTGACTTGACAGGCAGTGTGAACAGTTTAGTGGATGTTCATATACAGTGTAAGGCTTCATTTTGGAATTATACTCAGTTTGGTTCACATGAGTGGAAGGTAGGTGTGAGGAGCAGGGTTGCCCAGCCCCATAGCTTCTGTGCAGGGTGTTCCTCTTCACCCCCACCTTCCAAGACAGGCACCCTTGTCCATTGGTTTGTGGGATGCAAGGTCTGGCTACACCTGGGAGATGAATTGTGCAGGGTGGCAGGGAGGAGCACACTGCATGTTCAAAAATGGGTGTGGGAAGCGTAGTGTGTGAATGGTGGAAGAGGACCCCAGTAAATCTTTGCAGACTGACCATGCCTGGTGCAAGCCCTGCCTACTACATTGTTTGCTGGTTTTCCTGCGTCTTCACGGCTGCGGTGACGAGACTGGGAGATTGCTGTAGTTTCGCTTTTGATGGGTGACCCGGATGCGGAGGCGTGATTTTCTGACAGGTAGGACATGAGTGGGTACACTGGGGGAATTTGTTCCTGTCCACACCAGAGTGTCTGATGTGGACAGGAACCATGTGTCAGCACAGGAGTTGTGTCTTGTGGTTGTGCGTGGAGTTGTGCATTTGTATACCTGCGGCGTTGTCCGTGGCAGTGTATTATTTGCTGGTAGTGGATGAGGTACAGCAGCGGAAAGGCTTGAAGAGCTGGATCCACTGCAGTCCGGACTGGGTGGAGGATCCCGGGAGTCTGGTTTCGCGCTCCACTGTCGTGCTTTTGCCGTCTCTGGATGGGTGGATTCTCGGCTGCAGTGTGATGGGCTATTTGCGGCATTTTGATTTGTATTGCGGACGGGACGTCATTGCGCACAGCAGTGCGTCTCTATTGGCTCCCTTGATGGATGGAAAATGGGCTATGTTTGCCAATTGTCATATGGCCGCCACGAGGACCGCTGCTGGAGTTCGGAAAAGTTTTTTTTCCGCCACCGCCAGCACTGCGGGTGTGCCTCTGCCCGCCATCCTAATGAGCACCTAAGTAAGTAGATAATGCAGAAATAACAAGAATTTAGAAACAGATATATTGAAGAGGATTTGGGAAAAAATAAAATTAGGAAACAGAAATAATAGTTCAAAATAAGGAGCGGTAAAAGTTAGGGCAATATATATTAATATTAACAAAAGTATAGAGGACTTACTGGGGCCAGCAGGGTAATATTCTGATGAGCGTTCCTGCCCCTGCGAGACCCCTTCAGCTCCTGCACCCACCTCGGCACACCTTGATGTATTTTTGCCCCTGGTTGCTGATTATCATGTAAGAAATAATTAAAGAGACAAAAAATTATTGGTAATAAATAAATATTAAATAATCGCTTCAAAAACATTTTTGACAGGAAACGGCAATTACAATAACATTGACATTTCCTAAATCAGATCGACCAGTAGTAGACTAGTATCGCTGTCGCGGAGTGTTCTATCTTTATATTTACACAGTTCGATTCATATTCCTGAATCCTAAGGTTACCTAGCCTGCTTATTCCAAAGACTGCAATGAATTGCAAAAAAATTATACTTGCTTCTAAGTTCTGAATCTCCGATCTCATTTGCAATCATCTCAAAGCCAACCCCCTTTTGACGGGCCAATTCACTAAGTCTGCATTTAGTCTTCTTAAATGCATAGATGAACGCAAGCATATTGCATACACCAAATTGGTTGGTTGCTATTCATTCACTATGCAAACTACAAAAAAGGTTCTACTAAGGAATAAAGAGTCAAGAACTGAAGTCACGTGAGAGGACGCATCACACGGACTACTTATTTACTAACTAATACTCAGTGACTAACTAACTACGACTATCTTAGTGACAGCACAAAGGAAAGGAGTCTCTCTATTCTGCATTACCTAACTTAAGTTCTCTAACTTCTCTTACATAATCAGCCCAAGTGAGCCCAAAGTTGCAAATAACTCCAAGTAAGATTAGTAGCGCCGAGCCCCTGTCTCAAAGAATAACGATCACATAATATAAGATTTTTAAACGTACTTACCTGCATGTGAGCAGCTGCATTCTTGCTACTACATAGACATAGAACACACAAAATTAATAATATTTAGCTACTCACCAAACCCTGTGGCCTCAACACCAGCAGGTCCAGCAGGTCCTGCTCTCCGTTTAGGATATCAGACCAATGTGAGTCACTTTCTTATGGATGCACCGGACCCCAGAGCAGTGATACATTGCCCGGTGCAACCTCACCCCTGCTGATGACAATCCTGGAGCCTGTACCCAGACCTAGGTCTGCCGCCTGCTGCCAGGGTGGAGGGGAAGTGGAGCTGCATGAAAAAAACAAGAGCTGCCACCTCCACCTCTGAAAACAAGACCCAGGCTGCACCCCTTCCGCAAGGAAGGAAGCTTTTTTTTCCCCAGGTAGCACTCTCTGCCATGATGTTGGGGGGGTGGAGGGGGGTGTCAGGGGCATTAAAGAAAATGTAGCAAGTAAAAAAGGAAGGGAGGGGAAGAAAGGAAGTAAAAAAATGAGAAAACAGCAATATAGAAAAACAGTACAAATCGCAGTAAAAACACAAAAAGTAGAAGAAAACGCAAAATATACACTTAAGAATGGAGAGGAATAGATAATAAATAAAAAAAGATGAGAAAAAAAGTTTTGGGAACAAAGGTTTGGAAAGATTTAGGGAGGATTCAAATCCGGCTCCAGAACCAAAACGAAAAGTTGAAAAACAAGGTGTGTGCGACCAAGTGGTGAAGTTCGCACAATATTGTCCCCTGAACACGCAATATGCTTTGCCGTATGGCAGAAATATCTTGCGAACGGGCGGAACAAACAACTCTGCCCACTCGTGGAACTCCACATAGCGTTGTAAAGTTTTTTTTACAGCTTCACAGAGTTCCACGTAGCACGGCTACGTGAGCTCTTCCCAGGCTTACCTACAACACCACCAACATTCTGAATCTGTTCACCTCGAATGTCTGCTTCTCTAGCAGAGTGTTTAATCCTATGCTTAAAACTCTGAGTTAGAGTGTGACAAGCCCTTTTTTTACAGCAAAGTCTTTAAGCATAGGATTCACGAGTGCCATCCATGATGAGCTGAAAAATGACAAAAGCCTTTTACCACTTCAGGCACAGTATTACAGCTTTGGATTGATAAAATACGACCAAGGCCAACCTGAAATTAATCAATCTACTTAGAGCTCTTACAAGAGGTATAGTTTTGTCAATGCACAAGGGAGTATCCAGAATAAGTCAAGACAATACTCTATCAGGATTAGCATGCCACATGAATCATGAAAAAAATGAATTCTTGGTAGGATCCAAATTTAGCTGGAGAGTAGCTCCCCCACATAGAACATCCTACAACACCACTTAAACGTTGACAGTGTCCCCCTCCCTGACTTGACTTTGGTCCCAGTGACACCATACCCCAGGCCCAGCATATTTTTCCGAAGGGGAGGAGGGGTGTGGGGCTCCTCACCAAGCCAGTTACAGCCTCAGGGACTTCATTCCCCATGGCCCACCATATTTCTGAAAGAAGGGGTGCACGTCCAACTTTTATGAGCTGATTTCATCCAGGGGGCCACCATACCCAGGGTCCATCACATTTTCAAGAATGGGAGGGAGCATGGACCTCCCTCCAAAAGCCCATTACAGGGAATTGCCCACACAGTACCCCTCCTCTGCCCTAGAAAGGCCCAAAGACCTATATTTTTAAAGGGGGAGGGAGAGCACATCCCCCTCTCTGTGCCTCCATAGGCCTCAGGGTCCCCATTCCCTGAGGCAAGCTCACGTGTTGTGTCCCGGGGAGACCCCCGAGGGACACAGCTTCCCTGCCCACAAGAGCACAGGTAGGAAATAATTGTATGTTCAAATCTAGGTGGGGACCTGTAGAAATGCACCCGCTGGGTAGAGCATACATTCGTTTTCCTGCCCGCACCCCTGCAGGCAGAGAAACCAAGATTGCTTTCGCTGGGTGGAAGGAGAGAAAAAGAACTTCCTCTCACCGATCGGGAGCACTGCTGGCTACTGCTGTACCCAGGATGGGTGCATGCAGGGAGGGAAACTAGTGGGCAGTGGAGGCCCTGGGACTCCACCCATAGCCCACTAATTGTGTGACTTGGTCCCCCAGGTGAGCACTGGGGCACCCACATTAGGCCCCAGTGTATTGGATCACTGGGGCCTGCAATAGGCTTGTGGAGGGGGGCCATGCATTTCTTCCCTTAAAAAAAAGGCCCCAGGGATGGGATACCCAGGGCCCGTAAAAGCATGGGGAGGGGGCCATAATGCACCCTGCATTTTTTTTCCCTGCATATTTGGGGTTCCCAGGGCCTTCCAAGGCTCGGGAGGAGGCCACATACCACCTCCCCTTAAAAAACGTAATTTGCCCTAGGGATGATGTCTCCAAAGCTACAATGGTTTGCAGAGGGGGCTGCACACCCCCTCCTACATAACATAACACATGTATTTGTAAAGCGCACGTTCATCCGGAGGTATATTGGCCCTGAATAACAGGTATTTATTGTTACCCAACTCAATGGTACTCATTTTATCAGCCTCAGATAGAAAAAAGGCTGAGTGGACCCGACGGGATTTGAACCTGTGACCATGAGGTCAAACACAAGCCTCTGCAGTGGGCGCATTAGTCCACCAAGCCACCAGACCATACTGAATATTAAAAAAAAGTAGGAATTAAAAATGAGCCCTTAGAAGAGGCTTGGGGACCACCAAACAGTTATTTAATGTTGTGGAGGGCTGTATGGAGTCCAACAGTACCTCTTCTGGGTCATTATATCCATGACCCCAGGAGAGCTTGCCATATTTTGTAAAGCACTCATAGCGGCAGCATTATTCTCTTCAGCTGGCATGCAAAGACCTCTTGTGGTTGGTTCGAAAGCTTCACTTTGTAGCTTTAAATTGTTTTAAAAAACTCAGACATGATGATTAATAATCATCATTAAATGAAAATAATTTTTATTAATTATTGTACTGTGTGAATTAATGAAATGTATATTTGATTATAACTATTGGATAAATGGTGTGCTTTTTTGACGCAGATAATACGTATGCTTTGTATATGTTGATATGCTGGGCAATAGGCCTAATTGACCCATTAATCAGTAGGTTTGCCTTGCTTAAAAATACATCCTTTGTATTGTAATATCACAACCAGCCATGTGCACCCACAGGGGTTTGGTCACAAGGCCCTGCTCTGAACCCCCATCATCCTCAACCCCTCGCTAGAAGCCAGGCCCCGGAGTCAGCCCCACACCTGCACCTTCCAGTGGCAGGGTTCGACGCAGGTCCTAAGAATGTCAGAAAAACTGGAGTTGATTTTCTAGATATCAAGGCATAGATCCAAAACACAATTCTTCCAAGAGATCTGTATTGTAAGCCCACATCACGTGATAGCATTTTAGACGCAGGTAGCCATCACCCACACAATTTGGAATGGAGTATCCTATTCCCTCTTGGGGATTACTCAGAGCTCTGTGCAACTGTACTTCTGATATTTCATGTGATAGTGAAAAAAACTGAGATTTGAGTCGATTTAAACAGAGAGGCTGCTTAGACAAGATACTCTGTAATGAAATCAGAAAAGTAACCACAGGAACCCACAGTAAACTCTATATGGCACTTGGCGTAGCACAGATGACCAAGACCGCAAGACTTGTGTTGGCGGAGCAGCAGTCCACCGTCCGTCATATTACGACTCTTAAAGTCATTGCCGCGGTGGACCGTCGGCTGCTGGTGGTGGTGCAGGAGCACTACAACACAATATGATAGGCAAGGACTGGTGCAGTTCCGCTCAGCATTTTACGAGTTCCTGGACCACCAGCGTTCTCATGGGGGAGCCCCACCACAAAAAGGCTGGTCGTGCAGGAACAAAGGGGCCCTACAGGGCCTCTATAGCCGCTGCCATGGGGATACATTCAGGGGGGCACAACATGCCCCTCCCCTGTCTGTACCCCAACAAAATTTCAGCCCGGCATGGATGTCTATGTCTATGCTGTGATGAAACTGTTTTGCAGTTCACATTTTGGTGCCTGTTTTCCAGGCACTGCCATGGGAATAGCAAAGGACCGCTGACCATATCACAAATTACACATTGGTGACTCGTAATACCGTAGGCGGTGCTTGCAAGGTTTTCGCGCAGCGGAGGTAGCATTGCGCCATCTCAGCTGCGCCAAAGTCGTAATCAGACTCTAAGACCGATCATAACATGCAATACACAAACCAAGAAAATTTGAGAAATATTACAACATACCCCAAACTTTACAAGGCACTCTAGTAACCAATTATTTACAACCCACAGAGCCTAAAGAGACGCAGTTGACAACCCAAATAGTTTTTAGAAGTGTGGTTCCTGTAAAGCATGCACTAATAGTCATAGTAAGAAGACTTATGCAGATCCCTACACAAATTGAGTACTACTAAACATAAACTCATACATTTTTCGCAAAGCAGATTTTGCAATTCCTGTAATAGAATTCCCAGGCTCCAAGAATTATGCTAGCTCTACCATTTTTTTTGTGAAGATAATTGTTTTAGAGCACATAAGAATCATTCACAACAATGACTGCAGCTAACCAGTAGTTGCCATTTTGCCTCAAAACATGCTGAAAATGAGAACTTGGGGGCATATTTATGAGCCCCATAGCATCGATTTTGCACCACGCAAAGTAGTGCAAGAGTGAAGCAACTCAAATCGGATGGTAAAGGTAATCCCATCTTTAATAATGGGAGAAGTAGCAGCAGGATTGACTACTTTCTTATTAACTTCGAATTGTGGTCAAAATTAAAGGATATGGAGGTTTTAAATAGACCAGAGAGTGATCACGACCCATTGTCATTGACTCTAGAGGTTAAAGGTCGCCCACTGGGGAGGGGCAGCATGGAGATTGATACGGCAGATGTTGTTATGTCTCTCGACTGTCGAAGAACGGGTTTCTGAGGATGAGAGCACTATGGCACAGATAAGGTCCACTCTTGAAGAGTCTCTCGTAGCCCTATCCTTTCTTGACTCCAGCGAGGCTAGCTTTACAACCCTTACAGAAGCCCATGAGTCCCTGTTTATTAGGCTGAAAAGCTATTTCACAAACAATATAAAAAGATCTATAGTGCTCCCCATCCATAAAGCCGCAAAATTGTATTTTTGGGTCATGCAGGTTAGCTTTAAGACAATTGTCCCAAGCAATAAGGGTGGGATCTACCCAGGAGATAAGGGAACTCAGGGCAGATTACAGGGCCACTCAATTTAGGGCAAAAAGGGCCTATGATGAAAATAGATGGAGGGACCTTCTAGACAAAACCAATGAGAAAAATTAATAAAATAGGGCAATGATAGTGCTGGCCCGGCTCCTGTTAATAACATTCCCCCAGAAGTATGGGTCGCACACTATCAGGCCAAATTTTCATCGCCTGAAGAAATTACTGGACACCAGCCCTGTGTAGAGACGGACTCAGTCCTATCCTTTACACTAGGGGAAAATGAGAGAGCTCTTGCAGGCAAAGCACCTGGACTGGACTGTATTCCGACGGATATATATAAATCAGATCGGGGGAACTGGCTAAAATATATCCATGTCCTTGTAAATGGTTTGGCTAGAGGCGCCCCCATTCCAGAATCCTGGCATGGAGCTAAAATAATCCTCATTTATAAAAAGGGGGATCACGCCTGTCCATCTAATTACACGCCCGGAAGCCTTATAGACACTCTTCAAAAAATGGTGTCAAGATTAGTTCTAAGTAGGGTAAACAGGTAGACAGATGAGAACAAAATACTATTCACTTATCAAGTAGGATTTCGTTCCCATGTTAGCACTATTGACCAAGTCTTCAGATTCATGTTGATATACTGGAACACAGTGGTCTTAGCAGGGGGGACACTCTATTCAGCATTCGAAGATCTTAAATCTGCTTTTGACTTAGTCCCCCACCCTAAAATACACTGAGGGAAGCAGGGATGCCTGCTGAGATCTTATCTTTTATTTTAAAACTACATGAATCAACATTCGCCCAATTATGTTGGAGTCAGCAGGGTGAGTTAACAGACCGCTTTCCTGTGAGCAAGGGAGTTCTGGCCCCTACCCTTTTCTCTTTATTCATAAATAATATTATCTCATACTACACTGAATATCCCAAGGATGCACCTACTCTTGCTGGATCCAGGGTTCCGCTTTTAATGTTTGCAGACAACACTTTCATTTTGTCCAAAACACAATCTGGTCTGCAACGTGCCCTTGATTGATTCATCTTGTTCTGCAATGACCATGATTTAGTAGCAAGACGAAGTTCATGGTCTTGCACAAACACAAAGTAGTGAAAGCTAGAGTGGAAATGAATAATGCGCCCCTGGAACAAACTGACTCCTTTGCATATTTGGGCGTTACTTTGGGCAAACGTTTGAACTGGAAGCCACAGTTAGATTTATTAGTCTTAAGGCAAAATCAATTAGCAGGGGCCAGTGGGACTGGCTCTATCCATTTACCAAGGGGAGGTTAAGCTTCAATAATTTATGGTGGGGAACTCTGGGGGTTTGAAAATCTAGCTCCATTAGTCTTAGCCCAGGATACGTTTCCGAGGGCGCTGACTGCCCTTCCTCAATCTTCGCCTCTTAGGCCCCTACTTTTAGATTTAGGATGTATTTCCTAAGAGGAGGCTGCGGGCTTTAGACCACTTGCCTATTGGCGAAGACTTTGGACTACCCCGGAGCTTGCACCCTATGCAAGAGCTGTTAAGTTTATTAGAGAAGCGGATAAGTCAAATAAAATCTCTTGGTTATTAAAGATTAGGGCATTGTTATTAGATATGGGCCTCATTCACCCGTGGGAGGACCCAGAAGGGAATTTATTCCAGTACAAAAAAGATTTGAAAGCCATATATAGGGACAAGTTTTATGCAACGTCTCTGTCCTCAGCTGCTAGTGGTTCCCTAACATGCCTCTTTCTAGATTTTAAGTGTGAGTATTAGTTTGAGGCCTATTTGGACATCATCACATGTCCTGGTGATAGAAAACTCTTCCACCAAGTTAAAGTGGGAACAGTCCCCCTAAAATCTTTCACTAATAAGTGGGGGGATGACCGGGATATAAAATGCGATACTTGTTTAACAGGGGATAAGACTTTATTGCATGTCCTGTTTGTGTGCCCTGCTTACAAGAGCCCTCGACAGAAATGGCTCAAGCCGATTTGTAGAATGCTTGGCACAAGATCTTGTCAAACAGCCCTGCATTTTCTGAAAACCGGAACTACTGAAGTCTTGAATTCTTCCTTTTAAACATAATCATTGCTTTAAATAGATTTGGGATTTTAAAATGATATGCTGTTTTAAAAAAATATTTTTGTATGAGATTTTATGTCTTTATAGCAGATTGTACTGTTTATTTGTGTCTTTTATGATTGATTATGATCGAATAAAGACAAATTTAATATATGATGTGGTAACTTAGATGGCATGGGAGATTTCCTACTGGGGGTAATTGTGTTGTGATATACAAGAACAAAATGAGAAATTTCAATAAAATCAATTACATATGAATTACATCAACTGGTTGATCTAATATGAGGCAAAACAAGATGATGTACGGAGTGCTGAAACTTTTCAGTCACAAGATCAAATTTAATCCATTGTTCTTTTGCTCACTTTGCCACCCCAGTTTTGACTCAGCCATATGCAAATCAGTCTTGACCCTGATCCTCTTGGGAACAGTCCAGCCTGAACTGCCGGTCCAGGTCCTCCCTAGACTGTAAACAAACATCCTAGGACTAGTTTCAGGGTATCACCCTTCATCAGCCAGGTTAGCTTGAATCCAGTGGCACAGTGAGCAGGGACCCATGTTTGCGCATACCCTTGGTCACTTAGGGGGAACATAGCAAACACAATAAGATGTTGGACAGAGTTCAACCATTAATCCCCAGTCAAGAGATCTGGGTTTAATCCATTATTCTTTTGCTCACTATACAACCCCAGTTTGGACCCAGCCATATTAAATCAGTCTTAACCCTGCTCCTCATGGGAACGGTCCAACCCGAATTGTCAGGCCAGGTCCTCCCTGGACCAGAAACAAACATCCTAGGACCGGTTTTCGGGGGATCTAATTTGAAGTCATGCTATCAAAAAAATCCTAAATATTATCTATGGATTTTTTAATTAGTACTTTGTATCATCTAATATTTATATTTTCACATTTGGTGCATGAACTTGTTCACTTTTAATGGTTAATGATGTATAGTTTTCTTCCATGTTTATGAAAGATGCAGCATGAAATCATGTGATGATGTTGTGAACAAGGTGTCATTATGCTGAAACACATTGACACGGCTGCCACAGCACTGCACAGTCCTTAAGACTTCAGATATATATGTGTGTGTGCGTGTGTTTGTGTGAGAGAGAGAAAATGTCTATTTTTGCACGACCATCCCCGTTTCTTTGCGCAGATTCTGCTGCTGTTTTGGACTCTGTGCACTGGGACTCTGCTACCCAGTCCACAGCGCATGTACATATACCCCTAAAACATGTAAAAATTGTCTATACTCCTAATTGTCATATTCAAATTACCTACAAGTTTGCCACTGGAGGAGCCGTTGCTCATTTCCCTGGCCAGAATCAAGAATGGACACAGGAGCTTTTGCTTAGGGGTGGAAAATGTCTGCCATGTGGGATCTAGGTAGAGACAGAGGCACTGTGGGACTGTTTGCTTAAGGTACACTGGAACTGCAGCAAAAGTGGGTAGGATTATCCTTGAGAAATATTTCCCTATTGGTTAGGGAGGGGCCAGAAGTCACCCACACCTACAGGCTACTCCTAGGCAGAAATGTGGCACTCTGGGCACAATCCTCAGAACACTACTGGACCTATTGAAAACTAAAGAAGGACTGCACCTGTCGTTGAGACATGTGAGGAAACATGAAAGGGTGAACCTGCTCCCACTTGTACCCTGAACAAAGAAGTGGACTCCAAGGGTCAGTTGGCTGCTACAGTCTGAGAAGTTGGGTTATTAGTTGAGAGGGGTAAGAACCATACCAAAGTAGTAAACACAATCCTTGTCAGGATGAACCACAAAACTCACCAAATAAACCTGAGCTTTTTCCTCTGGTAGCCTCGTACAAAAGCGCTCAGGCTTAACCTAGAGGAAATGTGTGAAGTATTTATGCCGTGGTCAAACAGCAATAAAGTGAAAACACGCTACAAGAAAAATCCCAAATTAGCTTAGAAAAATAGAATCCAACTTAATAATTAAAATGACCAAAAAACAACAAAATCCAATTAATTGAACTGGAGTTATGAATTTCTAAAGCTTCAAGTGAAAACTGTACAAAAAAGTTCAAAGCGCCACTCAAGGGTTTCTGGTCAAGCTGTACTGGATCAGAGTGACAAGATCTAGTCAATTGTGTTGAAGTGCGAGTCAGATATAAGGACCATGTTCATCCCAGTGAAGAGTTTACCCTCTCTGTGTCCAAGTCCACAAGAGGAACCTCAGCCAAAACCTCATGATATAGGACACTTGGGCAGTTGCTGTTTGGCATGAAGAGGAGGTCACCATTGGTGTTGGCAGGAGATCCAGCAATCATTGCTGTTTCAAGTAGCCTGCTCATAGTAGCAAAGACGCCTAAACTTCTAGACTTGTATGTGGAGTTCACTTTTGAGGCAGGAGGAATGCACTCTGATGGCAGCCAGGATCCGAGGCCCTGGGTCTCCTCTTGGGGGATCAGTTTACACTCCAGCAGAGGCCAGCAGCAGGGCCAAGCAGGTCCAGTTGGTGCTGGTCAGCTGCAGTTGCAGGGAAGGCCTCTGTAAGGTTGTTGTTTCCCTGTAGCTCAAACAGGAGGTTAACCAACTGACACTTGGAGTCATTTCTGTAGATCCAGGGTTCAAGGCAAGCCGTCCAGTTTTCTTTTTTTTTCCAGCAGGTCAGTGCTTCTTCTGAATCTTCCACAGGTCCAGGAGTGTACGAATGAGAGTTTCTGAGGTGGCAATCTTATACCCAGTGCCAGCTTGTGGGTGAGCATGCTCCCTTTGTCTAACCTCTCCCTTTTCCTGGCTTTGGCTCCAAGCAGTCTAGGATAACAAAGGACAGGCAGGCCTAAGTGCGAGCTGCATTTGTCAGTGTCAAGGCAGGCAGCATTTTAAATCAGAACAGGGGGTGTCACAGCCTTCAGACATACCCTTTAAAGCTCAGGACTTAGTACATGACCCATGATACCCCGTTCAAGAGAGGAATACCCTGTCCCAAAATCATGGTCCTTTTGTCCCCATGTCTGGAAGGAATAAACAGAACACCGCATGAGACCAATTCACAGTCATGGTGCCCTGGACCCTGGAATAAAGGCACCTTTGTTTTAGGGGGAAAAATGCCAACTTCCTAAAAGTGGCATTTTCAGAATAGTAACTTAGAATCCAGCTTTACCATTAAAGAGGATTTTAAATTGGAACAAGTGGAAGAAGTTTTACTCTATCTGTTCTAAATCCAGAAGTTATCACTTATTAGGTGTACAAAGGTAACCCAGTGTTAGACTATGGGAGAAATAACCATACTACAGTGATAAATTACTTTAGGAGTTGTTTGCTGTCAGAGCATGTAAAACTTAACTACACATGTCCTACTTTTTTATTTTTTATTTATTTATTTATTTTTTTAAAACCTTTATTGAGAAATGCAAGTTATTACATGCGCAGGCCCACAACCACAGGGGCCGGCCGCAAATGAAGCAAGAAACCAGAAGTCGAACAACAATTAAGTAAAGGAGAAGCTGTACGACTACCACACGTGGTCATGGGCACCCCAGGGCAAAAGGATACATTAGGTTTTCTTTTTTTTTGTTTTATTTTATGAAGAAGTAGCGGCGGCTATCTCAAAGGTGTCACACCATCCAATTTAAGAAACAGGAGATGAGGGGGGACGAACCCCGCAAAGCAATCGATATCAGGTGAACACTCACACAGTTATGCGAACAATATGGTCACCGAGGCAGCAACAGAGCTACAGGCAATACAGCAGCAAGCAGGTTAACGGAGCACCATCCCAGAAACCCACCCTCTAATGACAAAAAGGCATAGGCAAGTGGAAACGCCTGATAGAAAAAGGAGAAGAATTAAAAGAGATCGCCAACCCTACTGGAGAGACAGAGTACCCTCCCAAGAACAGACAGAAAAAGAAGAGAAAGGGACCATAGAACAAAATAAACTAAAACAACAAACCCCCCCCACACCCACCACCCTGCACACCTGTAATGGCTACGGCCAACCCCACTAACAGCGTGCCTGTCGCCCAGGAACTGCCTCACAGAAGGGAAAAATATAAAGTGGAGGAGGAGAGCGACAAACACACTCCCGGACTCCCTCACCCCCCACCATTGGCGACCTCCCCAAAGCATATCAACCAACCTTTAAAAGCAAAAAGCAAACGTCCAGCTGGGGAGGACATCAACCAACTCTAACCACCTCCCAGAAAGAGCCCAGGCAAGATGAAATCCGCATTAAAACACATGTCGCCCAAGAGACAACAATTTCGAGGGAAAAAATACAGCAGCCCGGTCAAAGCAATGGTGACGTGGCAAAGCCGGATACCAGATGAAGTCAGCCTTGGCCAGTGCGACTCATGTCCAAAGCACAAGAGGCAGGAGACAGTCAAAATGTCTGCGGAGGTGCAGTGCAGTTAAATCCAAACAAGGACCAGTCACAAAATGGCGGAGTCCACAGGACCAGCAGGACAAGATGGAGAAGAAAGACCGACTTCTCCAATAGTTTCGGAAGGGCTTTCTATTGCGAGCAGGATCATTGGCAGCGAGGGTCCGCCGGGCGGAGAGCACATAGGGAAGACCATTGATAGTGACGGGTGCAGAGTAAATCAGGCCAAAAGAATCCAAATGAGCCAAGGCAGGGCGCCAGTCGGGAACCTCAGAACAATGGGTCAAGTCCTCCACCGGTATCAAAGGATGTTGGTCACGTGTCACAGGGTCGTCGTCCGGTCCTAGACGAATGTTTTCCAGCTTTTTCGCGAGCCGGTCATATGTGACGGTAAACTGGGTATGGAGCGCCCCTATGGCGGCCATGATGGACCTCAACAATGGTGCGTCATCCGTCCGCTCCATCCCCCGGGCCACAGGGACGAAGCAGGACTCGAGCCCCGGGAACACTACCAAGGCTCTAGGCACACACAAAGCAGACGTAGACTGCGGGCGCTCTCATCACCGGCAAACACTACACCTTCTCCAGCCGCGGGGGACAGCCCTCCGACCTCGTCCCCCCAGCAAGGTCTCCGGGCACGTCCCCGGACCGCGGCTCAGGATGATCGCCGTCCGTCACGATAATATCTTCGTCGCCTAGGAAAGACTGGATTGCGATGCAGAGTCTCAAAATCCAAAGTCTCAGGACCGGACCAGACCCGGAACTCACAGCCGCTGTTGATTGATTGCAATCCGGGTGGACAGGAAATCGAGGTCCCGGCGGCAGCCCTGAAATAGGCCCAGAAGAAAACACGACAGAACTCTGTCACCCAAGCAGTTAGAAAGACCGGGTTTGCACCAATGGTGTCAGGCAGACTTCATACACCCAGGCGCCCGGTGGTGGTATAGGATGAATAGCAGGATATATCGACCGCCGGTGGAGGTCGACGGAGCCGGGAGCTTACGCGGCCATCTTAAATTGTTGCGTAGCTCCTCCTCCATGTCCTACTTTTAAATATCATGCACCCTGCCCTCTGAGCCTGTTGGGCCTATATTAGGAGTGACTTATAGGTAAGAGTTTTAAAAAGGAAGGATTAGGCCTGGCAAAATTTTGCCTGGTCAAAAAGGCAGTTACTTTAAAGCTGCACCATAGGCCGAAGTAGCAGCCCTCCGTCATGTTTTGCAAGCTACTTTAGTTGGTAGACACAATGAGGACTGATGTGTAGTTCCTATAAAACCTATACAGGATCTGCGTGTTCAGACAGCATACACTGTAGGAGTCTGAACACCCCCACCAGGTATGTTGGCCTTTTGTGCCAGCTAGCTCACAGTGTCACTAGAATCTCCTCTTACCAAGGAGATAATAGTTCTTGGCAACCATCTAACATGACAATCCTGATCCCTCGGGACCATGGAAACTGTATACTACTTTTCGGTAAGTTACCTGTCTTAGAGAGATACACACAATAAACATGCTGGGTGTTTTCAATAAGTATTTATTGAATACTTGTTATTCTGGTTTAAATTGATGAGCTGTAACAACCATTAGACAGTAGCAGATATTTAGGATCAGAAGCACTAAGGAATAAAATGGATGGTAAAGCTCTACCATCTTGCAGTATTCATGAATACATACAAGTATATAAAATACATGATAAAAAAAAGATGCGCACTCCTACGATGCCTCCATGACTAGATGCACCTAAGTGTACCTAGCCTGTGTGTAGGTGTTAAGCCAGAAATCCCTCTAGCATAAAGTCAACCCCATTACCTGAATTGAGAGGCTGTGGGACCCCGTCTTGGTCTCGGGTTGGACACCCAGCGAGGGATGTTAGACCACTGCGAGCTGGAGTGTCTGCATGCAGGAACCTCAGCGTCTCTGGTCAGTGTTTCGGCTGGGAAGTTCTCGTCTCCTCTGGCTATCTTAGCAAGATGAATTGTATATATACCCATAGGTCTAGCTGGGGGTTCTACCTCACGGTATTACTTTGTCAGACTTAGGATGACGTCAAGAATGAACTTTGTACATAGATATTATACCGGAGATGTTACCCCTGCTGTGCTTCCAAGAATCCTCATGCATAATGTAAGAGGTTTTTACCAGGGAAAATCCTGCGTTCTGAATGCAGTGTCATATCTAGCTAAAAGGTCAGTCCCTAAGAACTGTTATGTATGTAATATAGGGAAGAATTTAGATAAAGAGCTATGATTTTACATGACCCAATATTAGGGTACCTATATGGAATATAACACCCACTCCTCATCCAACTGGACAACATAATTAAAATTCTTAACGTAGCACTAGCACGCAAATAACTAAAGAAAAACAAATAGTCATGATATTAAAATGTTTAAAACTTTCTAAACAAAATCTTTAAAAGATGGAAAAAGAATATATTCTCCCAAGCCATAGCTCCATTATGTCCGGTTATATAGTTTGAATTACTACAAGCGTCTGAAAGCCATGCATGTCCATATAAAGTGTCAATTTGTTTTTCAATTCCAATTTTAGTTTGTTTAAAAAAGGCCGAATTTCTTCCTGCACACAATGAGCCAATTGTTTATGTGTCCTTACTAGTAGATGCAAAATTACTGTTGCCTGCCTTTGCAGATGACGATGCCTGTAACACCTTGCGGATTAAGTCAATTGAGCACAATTGATCTTCTGTCCTCCTATAGCCCATGCTGGAGCAGCCTGTGAGCCATCCAAGGCCTGGGTGTCAGTGGAGGAATCAGTATCCATTCTGACAGGAGCTGTGCCTGCCTGTGGAGGGTCTAGGAATGCCACCATCAACATTGGAATACACTGGAGACACTGCAGAACATGGGCCATTATCAGGTCCAGTAAAGCATCAATGTCCAATTGCACACATGATGGGAGTGTCAGACAGAGATCTAACATGCATTCTTCTCTGCAAAACAGGCATCGGAGGACAGGTAAGATGCAGTCTATCCAGACTGGTCTAAATGACAAGAACCAAGATGCACTTAGTTCTCTCAGGCGAGATGTGTCCAGATGTTGAACCTTGCGAACACGGTATTTATGCCCTTGGAGTGCCTTTTCTAACTCCTTGGTAACTGGGACGTCCTTTGCATAGCAGAAAAATGACAATCAGGATACCTGCTATTAGAAAAAGGATTAGCGGAAGTCCCCCAAAAATGCTTCAGACTATGGAGTGTATAAATTTTGGTATAACTCCGAGAAACGTCTGAAAAGTACTTAACAGTCCTGAACCTATGTTTTAAATAGGTGGACGATATCCGTCGTATCAGACATGTTAAAGATACGACTTACCATTTCTGAGATTGATTGAGAAGTGGAAGGGGCAGTTCATATGTATGAGTGCCTGTATCTCGGCTGAAGACCTTGCGATCTGGAGATCGAAAATCTCTTGAGCGGAGGTTAAGGGCACGGTCTTCTGTAGAAGCATGGCTTTCATTCTGCTCAAAGTATCAAACCGTATTAAATAAATATTTAGTGAAGGCCATAACTGCGCCTCCCTGACTGTATGTGTTGGTGGAAACAATATTTGCTAACAGCAAGTAACCCTGGAGCTCTCGGTTACCAGATCTGCAATGCCTGGAAGCATCCCACAGGAACCTTAATCGTTCAGTATCAAGTAACTCCCATTCGAAAGTAGCCTGAGCACTGGAGTGATCACGGCAGCTGGGGAACCCCTCAAGTAACAGGATATGTTCGATACTGAACCGTTAAAGGCCAAATGCAGCATTACATCCTGACTTATAAGTGATCCACTTAAAGTGTTCTCACAGTTTGTATCACTTAAAAACAATTCTCTATCCCTACTCCGGCATCGAAATTTGTACGGTAATTCCCAAGAATCCTTGATGAATTCCCTACCCATTTCTTCAATTCTGCCTGCCTGCTATTGTTCAAGACAATATTAAAATTGGAAGGTAGTGACCTGTAGAGTTATGTGGCCATGGGTTAACCAACCTGTGGACGGGTGATTCTGCCACTTTAAAGGCTAACTTATCCAGTATTTCAATACTGTTTTTCTGTTAGATTGCATGAAGAAAACAGAGATGTACTGTTGATGAAACGCTAAGGCACATAGCCAGCACGCAAAGATTGCAGCGTCCAGCTTAACAACATAATAGAACATAATTCTGATTGCCCGTGTTGTAATATATGCAGAAGATACAATGTTGCTCAGTGAATATATCCTGGAGGTAGTGTAGTTAAACCATTGTCAACCATGGCTAGAGCTTTCTCTATGTTTATACAATCTATTTCACATAATCTCTTGGTGGCCTCTTGTTGGGAAATTTTCCAGATTTCATTATAGACAGCATAATAGAAATGTTTCTGGCTTGGCTTTCTAGGACCCAATAAAAATCATGTAGAATCACATCCTTTGTAAGTAAGGATAAGAGTTGTTTCACCTTTGACAGTGTTGAGGTTTTTAGCCAATCGAGGGATAACTTCACAACACTGTATGATGTCACTACCCCTGGATGTTCTCTCTGTACATAGCGTGGATCTGGCCTGTAGATATTAAACCCTTTTACCTATGAATCTTTCCTGACATCTATTGGTGTCTGTGGGCCAAATCAACCATCCCTTCAAATCGGGATCTTATCTATTGTATTGCATGATCTCATCTAACGTAATCCCTTCTTGTGATATTATGTTTCCCTTGGTGTGTAATGGTGTGGGCATCCAAGGTGTATTCAAGTCTTTGTTCTTGGCTATTCTGAGACAGGACGTTTGTTGCACGGTGTCATTCAAAAACATGATTTGCTGAGGAATGAGAAATGCTCTAAATAGTGCCTCTCCTCCCTGGACCTGCCAGTATCTAGTGGGCCCAGACAGATTTTAAGTCTATAGTGTCTTTTCATGAGTCCAAACCTTTTTTAAACAACTGGGTAATAATAGAAGCAGACTAAATCTGTTTGGTGTTTGTCAACATGTTTTTCTGCGCTGGTGTTGGTGCAACCTTATAATAATATGAAGCTGGGTCTGACGTCTTAAACCCTGAAAAATACGGACATTTCTGTGCAAATGTCTTTGAACTGCTTTTTGGCGGTGTTGGGCAAAGTTTCCATTGGTGGTGTGTAAAAACATCTCTGGGTTTAGCAGATTTATGCAGAAAATGATGACCATAACGTTGATAGCAATACATTGTTTCAAAATCTGATGTGTCCTCCAACATTTCACTATTAGAAAATGCGGCAGATTTTTCTAAATCAGACAACGTATTATTCACAGTTTCATAATCCCAATCATCAGAAAAGGTACTGGAGGTAATGATATCACTCAATGATATTTTAAATAAATGAAGAATTTTTAAAAGCTTGGTCGGACCATACATGTCATAATCAACCTTGTCCCATACAATACCATTGGGTATAGGAACTCTGCAGCACACATAGAAAGAGAAAATGCCTCTATGGATTGTTTTTTGTGCAGGAAAGCGCTCCTTCCAGCACAAAAAAAAATCCTTTCTACAGTACAGGCACTCTTGCCGAAACGGCGCCAGCGCCGGAGGAAAGGACAGGAATGCGCCATATTGCTTAAATACAACAATTTCCTGCCCTTTCCCTCTGGCGCAGCAAGGTGACTTGCTTCACCGCTCTGCACCAGAATCTCGTAAATATGGCCCTACACATGTATAAATACAGATGGAAGAGAAAAATATAAGCATCATACAACCTGGGTCTCCAAAATGCTGCAGGTGCTATCTTCAATTCATAATGCACAAAGATGTATGCTTCAGAGAGTAAACCAGAAAAAAATGAACCAGCTAGAGAACTCTACAGAAAAGCTCATCGTGTGCCCAGAATTATAATGTCAACATTACATTTACAGTTTTTCTCCTCAGGAATGAATATATTGAAGCCAATTTTATGCAAAAATACCGTAGGGTCTGCAAAGGGCAACGGCAGGACTAGTCTGTAATGGGAGGATGATGAAAGAGAAAACTCAATCAAACTTTTAAATAATGTATTTAAAAGGAACTTTAGATTCCATTTTTGTTATTTCATTTAAACTGCAGGGTAAACGTTCTTTAAAAGAAATCCATCGAGAAATCTGCCTCATCATCATTTTTTCTCTAATGTTTTCTAAAACTATGCATCGCCGCTGTGTTCATTTATTTACTTTTAACTGTGCACAATAAAAAAGTAGCTGCATTGCAGAATATTTTGTGAAAATCAAGCTCTATAAAAAAGTTGGTAGCACCTGCAATCATCTATTTTTCATGCATCTGCATCAGTTACTGATCTCAACTATAAATTTTAAATCAAAAGTTTCGTAACTTCTTTCAACGCTGGGCTTTTAGTCAGCATATTTAATGTGACTCTAATGACCAGGAATATCAGTGAAAAACAGCTCAGTAGAGCCACATAACAGATGTATGTGTGTGTGCGTTTGTATGTGTGTGAACGCAACTCATTCACATGGCATTTTGTTCTTCATGGCTTGTTGTATTTTTATCTAACTTGATAATGCATGTTGGTGCACCATTATATACTAAGAGCCTCATTTATGTGGCTGTGCGTCACCTTTACGCCGCCGGTGCGTCACTTTTTGTGACGCACGAGTGGCGTAAAAAATGCGCCTTGTTGCAACATATTTACAAAGTGACGCATCTAAGTAGATGCGTCACTTTGTAAACCCCTGCGCCACATTATACCTGCGCCAGATATAATGTATGCAAGGAGGGCGTATTGACGCAAGAAAGGGTCATGAAAGTGACACAGTAAAATCTATGAGATTTCACTGCGCCACTTCTAGGACTCAAATGAGTCAAAATATTATGCTTGCCTCACAGCAGGCGTAACACTGACGCAGGCCCCTTCACATGGGGCTTGCCCCATGTGAAAGGACACATTGCGGGAGTTGCGTCACTTTTGTGACACACTCCAGCAATGCGTCACTTTTGCACCTACAGATACGTCAGAAATACTGACATATCTGTAACTCCTTGCTACATGATGCGTCATACTGTAAATAAGACGCATCATTGGTGTTACATGGAGGGTGCAGTGAAAAGTGATACATCGCTGTTTTCATGCAGCGATGCGTCACTTTTCATAAATGAGGCCCTGTGTTTTTCTTTGTGTTTGTTGCTGATTCATGGAGCAAAAATGACCGGCACAATTTTGTTCTTCAAACTTTGCATGTATTTCACATGGACTCTTTCCTTCGAAGTGGTTGATTTGCTGCATGCCAGCCAGCCTTTGGACTTGGGTTTCTATTTAGCTTTATAATTACTCAGTGGACTTGGACGCTAATTGTTGGCTTGGTCAATTAGACCCTAAGGAGAACATTTACTACCTTTCACTGCTACGCAGAGCAGTAACTAAAGTTGCAGTGCTGTGCAGCATCAAAGGGAGCGAGAAAAATGGCAACATGTCTGCTAAGAATCTAGCTAAGATATGGTGCTGGTTTGTTGTCTTCCCCTCCTACATTGGCACACTAAAGGCCAGTGGCGGCCCCTCCCCCACCCCGCCTCACCGCCCTGCAGCACACCCTGTGCAAGCCACCACTGCCTATCAGTCAATGCACACACCATACCATGCTTTGACAAAGTTTAGCACTTTTGCCACTTTGTATGTGGGCTGTACAGTGCAGCACACATGCAAAGTTGGAAAAGATTTAAGACTTTTAAATTTACTTCAAGATGTTGTCTTTTTTTGGCACAAACCCTTATCTATAAATGTTGTTACATAGGCATTTGTGTCAAAACCCATGGGTGATTGCATGGGAACACCCAAGCACCACCCATGGAATGCCCCATGGAAACAAAGTAAAGTGCTACTTCGCGGAACCGACCATGATTGACCATGATTTGCGTTGGAACGTAAATCCAACACCACCACTTTGTGCTCGGTTTGCTTCACTTTCGTGACACAAACTCTGAGAAAGAGGTAAAGCATGTTCCCCTACTTGTTTAAGTGCCAGTTTTGCATTTTGCTCAAACAGCTGGCAACATTTGTTTTGGCTTAGGGACATCACGGTTCAAATGATATTAATATTACAATGGAGGAATTTTCTGCTTATGAACAGGGATGCCACCAGTAGACTGGACCATCACGGGTGAGTAGTCACGCTTTATAAAATCACTGGTTGATTGATTGATTGATTGATCGAATCATGCGTAGGCTTTTGTGTTGATACTACATGCTTCCTGGTATATCATACTGCCTTCGTGATTTTATTTTATCCCATTCAGATTACTAGAATATGTGTTGCACGACTTTGGGGAATGTTTGAGGTGAATAATGTGAGCTACCCGTAACAACAACACGATCTCAGATCTTTGCTGATTAGCCGATAGGTTCAGTGGTTTACTGTCCTATTAAGTGGAGTGTGGTTCTGATTGCAACGCTTGTTTTCATGCAGTTTCAAATTGTTTCCAGTGGTAAGCTCTATATTTCTCCGTCTAAAAATGCTCTGATCTTGCCTACCCCCTTTCCAGCTCCCCCATCATCCAACCATCTTTGGCTTCAGATTGCCCCCCACCCATTCTCACAGACGTCAACTATTTCCTTGACTTTCCCCATTCACAGACAGTCATTTCATTTACAATGCAAATGCTTTGAATGTTATTATGGTCGCATTAATACCTCTATTTATCAAACCTCTCCTTCTCCTTCAGGCTAAGATATTGGAAACAAAACTGGTCCATATTGTAAGATGAAGCGATTGCATTGGCACTGGAGATCATCATTGTTGACTTTTGATGCTCTGCATTTAAGGGCTGAAGAAACATTAAACTAAAGCACTTGGTGTTAGTAGTTCGAATGACAATTTGACCCAGATCTTTTCTAAAACATAATTCCACACTCTCTGTTGAAGGCAGACAGCTGTGGTAATGAGCGACGTGAAATTGGCTTAGAGTCAAGCACTTAAACGATTTAAATGCCAGACTGGATCAAGTGAACATATCTTTTTTGATCATTCCAGTCATGGAAGGACTTGGTTAATTAGAAGATTACTGGCCACCAATTTACATTGATGGAGGAGGATGTTTCAAAGAGCAGCTCTCAGTGACAGCACAGCTTGAGCAGCTAAAGGGCTATCTAGCAAACCTTCAAATGGCTCCCTGCAAAGCATTTCATAAAAAGGATACTGAATTCATTGGCGGATGGACACTAGTCTTTTTCCATTCACTGGTAGGGTTTTGAGAATGACGATCTTAAAACATTTTGTCAACAGGAAATAATGTCTATCAACTGAGACAAGTGTCTGTAAATAGGGATAAGCAACTAATAATTTTAATTAAATCAATGTCTTTATTTTCTTTTAAACATCCATCTTTCGAATTGTCACCGTGATTTTTATAAAAGGACATCTTTGGCGAACCGCTAGGTCGCGTTCTTGCTCGATCTCAACATACTAATATTGACAATATTTCAGAAATGTTGCACTATGGCAAAGAATGGAGGAAGTTTGTTTTACACTGTATTGTTGCCTGTGTAATTGTAAATGGAGTGAGAAAAGTTCACCAAATCCATAGTACAGAAGATTACCACACCATGACAAAAAAATAGAACTAAGCAATACTAATCTGTGAAAAACCTTACTATGGTGTCTGTTGATGTCTGTGTTGCCTCCGTCCAGTCTCATCCCCATGGATGGTGGTGACAGTGGCCAGATGCACCCTTTGATTCCCAAAGACATCACAGAGCTGAAGCCTTACCACAACCTCAATAGCCTACCATTTGCCGTAGAGGAACTGATGGGAGGGCACCTTATGGCAACTGTGGCAAGTCAGTAGTAGGGGTGGGCATAATTCCTGTAGTTCCATGTAGCTTAATCAAGTAGAATTAAGCAGCTATTCTGCGAGATGATACAGAATTACACAAGAAGAGTTCAGTGGCAGCCGGCACAGGTAAGAGCGGTGAGCCAAGATGGGGTTGGGGGAGTCATTAGGTAAAATTACATTTAAAAAATAAATAAAACCACTTATGTGGCGATGCGGCCAGTGCAAGGTAAGTGGTTTTATTTATTTTTTATTTCATTTTACCTATCCTTTCGTCTGTCGATTCCCCCATGCCTCACAGCTCTTACCTGTGCCAGCTGCCACCGGAGTAATTATGCAATTAGCAACAGAGCATGAATCGCAAATGTGAGCAGCCGCTCATGTTAGCTAACTGTGCACTTGAGGAAGGATTTTGCATTATTTTGATACTTATGCAATAAAAATGGAGCAAACTGATTTGCCTCACTCTTACTCCCCTCATTCAAGCTTAAAAGAAGAGAAGATGCATTTTTAGTGCTATTATTATCCAAGACCTTTAGATTTTACTAAATTTGTATATATATAATATACATAGTGACAGTGGCTTTTCAGCCATCTCTCCATAAATCCACTTGTCTGTTATTGTGTCATTCACATATTTTACCACCCATTACAGCATACAGCATAGGTGAATGGGTCTACCTGCTTCAGGCACTGGCTAAGTTCACTGTGAGTAAGAGATTTCTTTCCTTTTACAAGGAGCACATTTAGGGCCCGATGTAGGTGGCCAATACCGGTCGGAAACGGCCGAATTCGGCCGTTTCCGACCAGTATTTGGCCTTTTGAGATGTGGGGGACCTTTTTTTGTCCGATTCGGTATTTTACCAATTCGGTAAAATTACTGAATCGGAAAAATACAGAATCGGTAAGTTTACCGATTTTAAAAATTCGGGATGTAGGTGGGACTACTTTCAGTCCCACAGGCCCTTCAGATTCGGTATTTTAACACCCAATCCAATTGGGTGTTAAAATACCGAATCTTAGGGCATGTCTGTGTGCCACATGGCACACAAGCCAGTATTGGGGGTGCTAGAGGGTGTCAAAGTGACACCCCCTGCACCCTTGCAGAAATCGGTAATTACCGAATCGGTAAATACCGATTCGGTAATGCCCATTGATTCCTATGGGCTTCAATGCCCATAGGAATCAATGGGCATTACCGATTCGGTATTTACCGAATCGGTAAATACCGATTCCTTCCGATTCGGTAATTTTTAAAATAAAATTACCTACATCTGCCCTTCTCTTTTTTACCACTTCTTAAATACCGATTCGGTATGAATCGGTATTTATGAAGTGGTAAAAAAGATTTACCTACATCGGGCCCTTAGACACAAAGTCATTCCCTTCAGTGTTTGGACTGCTATAGGAATGTATGCTTTTTGAAACCAAAAAATATTTTTATTTTCAGCCACAGTTTTTATTTATGAGAGTGTGGGGCCTGACAGCTCCCTCAACAATAAAGTTTGCAAACCCCATTACAAAATAAAACATGCATGGTCAAATACAGAAAATAATAAACTGAAAATATGCGTGGCATGCCTTGTTTGCTTATTACCAATAACATTTGTTCCATTCCCTATTACAAATGCCCTTAAAGCAAAGCAAATTGATTTGTCTGGTGTGTTTTGCACCAGAGTAAATACTGTTTCTGTCATTTGTCCCCCATATTTCCATTTCAGTCCTGGTGTTTTTTTTCATTAGAAATGTGTTAGTGCTATCGAGTAGACTGCTAAAATCAAAGATCCTAACCTTTTAGGAATTGATTTCTTCTCCGCACACATACTTTGTTACTTCTCTGTCCAGTGATTTTAAAATGCAGAGTTCAACTTTGTTGCGCTCAGCCTTAAAAAAAAGTACATGGAATGTTTACCAAAGTAGACTGCCAAAGTTTGCAAAATATAATATGAGGTATCAGACAGTTTTGTGTCAGCAAAATGTGCATTTGCCCTCGCTCAGTGGTTGGAGATCCAGTATCTTGTGCAATTTCATCCGTCCGCAAGCTTTTCTTAGAGAATAGGGGGGCATATTATCAAGGACCGGTGGTAAAGTTATCGCTGTTTTATCGGCAGGAAACTGCGGATAAAACAGCGATAATGGGCTTGATAATACGCCCTTATTAATTCCCATAGAAGCCCATGTTCTGATGTTAACATGGGCTTCTATGGGAATTAACTTCGGCGTATTATCAAGCCCATTACCACCGTTTTATTGGCAGTTTCCTGCCAATAAAACAGCGTTACTTTTAACACCGGTCCTTGATAATATGCCCAGGGTGTGGTACACACTGCGCCCTTAAAAATCAATACCATAGGCTGGGTAATTGCCGAGTTTGGTAAATAGCTCCTATTCTGGATCGAGAGATGAAATGGGGAGTTTTGTATCTATTTCACCTAACTATACATGGTTGTGTTTTTATCAGGAATTTTCCAACAATGTTTCAACAGATTTGACCTGCCATAATCTGTCACAGCAAAATTGCGAAGGGATGATGTTCCAATCCCTGCACAAACACCTTCCTGCCTAAGGAATGGTATTCACCAACAACCAGAATCAGGGCCTTTAAGCAAATTGTTAGCTTCAAATAAGCAAATTCCACTTCTTGCATATTTTGAACAACAGAGTCAATGTCAGAAATGGACTATGGCTGAGGCGAACATCATTTACTTTAGCAAAAAAAGCTTCTGTTCATCATACTAATTGTAGTTTCTTGCAAGCTAGCAATGACTGAATCCTTTTGGCCCCTGATGGATTCCGTAGAACTGTGATATAAGTGTAAGAGCGGAATGCAATGACTCCTGGTTTAGAATGTTGATTATAGCCTTATAGCCCACCGTAGAGGGCTATACCGGCTATTAAAGGCCCTCTCCAGCATTAAAGGCCCAGAGCCGAAGGCGAGGGCCTTGAACAAGGGATAGGGACTTTAATAGCGGTATAGCCCATCTACGAAAGGCTATAAGGCTATTAGAACATTCTGACACTAGAGGACAGAATGTTCTAACAAAAAAACAAAGCCTTTTGGAAGCGTGAGGGGATTGGAATCCCCTCAGGCTCCCTAAAGTCTTTGTTCACAGCCAGAGCTGTGAACAAAGAAACATTGGAATGTTGGAGCTCCAGACTTATACCAGCCATTATAAGCCCAGAGCACTGCACTCCATTGTTTTCAATGGAGCTCCCAACGTTCCAATGTTCTAATTTGCAGTAACTCACAGATGAATAAAGACGTGTAATACTAAGCTCCAGGTAACTGATTCTGACTGTGCCCTTGGCTCTTCTAAACAGGCTGAGGACCCGTGCTCTGATGAAAAAGGTATATGGTAATTAGGTAAAATTATAATTGGCAATGACAGACCCTGTAAATCTTTAGTATATAATAGGCCAATAGGGGGGAATTAACTGTACATCCCTAGTATATATTATGGCAAGCGAGTTTAGAGGCCCAGTAGATTTCCTGCACTGGAATGTGCACTGTTGAGTGCCTGCTGTAATTTTTAAGGCAGCCCTGCTTTGCAGACTGTCTTTAAAAGTAAATTACATTCAAATTCAACTTTGGTGCCAAAGACACTACCTTTGTTTTTTTTTAATATGTCACCCCTAATCTCTTCCCTAGATGCCTCAGGGGTGGGGTACCATGTAACTATAAGCAGAGACTTTATAAAAGATGTTTTCATCCCTGGTCAAGGAAAAACTGCCAATTCCATTTTTCCACATTGTAGATTATTAGCTCAATAGGCTAATATGAGAATATGTGATTATTATTATTGTTGCTAGGAAGGGGTTCAAATATGATTATTAGATTCAAACGATGAGCAATAATAAATCCAACAACTGCCCACTGTTGAATTTATCATAATTAGTACAGAAAACAAGTTATAAAACTTTCTCTTCTGTAAGCCAAAATCGAGCCCTCTAATAGTCTCTGCTGATTGGCCAGCCTTAACAGGCTTAGCTTAGCCATTCTGCCTTGATGAGGTGATAAGTGGCTGCATAGAGCAAACATTATCTGATGGAGAGACCTATACAGCTGCAGAGGATAGGTCTTAATGGGGGGCTGGGTAAATCAAACTGGGCTTTGAAGAGTGGAGGGCAGTAAAGGAATGGCTGGCCTATCTACCCCCACATCCTGTAATCCCAGCCAGATGGCAGGGCCAGGAAAGGAACTTGCACAAGGGCAGGGGAAGTGCTAATGTAAATGAGCCACACCAGTAGGTTGATTTAGCTAGGTCTTACACTCTTGGAGAGGATTCGTCCATTTTGAATTTTAAAGTGCAATGCTTTGTGGGACAAGAATATGCCACACTTTAGAGGAATCTGTCATTCTTTTGGGGGGCTCCTTCCATCCCATTGAACCCCCTCTGCTTGTCACTACAGATGCAACAACAAGTAAGGAGTATAGCCGTCCCAAGATGGGGCCGCGGGATAGAGGAAGCAAAGGAGGGGGTTCATGATCAGCTCATGGAAGAAGTAAATTCAGAAAGGGTCATAACAAGATCCCAGAGGAACAGGGAGATGAAGTAGTTCATCTGGTGACCAATTTATCTGATACACATCTATCTCATCACAAGTTACAAGTATTAAATAATGGCTTAAGCTTTACAGCCAAGCATAGGCCCAATTATTTAACTTGGAAAGCTGAGTTACTCAGATTTACATACAGACTCAAGTTGAAAAAGTTTTATGGCTGACTGTGTGTTTTGATCCCATATTGAGAATTGAAGATGGTTTGAAAATAAAGAACTTTCATGGAACTTCTGGTGAATATCGTGTTTTTTCTCAGCAAATAACTAATTTATTCCATATGGACATTCTTTGGCTGGGGACAATTGATCTTAGAAATAGCACTAGGCAATTTGTTTTAATTCCCTGTTTTCTTTTGTTGATATATTGCTGTTTGTTCACGACCCTGCATGCCTTCTATCTGATATCATCTGTGAGATTATACAATTTGGCCTAGCTATTAATTGTCAGGTTACTCATGTTTCTGCAGGAACGTCATGCAAACGGTGTAAATGTCCTCAACTTCCCTGGATCATCTATTGTACCCAACTTAGTCAAAGTACTCCCCGTAACCCTTGGAAGAAGGGAGAGAAAAGAAGGAGGAAAAACACAAAGGTTCCACGTTGTGTCCCAGCCTAAAATCAAACAATGAAGTCTCTATGGAAAAGAGAGAACAAGAGAAGAGGTAAGTATATACAGAGTTATGGCCCTACCAATACAATACCAATTCCCTTAGTGTAATTAGTATCTACCTAGAAAACTCACTTCTTCTATGTATACGGGTGGATGAAGTAAGTAAGAGTGTGCAGATATCTGGATAGAAGGAAAGAGCAGAGAAGCGTATTGTAGGCAGTGTTATGTACTCTTGTAGGAAAGACATCAAGGAAACCCACCTTCAAAGCAAGAATGAACTAATTTATAGTTCTCTGATATGCCCCCATGAATGTATACTCCTTGACAGCAGGGTATAGAACTATTCCTATTATCTAATCAGGAAATAGTATGACATAACAAAGGAAACTTGAACCTGGAGCTCCAAAGATATAGGAATGTGGGCAGTATTAAGGAACAAATATCAGAAAACAGCTACCAAGCGCTGAGTAGTATGCACAGCAAAGCAACGGATACTTTGTGCTATGCGTGCCACCAAAAACAGGTAACCATTCAGGGGAATACTTGGAGCCTACCACAGGGGTTAGAAAGCCAAGTAGACTCTTCATAGGACCGGAGCAAGCCGGGATTATCCTTGACCTTGGTTTGCGAGCAGGAACTGGGACGCCAAGACGCAGAACGCCAAACAGGCAAGGAGAACCAGGAGGAGCCGTAATGACCTGGAAATGCACAGAGGAACCCGAAAGGACTTATCTGACCCAAAGCAAGAACACGAAGCGTCACTGCTAGGGGGCGGTCGGGTAGTAAGCCTTGCTATTACCTACTGTGCCTGCGTCAGTGTGAGAGCCGGCCATAACTGTAGTTCCCTGGCCACTCACACTCAGCAAACCTGACATTAATTGGGCAAAATGAGACATTTTTCCACTTGTAGACTGCATATCATGGGTTCCACTTGATCACCCTATTTGCTGGGTAAATGACACATTCAAGTACCTAGGGGTAATACTACATCGAGAAATACAGGTGATTGTCCAACAAAATAATGGCGCTGGAACGATTCGAGTCACAGGTAGTGCTCTGGGTCAAACTGCCTTTCTCCATGGCAGGCAGAATCACCACTATCAAGATGGCAGTCCTTCTCCTTTTTTTGTATTTCTTTGTCACAATCCCCATGTCACTTCCGCACACCTTTTTTCACATGCACAGTGCATTCTACTGAAGTTTATATGGGCTGGAAGCAACCACAGATTAGTTGGCGCACTCTTCCTATGAGGGGGTGGCCTAGAGGTTCCGGACCTGGAGCTTTATCATCTACTTGCTCATAGTCATTAGGTAAGACACTGGTATCATCCTGACCCCAGACTCCCTCACTTCCAGCCACAGTGGGATCAAGACGGCAGCATACCCCTCTGGGCTCTCCTTCCGGTGAGCCTTCTAAGAGACACTCACACAGTGAAGGCAGATGCGACAAACTGCTGGGTCTTGGCAGAGAACTGGGTCACCCTACAATATACTCACCAGACATACCCGTTTCCAATAACCCAATATTACCTTCCAGGATTGACTAATTGGTACATTGTTTATTGATGAGATGGGAGGTGAGGGAATTGGGCAATCTTTACTACCAAAATCAATTTGCAACTTTGGAGCACCTTACCGGTGGGGGCACGCCCCCTACTTTGTACCCTTTTCTCTACCTGAGGGTGAGACATGCTGCTCAAGTGTGTCTGCCCAGCTTTCCAGGTGAACCCCGGATATTGGCCCCTTGACCATGATTTTTTCTCCACCGTAGCCCCCAAAGGAGTGTCCGGCCTCTATAAATATCTGCTCCACCATGCAGACATCCCAGATGGCTCCAGAGCAGCATGGAGCAGAGACTCTGGACCATAAGCACAAACTCAGACGTTTTCAATATGTGCACTCCTTATATTCCACCCCCGTCCAGAGATTCAAAATAGATCTTTTCTGTTCACAAGGCTGTCTGCAGTGCACCCATGAGAATACAGATTTTCTGCACCTAATTTAGGGCTGTCCTGACATTAGGGCCTTTTGGGGGGTAGCAGCAGACACAATAGCAGATAGGACTGATTTCCATTTGGAACTTACACCCCTGGTTGCCCTTCTGGGCTTTGTGAAACAGTCCCTGAAGGAGGTGCACACATTCATTGGGAAAGCTCTCCTACTGCTGAGACGCATAGCGATGTGCAAGGGGAGTTCGAGGGTGCCACATAGACAGAACTGGATTAGAGATTTGGTGCATTGCAATACCCAATGTGAAATGTATGTGCAGCTACAGCCCCCATCCTCCCTGTCCAAGGACATCTGGGAACCCTTGATATCGTATCTATCAGAAAGCAGGTACTTGGATACTCATTCAACTATGCAAAGTGATGATGAAGAGCCAGCCCGTCCCTCACCCTCAGATCAAGATGAGAGACACCGCTAGCATACCACCACTGCAAAACACCTGGTTAGCAAAATGACAGCACTTCTTGGAATACAAGAATGGGAGTCATTGGGGGCGTGGCCAACAGCATGGCCGGGTAAGACGTGCAGCTGCGGAGCTCCGGCGAGGCTGCCCAGTGATCCGGCGAAAACACTAATCCTGCACACGAAAAATTGATGCTGAACTGTGCCTAAGGGTGTCCTGCACCGACACGAAGGGAAAAAAGCGGAGGTTTCTGGTGCCAGAATCGACGAAATTGCCCCGGACCGACCGGCTCGCCTGCCCGGCTGCACCAACATGGCGGCCGTCGGCTCCCGAGCAGGCGGAAAGCAGTGATCGTTAACTCCGAGATCCTTCTTTGCTCCTGTGTGTGGCGGCGGGGGACGTCTAACGAGCCGACCAGAATTCACAGTGAGTCCCCACGCTGACCCCCCCTCTCTTGCCCCCCAGCTCGGCGGGAGGACGAACGTCTGAAGGGGACCTATACCAGTATGGCGCCCGGAGCTGTGTAGCCGAGCAGACACCACCGAGAGCCATAGACGGAGCATCCGGCTGACCGAAGAAGGGAGACCGGTGAGCGCTACGAAGGGCAAGGAACAGCCCAGCGGGAGTGCGGCAGACCAGCGGCGCGAGGAGTGAGAAGCGCGGTGGGTGCGAGTCTAGCCCCCCCCCTCCCCATGGGACCGTGTGCCCTGGACTATATTTCCCGGCGAAAGTGTGGGGGGTGCAAACCCGGTCCTGGGACCCTCCCCCCCCCCCCCCGCTCCCGTGGGACATCATAGCGGGAGCCTCCGCCAGGTGGTGGGACATACGCGCCATTGAACCGGCGCCCAGTGGTGACGACCTTCTCCCGCCTGGATCGCGACATCATAGGCGGGAGCGGCAAGTGAAGGACTGGGTTATTTAGGACCCAGCGGTGCCAGGGGACAACACCTGAAACCTTCGTGGGTAACCTGCTCCGGCGTACGAATGACAGAGACACGGGACACTTCCTTCGGCGTCAAAGATTCAAGGTTTATTTGCTGCAGGGAAACACAGAAGTCACAGGAAGTACAACGAGTGTAGTTCGGGGAGACTGCTTCAAATTGGTTCTGTGGATCGCTCCTTTTATACAGAATTCTCCCATAGGTTTGCATAGCACACAAAGGTTTACGACCCGGTTCCCATAATCATCCCCCAGAGGGGTCGCTTTGGTCACTTTGATACATACAAGGTCCGGAACATAAGTGCGAAAACATTTGGCGGTTCCCAACTGTAAAAACCCATCTTCCCACCATTAGTACATTCCAATCAGCAGTAAAACAGATCGAAGAAGGAACAAGAACAGGTGTAGAGGAAGATGGAGACAGTGGGGAGTTTGGAAAGGGTGTAAAAGGGGAGGTACCAGGAAACACGAGCTACAGGCATCAAAGGGACGCGCCTAATGAGATGCATGGCTGAGACAATAGTCCGGCACGGCGAGATGGGCCTCGAGCGGGGCCATCTGCCTTACAGTATCATCCCCCTCGTCATAAAGACACTCACAAAGAACATGTGTCTTCCGCAAATATCTTGGGAGTCCCAGGGTCGCGAAGCGGACAACGTCCGTTCGCTGGCTACTTGAGGGCAAGAGACAAAATGGATGCCGTATCTAAGATGGAACCCGTGGGTACAGATAGAAAAACCCACGTAACAGACGAACGGTTTAAGTTAGCACAGCGAAACTGCGCACACTTACTAAACTCGTCATTTGCGGTTCGTAGATACCAGACTCGACCATATTCGTGCGAGTCGAAAACACCACTTACAATTGTCACGGAACCTCAGACGCTCCTTTTGCCCTCATGTAGGCAAGCACTAGTCAGAATCATACTCGATATTCATCAGACCATCTAGATGTTGCTGTAGCATAGCTCTGTCCAACCGAGTTCCATTGGTAACAGGCGGCTGTCTCATACACGTTGTAGCACAGAGGCCACATAAGGCAGGACCGCACTGCACACAAAGGCAACACGTGAAGAGGAACACCACAACAACTCCGATAACCATCAGAATCTTCCAACCCCAAGTCGACATCAGGCCCCAGAACCACCCAAGTAGCGTCCAATCCCCTACATCCACGTGTATGGATTCAGAGATCTTATGCAACTTTGAGATGGCTTGATAGACGGTCGGAGCGTTATCAGGAATGAAAATACAGCAGCTCGAATGGATCACCTTACATACCCCACCTCGATCTGCTAAGATCACGTCTAAAACCATACGGTTTTGTAACGTCATAAGTCTATCCGCCTGAAGTTCTGTGGTGATATTACCAAGGGCACTGGCAGTAATATTAGCTGTCGATTCTACCACTCGAGTCAACTGTCTCAGGTTCCTACTATTAACCATAGGTCCCCAAAACGGGAGGAAACCCTTGAAAAAGTCTCCTGCCTCTTGACCGGCAGTATCCTCTTCGCTAATTACGCCTCTCACAACTCTAGTCTTGTGATAATCTGCATCTACAGTGAACGTCGGAGGCAACAAGTTTGCGATAAAACATGAGCCCATGAAGTCAGAGGGCAACCATGCATACGCACGATCATGACAGACAAAGTAGGTACCCTTGGCAGCCAGAAACACAGGGGACGAGATCATCGGCAGCATGTAATTTTCAGTGCAAGCACTCTCTCCAAGTCGGGCTTTCGATCTTCGGCCACGACCCATTAGACAAAAATTACCAATGTGGGGTACGACCCATATCGGAGGCGAGCTTTTAAGCTGCTTATCACTCGTGAGCACACTATACTCAACCTTACTCAGGACCCTATAGGATTGTACCTCTTCCACTGGAATGAGCGACGGCTCATAGATATCTCTATCTAAGTCTTCTATCGCTACAGACAGAGGCTTGTTATACGAGCCAGGGCCAAAGTAGGGAGAACGTGGCTCTCTATTGGGGTAAGAATCTAGTGCGCTTCGAAACATTGTTTGAAATGCTCGAGCGGACCCTTGGGAACTATACGGTAACACCAGATATGGAATTCCCTTATCCGTGGTATGTGGCATTAACCCACACACCCAACAATTAGTAGTGTTAACCACTAACTGGTGCTGGTGAAGGAGCTGAATAAAGGAATTGTTGCGGAATTCTGCACGTCTAGCCTGCTCGTGTTCGGGTAAGATGTGAAAAGAATGGGGAGATGCAACAGTGGTAAGTTTAGGGTCAGGAGTAGGAGTAGGTATGGCAGGAGATAAGAAACAAGACATCATGTAATACACCCCACCCGCCAATAATGCAGAAACAGTTAAAAGTAATACGAATATTTGGAACATAAAACATTTGGTACGACTAAGTTGTTGCAGCTTGAACCTTTGCGCCTGAGCTTCTTCCAAGTCCATCAGCTTCGAAAACGCCATCCCCTACGACCGTCCGCAACGTTTCTTGACGCACTTCGTTCTGTGTAGCAGTAATCAATCCCTAGGAGTTCCCAGGAACCGACGGTCTTTAACCTAGTGTCAAGACCTACTAACCAGAAGGAAGTACACGCGCGGCCCTACGGCCTTTAATCACAATTATGTATATGCAAAATGTCTTTCAGCTGTGGAAGCAGAAAAATATGAGGAACGAAACTCAATATATATATACAAAAATAATTACAATGATACGAGTGTTCAAAACTGATCGTGGAAAACGGGATAATGCAGTTGTCAAGGGACAGAACAGGATCTTTTATTAGTCTTTAGTGCTGGATCGCAAAAAGTATCGAGTTTTCCCAGGACGTGTCTGTTCGTCAAACAAAGGATCCGTTGAAGAGACCGCGTCCTGTTGATCAGTTGAATGTTCTGGTCTTGAGTCTTTTGATGACAAATGTTCAACAATGTCTTTCTGCTGCACTGAGGATTCTCCGACAGGTTGTGCGTCGCTGAAAGGTACAAACGCCGGCAATCCTTCGGATTCAGTTGATGCAATGTCTCTCCTCACCCACGAGTCTGCCGGCAACGGAATAGGGACTTTCTTTGTATGGGTGGCATGCACCCAGTTTTTCCGACCCTCTAGACGAACAGCAGTTCTCGTGGCAAGGAGGACCTGGTAGGGTCCAGTGAATCTGGGCTCCAAATTCTTCTTGCGCGTAAAATTGTGCGTCACCACCCAGTCTCCGGGCTGGAGCTGGTGGCCTGGACCCTCCGTCTGCGTCGGCAATGCTTCGTAAACCTGTTGGTGAATTAACCTCAGTTTAGCAGTCAAGTCATGAAGATAATCAATCAACATTGGGTACTCAAGATCACAGAACACACCCGGCCTAGGAACCCCCCAAACATTTGCAGGACGACCGAACACTATTTCATAGGGACTGAGCCCTACTCTGGAGTGTACGGTTGCCCTTGTTGACAGTAATGCTAAGGGTAAAGCGTCAGGCCACGAGAGACCAGTCGTAGCCTGAATCTTCGCCAGCTTCAGTTTAAGGGTGACGTTGTACCCTTCAACCAAACCAGCTGACTGGGGATGATTGGCGCTATGGAATATTTGATTAATTCCAAGGCCCTTACACACACTCTTCATCACACTCCCCACAAACTCACTTCCGTTATCCGACCATACAATCCGAGGCATTCCGTACCGAGGAAAGTATTCCTTCAGCAGGATTTTCGCAGTTGACAAAGCGGTGTTGTCCTTAAGAGGGTAGGCTTCGATCCATCGGGAGAATGCGCAAACCACAACTAAAACGTATTTCAAGTTATTGCATCTCTCCATATGGATGAAGTCTAGTTGAATCACCTCAAAGGGACATGAAGGGGAAGCAAAACTACCAGGAGGAGTTGGGGTTCCCTTACCAGGATTGTACAACATACATACCATACAGTTCTTAACCAAGCGTTCAGCATATTTCGTGATACCATCATTCTTCCACACAGGAGACAACAACTTACAAATACCTTTCACGCTAATATGTGCTAACCCATGTGCCATTGTCACAACAGCCAGCACATACGCATCCGGCAACATCCATCTTTTCTGTTCCGACAAATCAATCCAACAACCATTCGCATCCAACTTTCCCGTAGTTTCTTTCCACTTCGTCTTTTCAGTCTCGGTGGCCTCATTCTGAATTGCTTTCACACTCTCGATAGTGTCCTCACACATACTCGACTCTGTAGGCCACCTAACCGAACTCGTCACATACATTCGAGTGCTAAGGTTCCGGGCAGTCTCCTTAGCAGTTTCATCCGCAAATGCATTACCACGACCAACATCATCCGTCACCTTACGATGCGCACTACATTTAACAATCGCTACCTGCTTAGGCAACGTAAGTGCATCCAAAAGATCATTCACAAGCTGGCCATGCTGAATCTTCGTACCATGCGATGTCAGAAAACCTCTCTCTCTCCACAATCGTCCAAAGCTATGGGCGACACCAAACGCATATTGGCTGTCGGTGAACACATTCACACGTTTCCCTTTTGCTAACACACACGCTCTAGTGAGAGCGATCAGTTCTGCAGCTTGGGCAGAATTCTGATTCAATCTTGCGGCTTCTACGACAGTATTCAAAGTTACCACTGCATACGCCGTGGTCACATCACCATTCGGCAATTTAAAACATGAACCATCCACATACAAGGTCCCATCGGGATCTTCCAAAGGTGTGTTTTTAAGGTCCACTCGACCTTTTGTTTCCTCCTCTGTCCGTAAATAACAGTCGTGTTCTGTTATTTCGTCTGACTCTGAGCTAATTGGTAACAAAGTCGCCGGATTCAGAACATTGCAACGTTTTATCTGAATATGACTTGCCAGCAACGTCAGCTCGTACCCAGACAATCTCGCACTCGTCAAGTGCTGGGTTTTCGGACGATTCAAAAGAGTATCGACTGCATGCGGAACCATCACCGTAAGCATATTATCCATGACCAATCCTGCTGATTGTCGGATGGACACCGCAGCTGCCGCTGTTGCTCTCAAACAACTCGGCAATGCTCTAGCTACCGGGTCCAAGGTCGAGGAAAAATATGCACATGGACGTTGCTTACCACCGAAAGGTTGCGTTAAGACACTTAAAGCACAACCTTCCCTCTCGTGAACATATAATGTGAATGGCTTACTGTAGTCAGGAGTACCTAACACAGGAGCCGAACACAATGAGTCACGCAGTTCAGAATAACTTTTCTGACATTCTTCCGTCCATGGTAAAGGAGTTGAAACATCCTTGCACGTAAGAGCCACCAATGGTTTCGCTAACAATGAAAAATTTGGAATCCACTGTCTGCAGTATGACGTGATACCTAGAAAGGCACGCACATCTCTTTGGGTTGTTGGCACAGCCATTCGCGCAATCGCTGCAATTCTTTCTGGGGTCAACCGCCTTCCCTCAGGAGAGCAATACACCTGCAGGAGAACAATACAAAGTTGCATACAAACGTTTAAGCAAATCCAGGCCCAAAAGATTTTCACCACAACCAGTAGTCAAAATCAACGGAGCTTGCAGCTCACGAGGCCCAATTGTAAGGGGCAAAGGGCGCGAAACTGGATTGCTAACGGGGGCGCCAGAGAATCCAAGGGAAACATTTGTTAAGCCAGACAAAGTTGCGCCAGGGAGTTTCGAATGCATAATAGAACTTTTCGCTGCACCAGTGTCCAACAGAAAAGGCTCAACGACGCCCGATGTAGCAACTGCGACGTAAGGCCCTCTCTGATCAACCGGAACTGATACCACTCCCTCTCCTTGTCTATGGCTGTCCTAGTAATTACTGTCGTCAGTTCCCTGATCGACGTAATAATCGTCTACATTGTACTGCGCAGATCGACCTTGTGATGATCCACGTTGATCAAAACAGTTATTAGGATTCGATGAGTTATCTGAACGGTCATTCTGAGCACCACGACCTCTACCGCGTGACGTCTGCTGTGAACCACCACGACCTCCTCTAGATGAATTACCGCTATTACGATTGTTTAGAACAGGACAATTGAATTTTAAATGACCCTCCTGTCTACTATAGGCACATTGATTGTACCCTAACGAAGATCTTTGGGAAGAGGAGTCATTTCGAGATTGTGATCGGTTCGATTGCGACTGCGATCTATTTTGTTGCGGAGCATTCTGATTTGAACGTGGAGGATACGCTTGCTGTAACAACACCTTAGTTTTAAGCTCTTTCGTCTTTTTATCAGCACGGTCGTTCTCTTCTTTCTCTCTATTCTCATAATATTGTGCCGTGGCCAATATCTGAGCTGAAGTAGAAACGGCCCACGCACTTTCTGAATTCTTCAATTTATTGCTCAAATCGGGCAATAGGTTAGAGACAAATTTATCCACGAACAACCGTTGACCACCCTCAGTGCCCATATCCTGACCACTATGGTCGATGAATGCCTCCTCAAACCTCGTAAAGAAGTCGGAGACACTCTCGTCCTTCTTCTGTCTACAAGCTGACAATTTGTCCCAATTCACCCTCATAGCTGGCATAAGAGTTTTCAATAGCGTAATAATTCTTTGTGGGAGAGCGGCAATCAACTGCTCGGGTTTAGCACCACCAGTTTGTAAACCATCCGCCGCTACAAGGTTGGCCCAATCACCACCTAATTCATTCGGATGATTTTCCTGACGAATCTTAGCCCACACCGGTTGCGGTACAACATTGCCAAACAGCATGTCAATATCGGCAAGATTCATTACCGTAGCGTCTACGAGCTGCGATAATTCCTTGTAATACCCTGCAGGATTTTCGCGAGGGTCAGGCAAAGATTGCTTCACCTGCAACACTTCTGAACGTTTCCATGGGAGATGTATCCACACTCTCTGGAAGTATGGTAAGATCGGTGGAGCAGCAGTAGCGTCGCCGGGCATCCACACTGGTGGAACTTCGCGCATGGGAAACTGACCAGACTCATCTGACTGTCTTTCAACATCCTCAACAAACAAGGCTTGAGGTATAGGAGTGGGACGGAAAGATAGCAACCGCTCAACAGCACGTCGAACGTTGGTATCCACTATCAGTCCATTCGAGAACTGAAGCTGTAGATCAGACAAATGGGTCAGTACCTCGTCAGGTGCATCGGCAGATATTTGATCACGAAGGACCTTACACATTTCTTCGAACACGAATCTTTGGGTTGGTATATTGAATTGACAAAACGTATCAAGTACAACACGTGGAGGGTTTCTAAGCGGATGTGTCATCCAACCCATCGCCATATTGTATAACGAAGCGCGTTCCCTGTTACCCGGAAGCTGACTACGTCTCTGAGGACCATCTGAACCAGCGGACCCAAGAACGGGTCCGAGAGAATGAAAGAAGCTAGCCGCAAGAGGAGAAGTACGACTACGAGTAGAGGGAGAAGTATAGCACAAAGGACTAACAAGTGAAGGAGTAGAGACAGAAGCAACAGCAGGAGTTAACAGAGCAGGAGCAGTAGCGGGAGCAGGAGTATGTGGAAGCGGTGGAGCAGTAGGGATAGCAACAGACAAAGGAGCAGGAACAGTCGGAAGAACGGGTGCGGGTTGAGGAACAGGCGGAGGAACAGGTGGAAGAATAGGTGGAAGAACAGGTACAGGGGGAGCCACAGGAGCTGCGGCACCCTGTACGTACGGAGGTGGCGACTTCATAAGATAGGACATTAAAGGATCCTCAACTATTTCTTCCTTCTTTTCCGACTCCGTAGGCAAAGCAGGATAGCATTTATCTATAGACATGCGCTGTAGTCTATCAAACACTTCCTTTTCCTTAACCTCCTTGTCACGCTGAAATTGCTCTGCTTTCTTTACAATGGCAGCAACACCATCTCTCTGATTTCGTTTAGTCTGTCTGATTTCCTTCTGTCGGGCTTCTTTACGCCACAACCGAAAGGCATCAAACATGGCCGGCCTCGACTTTTTCTCGAACAATTTAGCCTCTAGATTATCTAAAATCGGGGTCTCAAAGCTACCATGAGGCGGCCAACTAAGGACACCGTCCTTCTTAGTATAGCGAATCCAATAATCATTAAAAGTAATCGGGCCTAGCCCGTGTTTGCTGTACAGTTCATAAGTCGGAGTTCCAACCGGAGGTATCGGACACGAGTCCTCCAGTCGGGAATCCGCACCACAACGTCTAAAACAACTAAACAAAGTACTGCGACCAGGCATCTTGCACACTAGCCGAGTTTCACAAACGTCAAGGGTTACGGGATTTACCAAGTCCCTGAAAAGAGCAAAAACCCTCGGTTTTTGGCGGCTGCAGTCGTCAAACAACACAACAAAGTACCAAGAACCACAAATGCAATGGAACCATGCAACCACTAAGCAACCACAACCAAGAACTCTGGGAGCGACCCACAAATACTTAACTCAAAGATCGATGGCGTCACCAGGAAGGCCCGTCAATCGTCTCGCTCTACCAAGGTCTACGCCAGGCGCCAAAACAGGTCTACAGTCAGGGCAGCAGTCCGTGGCAGCCGTCAGGAGGCGGGAATCTTCGCGGGAAAAGTCTTCGGGCCACTTGTTTCGACAACAGGATCTATGAAGCGGAGTGCACCTTCCCTCGGAGATTTCACACGAAGTTCCTCACGATCGTCGGGCTTGGACCGGAACCACTGATGCAGCCCTACGTTGGGCGCCAACTGAAGGACTGGGTTATTTAGGACCCAGCGGTGCCAGGGGACAACACCTGAAACCTTTGTGGGTAACCTGCTCCGGCGTACGAATGACAGAGACACGGGACACTTCCTTCGGCGTCAAAGATTCAAGGTTTATTTGCTGCAGGGAAACACAGAAGTCACAGGAAGTACAACAAGTGTAGTTCGGGGAGACTGCTTCAAATTGGTTCTGTGGATCGCTCCTTTTATACAGAATTCTCCCATAGGTTTGCATAGCACACAAAGGTTTACGACCCGGTTCCCATAATCATCCCCCAGAGGGGTCGCTTTGGTCACTTTGATACATACAAGGTCCGGAACATAAGTGCGGAAACATTTGGCGGTTCCCAACTGTAAAAACCCATCTTCCCACCATTAGTACATTCCAATCAGCAGTAAAACAGATCGAAGAAGGAACAAGAACAGGTGTAGAGGAAGATGGAGACAGTGGGGAGTTTGGAAAGGGTGTAAAAGGAGAGGTACCAGGAAACACGAGCTACAGGCATCAAAGGGACGCGCCTAATGAGATGCACGGCTGAGACAATAGTCCGGCACGACGAGATGGGCCTCGAGCGGGGCCATCTGCCTTACAGTATCATCCCCCTCGTCATAAAGACACTCACAAAGAACATGTGTCTTCCGCAAATATCTTGGGAGTCCCAGGGTCGCGAAGCGGACAACGTCCGTTCGCTGGCTACTTGAGGGCAAGAGACAAAATGGATGCCGTATCTAAGATGGAACCCGTGGGTACAGATAGAAAAACCCACGTAACAGACGAACGGTTTAAGTTAGCACAGCGAAACTGCGCACACTTACTAAACTTGTCATTTGCGGTTCGTAGATACCAGACTCGACCATATTCGTGCGAGTCGAAAACACCACTAACAATTGTCACGGAACCTCACAAGGGCGCCCAGATTCAAGCCATCCCCTGGGAGGCCTGTGGAAGGGAGGGTGGAGACGGCGGACGGAGCAGCCAGCGGGAAGAGGCAAGGCACCATAGGGCCCAGGACCCGGGCAGGTCACCCTGAGCATAACAGCCGGAAACCGGCGGTCCGGGACACTAGAGCACAAACGGGCCGGAGCCTGGAGCCGGGCAGAGGGAGAGAGCACGCCCTACTAGAGAGGGGACACCAGCACTCGCCCGGGGGACGGGCACCCGGCAGTGTGACTGTGGGCGGCCAGCCATTTTACGTAACCAGAGACGAAAGGGGGACCGCAGGGGAGCACCATACCGCAGTAACCACGAAAGAAGGTCGCGACACGGGGACGCAGAGCGGCGGTTGGCGATCCAGAGACAAGACAGGGCGCGTGACCAAGGATACCTAGGCCTGCAGGTCAGCGATGGCACGGCTGCCCCTCGGCGTGGCAAGTGGACAGGCTGATGACCTCTGAGCTGGTGGAGGGATGCAGACAAGGTTGCAGCTGGTCGGGATACGACGCCGGACCCCAAGCCCCAAGCCCTGACCCCGACGCGGTAGAGAATCAACCAGAGAGCCGCATGAGGAGGTGCCCGGCCGGGCAGCCGCAGAAGACAGGGGAGAAGACCTTGGGCAGGAGGGGAGTACTGGGAGGCCACATCGAACACCCGGGTGAAGGCCGTCGACAGGCGGCAGAAGCATCCCGGCGATAGCTGCGACACAAAAATGGGGAAAAAGGAAATCCAGTCGAAGGGCCCAAAACAAGGCCCCATGGACAACTTTGAGGCGCCGCGCCCAGTAGCTGAGGGCCTCCAAACGGCGCAGACCGCACACACAGACACTGATCTACTAATGGCGGCAATCCAGGCCTCCCGCGCGGATATCCAGGAGTCTAGAGCGGTGTTGGAGGGCAAAATTGGCGAGATGGGGTCAGAAGTGACGCTACTGAGGCAGGACTTTCGGAATTTGTCCGACAGGGTCACATCGGCGGAAACGCGAATGGGAGAGGCCGAAGACTCGATTACGACTCTCCGAAGGGAAATGGCGGAACTGCAGGCCTCACACCGTCAGCTGGCCTGGAAGGTGGACGATGCCGAAAATAGGTCACGGCGCAATAACCTGCTCTTTGTTGGATTTCGGGAAGGAATTGAACAGAATGATATGGTATCTTTCCTGCACACGTGGCTACGGGTCACATTTCCACAAGTGCAATTCTCGCTGCTTATAGAAAGGGCACACAGGACCCTCCTTGCGAAACCTCCAGAAGGGACTCGACCGCGACCGGTGATCACACGTTTTTTGAATTATGCTGACAGAGACTTGATACTGAAGGAGGCGAGGAAGAAGGGGGAGATCCGGCTAGAAAACTCATATGTTATGATCTTCCCAGACTACAGCCGTGAGGTGCAAAAGCAGAGGTGGTCCTTCGACTCAGTGAAGGCGAAGCTGAGGGACCTGAAATTACCATACACGCTGCTGTTCCCGGCGAAACTAAAAGGGATCTTCAATGACAAGACCCTTTTCTTCACACACCCGGAGGACGCATGGCAGTGGTTGGAGGAGCGCCCGATCCTCAATAGTAGAGAGACGGCGAAGCGTGATGCACTGGACAGGTCACTGAGGAATGCGGCACAATGGGAACTTCCGAAACCCCAAAGACTGAAATCCAGAAGATCTAAGAGACAAACACCGGCAACGCCGTATAGAGGCCGCGATACGGGGCGAGAGCGAAAGGGGCGCTCGGCCTCTCCAAGAGGTGCAACAGCACAAGGGTCGAGATTTGCGGTGCTGCAAAACACGGCACGCTCAGAAGGAGACGAGGAGGAAATTCTGGACAGCCACACTTCGGCCGGGGAAGAAGAGGAAGAAGCAGGACAATCGGATCATCCGTTGGTTAAAGAGATCAGGGGCCTGGAACAAGACCTGTCAGGACAGCACAGTGCGCCTGAGTCGGAATCTCAGGACTCCAAATCCTAAAAGGTGCAAGGCCAAAATGGATAGTAAACTGGATTTACAGTGTATTGGAGAAAATGATGGTGACTGAAGAACCGAGTGGACAGGCAGGACTGAAATGGCAGCCCGCTGCAGAGAAGCACGCAAGTTGTAACCACCCCCTTTTATTGTGTTTGTTTGACTCGTTTATAGGGCTGTGTGGTAGTGTTACATAACCACATAGTGGGTGGGTGAGGGCGGGCGACAGACCGACTCCTACTGACAGCTCGGTCCTCGGGGGGGATGAGTCTGGAAGGGGAGGGAGGTGGGGAGAGGGGGGGATCACCGGGGGGAAAAGTGGCACAAGTTGGGGTTTGGGGGGAGGTTTAGAGGGGGACAGCCACAATCGGGCGAGTTGCAGCACCACTACTGGCGTCCAGCACCAACACCAACTGAACATGAACACCATCCACCACCATGGCAGGTACACTGACCACACCACCGCAGGAAGGCAGAGGGGTGTCAATCCTCACATGGAATGTAAATGGCCTGGGTTCTCGAATTAAAAGGGGACTAGTGAACGCATACATCAAGAGGGTGGCGCCAGACTTTGCCCTACTGCAGGAGACACACCTCAGAGGCGGAAAATGTACATTCATAGCACGAGGGAGGTATGCGGTCCTAGCACACGCAGGGTACACCCAAGATTCAAGAGGAGTTGCTATACTGATAAATAAAGCATTTCCATTTACCATAATCCGTACATGGAGCGACCCACAGGGGACCTATGCAGGTGTACAGGGAGTGTGGAGGAGGCAAAGATACACAGTACTCTCGGTCTATGCCCCACCGAAACTGCAGGCACGCACACACAAGGCGATAGCTGCGATCCTCCTAGAGACTGCAGATACAATACAAATAGTGGGGGGTGACTTTAACGGCGTTATGTCAGAAGAGCTAGACCGCGCAGGGCCAACGCGTAGGGGAGGGGCAAGGACGGCCCTGTCACAACACATGGCCAATCTGGGTCTTACTGATGTATGGAGATGGCGACACCCTACCATATAGGAATACTCCTTCTACTCCGGGGCTCATAGAGTGTTCTCGAGATTAGACTATATTTTCATGGCCAGGCAATACCTCACTACCGGGGACGAGGTGACATATAAAGCACGGGGAATCTCAGATCACTCACCGTCGTACGCAAAGGTTGGGGCAGGCAGGGGTAGGACGGGCTCAGAATGGCGATTGGCAGCATGGGATCTCCAGAAACCAGAGATAATAAGAGGACTCCGGGCAGACGTCAAAGTCTACGTGGCAGAAAATGAGGGCACGGTTGATTCCGGAGTAACCTTCTGGGAGGACATGAAAACGGTCCTGAGAGATAGGGCACAGAGTAGATTACGAGAAGACCGTAGGAAACAACAGGCAGTGGTAGCGGGACTGGAGGCCACAATACTGCAGTTAGAAGAGGAGTACCAGGTACGCAAAGACGAAGATGTTTTGAGGCGCTTGCTATACAAGCAGCGGGAATATAGAGAGGTAGCCTCAAATGAAGCACGGACGCAATCATTGGCAACCCTGCACCGGCTATACGATGTGGGCGACAAATCAGGCAAGCTCCTAGCATGGTTAAGCAGGAAAGAAAGGGCAGCGAGATGGGTGGAACGGATTAAACGGTCCGATGACAACCTGGTATGCACCGAACAGGAGATAGCCGAAGCCTTTGCGTCCCACTACGGAGGCTTCTACGTGGCAAGAGACCTCGGGACGGTGGATGACATTAAGCATGGGCGAATTTTGCGAATCTCGCGTTCGCGAATTTTGCCGATTTGCGAACTCGCAATCCGCAAAATCCGCGAATTGTCGCGAATTTGCGGATTTTTTTTTTTGTGTTTGCGCGGGTTTCTGCCAGTTCGCGAGGGTTTTGTACACTTTCGCAAATTGCGAACTTACCTGTCGGGTCGCAAGTTTCGCGAACTTGTTGTTTCTACGTGTCCAGCCTGTTTGGGACACTCTTCTTCATCACTGCCACTCTCTGTCACCACTGCCACTCTCTGACTACTCATGCCACCCTCTGACCCACCCATGCCACCCTCTGTTTCATCACAGCACCCTCTGGTTGTCCAGTCAGTGTACATTATTGTGGCAACACAAGCACACCTTCCCTGCCTCAAGTGACCTGAATTAATTTGGGGCTGATTAATGTGTCACAGAATATTTTTTTAGCTGGCACCTGCTTCCTTAGTGCTTCCTGATTAGTGATCTTTTGCACTTGCTAAGTGCTTTCATTGTTGCAAAATTAGTTACAACACCTGCCCTGCCCCAACTGACAATAATGAATTAGGTGCTGATTAATGAATTTGAACTTCCAGCCTGGCTCCTGCTTGTCTCCCTTAGCTGTAATTCAGGACCTTTGTGGCATATGTGTAACTATTCTGAGGTTCAGAGCAGGGTCACATAATAGTTGCAACTGGCAACTGAACTCTGGAGGGGCCCCTCAGGAAGCACTACAGGAAATGGCTACTAATGATGAGCCTGAACTTTTGAACCTGGTAAGTAGTTTCAGTTTTGCTAAGATCGTATTTCTGCAATTTTGCACTTATTCGCGGGGCGCGAAGTTGTACTGGGAAGCCGCAAACTCACGCGAACAGTGCGAGCAGTGCGAGCAAAATCCGCTGCTCGCGGATTTGCGGATTTTGCGGGAGATTCGCGAATCTCGCGGATTGCGAATTTACCGAAAATCCGCAAAATCCGCGAGCGAAACGGATTTTCCGCCCATGCTTAGATGACATGCTACAATGCATGGAGGGAGTGGATCTTCCTGCACTACCAACTGACTTCAGCGTGGCACTGGAGGCCGACATCTCACTCGATGAGATCTCTGAGGCCATTAATAAACTTAAAACAGGGAAAACTCCAGGGCCCAATGGATTTCCGGCGGAATTTTTTAAACGTACAGCAGATCTGTTGACACGCCACCTGAAGGCCCTGTACACTGAAGCTTACCAGGCAAGAAGCCTCCCACCGGACCTCACTCTGGCCACCATTGTCCCGATTCACAAAAAGGGCAAACCCACAGACGATTGTGCATCGTATCGCCCCATTTCACTCCTTAACATCGAGGTGAAGATATTGGCAACGGTGTAGGCGGCCCACCTGAGGTCAGTGATTCCAGACCTCATACACGCAGACCAATCCGGATTCTTGCCAGACAGAGCGACTAAACCCAATCTGAGATGCACGCACAACTGGCTGCAAGAAGTCAAAGATAGAGAGGAACCTTACTGGTTTCTATCTTTAGACGCCGAAAAAGCATTTGACGCAGTGCACTGGCCATTTCTTTTGGCGGCGCTACAACGGTTCGGCCTAGGCCCAAAATTCCAGGGGTGGATAGAGTTACTGTACGCAGCACCGAAAGCCCGTGTTCGGGTGAACGGCGAGCTATCTAGAGAATTCCGGGTGTCCAGAGGCACGAGGCAGGGGTGCCCACTGTCCCCCCTACTATTCACGCTCACGATAGAGGTCCTGGCGGCCAAGATTAGACAAAACCCCGACATACATGGCTTCTCGGGGGAGGCGCCTGGGGAAACGCAGGAAAAAATATTGTTTTACGCGGATGATGTACTGTTGTACATTACCGAACCAGAGGTTTCGGTCCCGGAGTTATTCAGGGAACTAGAGGGTTTTGGAGCAAGAGCGGGACACACCATCAACTGGAACAAATCAGTACTATACGATCCTCAAGGGGCCGACAAGTGGGGGACCCTGCCTGAACAACTGCTCACCACTACCGAGGGGTTTCAGTACTTGGGGGTCTATGTTACACTAGATAAAGCGCTCTCTTTCAATAGAAATGTAGAGCGAGTCATGACCGAAGCGATAGAGGACATGAATAGATGGAGGCAACTGCCGCTCACCCTGCCGGGAAGGGCAGCAATGTATAAAATGATTACCCTCCCAAAGTTCCTCTATGCACTCCAAAATGAGTACTACCCACTCCCGGCTACCGCATTACCTAAGGTTCACGCGGACCGCCGTTCCTATCTGTGGCTGGGGAAACAGCCGCGTATTGCCCTTCAGACACTCCAACGACACCAGTACAATGGGGGATTTCCCTACCCAACCTAGAAGCATACTATTGGGCGGAACACTTGACGCCCATAAACGACTGGGGCCATGCCCCGGCCGACCACCCGACATATGCACTGGAGAGACAGAAGATGTCCCCACACAATGTGCATCACTATTTATATGGAGGAAAGATACGTAGGTCGCTCCTACCTGCGACATTGATCACACTACGAGCATGGGTACGAGCGACAAAACGTATGGGATGGCACGGGAGACCAACTAGACAGACGCCGTTGTGGCAGTGCCATTGGCTGACGGAATTAAAAAAATTAAAGGGTTTCCAAAGATGGGACGACGTAGGCATCTCGCATATTGGAGATGTCATATATAAGGGGGAACTGAAGTCGTTTCACAGGCTACAAGTGGAATATGGTCAACACCGCTCGCAACTTTTCAAACATACACAATTGACACATGCATGGAGAGCCCAGCATATCACACTTACGGACCTGCCGGCATACGCACCGCTGGAAGGTAGACTCCTGCGGGAACAGTTAACACATCAGGCGGTCTCGCTCACATTCAAGACGCTGACCAATAATATGCTGGGGGACTTAACGAAATTAAGGAGGTTGTGGGAGGCAGACGTGGGCGAAATGGAGAATTTAGATTGGGAGATAGTCCTACTTTGATAGGGTGCGCCTCCTCAGAACTGGGAAAATAACAGACCCCATGTGTCTCAGATGTAAACATCAAATAGGAGACTTTTACCACACTATCTGGTCGTGCGACAAAATACAACTATATTGGACACACATTTTTACGGAACTAGGGGAAGTCTTAGGGATAGAATTAGAGCGGGATCCAAAATTGGCGTTGTTGGGCATGACGAACGAAGTAGACCTACCACGCAATCAACTCATATTTCTAGTGCTAGAACTGGTAGTGGCGAAGAGGGACATAGCAAAACACTGGGGGGCAGTAGAGACACCGGACATAGAGGAATGGAGAAGAGGCCTAGATCTCTACATGGTGGCAGAAAGGGTAACATATAAGGCGAGAGGGTGCCCTAAAAAGTTCTGGAGAGTCTGGGCGAAGTGGAGGCAATACCATGGTCTTGAGGGAGGGCAGTGAGGTGGGATGGGCTGAGAACGGAGGGTCAGTCACTGGAGTGAGACCAAATGTGACATGATGAGGTCATGAGGGGACAGGTGTACAACATCGCGGAGGAACTTTTAAAAATTCAAGACTGGAAAGGCAATGTTCAGAGGGGAGGTGCTGAGAGGGGGGAAGTGGTGGGGGGGGGAAACGACGTCCACAGGGCAGAGGTCACGAATACCGTGGGGCACAATGGACAGGATGTGGCACTGTACATGTTGAGGAATGTTATCTTAGTTACAACGGACACAGTGGGGGGGGGGAGGGTGCGGTATAAACAAAATGCAGGTTACCGATTTGACATGGAAAGCCCGAAAAGACAATGACTGTACAATGCTGTCTGATTAAATGACACTGCGCCGCCTGGCCTCAGGGATGTGGGCTGATGGGCCGTGATAACAATTGTGATTTATATCAATGTAGAATCCGCAGTTTTGTACTGCAGCATATGGGCTGATGAGATCCGTGTTTACCCTGCAACAAAAAAAAGTTTTAAAAAAAAAAGAATGGGAGTCATTACCAGTATTATGGCAAACAGAATGAGGCCTCAAAGGAAACTGCTTCAATGCATTTACTCATGAGAGTTCATATACATGTTAGGATCGATTGCCTTATTGCCTTAATTTCCACCAAATGATCCGTCAGCACCCACACTGAGTGCTACAGAGGGTAAAACCACTCCCTGAGCCCTACAAGAGAGAAATATAAGCCTCAAGTATCAACAGGGACCAATAGTAGTGCCAATTGCATCCATGCATCTTTTGCAGGTGATCCAAGGCCCCCAAACTCTTCTCTTTTCCCACTGACTAGTATTCTGCATTGCCTTAGCTAAATTCGAGAGGCCTGCAGGTGCATCCCAGTGAGGATAAAGGCACCTGGACCCCAAATGCCAAGGTACACAGTTAACACCAGATGAGATGTCAGCAGCTCACCTTGAAGCCAAAATAGGAGCCCCTTTAGCAGGTCAGTAGATAACTGGACTACTAGGACATCAAGTTGATTACCTCTCCTCCTGCTGCTTAACAGGATCACTTCTGATAGTGTCACATCACTACTCAAACCAAACCAAGGGCACTGGGCACCAGGAAATAAAAATGTGATTACAAAACAACTTGATAGTAAGTTGTTTTGGTTTCTACTTTATTTGTGAGGATTCCATCTCAAGTGATCTACGGGGAGCGGGTTGAATGCTTTTGGGTGACTGTAGCCCTCTTTTTTTCTGCCATTCCGAGGTGATGACTGCACACTAAGAGCAACAGTCACAAGGCTGCTTCACATGATGGTGACATTTTCTTCCTCATCTCCTCCTACTTCTGTGTCATTTCTTTCCCAGTAGGAGCTATCCTTTGAGGTTTCTTCCCAAACAATTGCACATAGGTTTTTCACGAGTTGTCTCTGGAATCGAAATGTCCTCCTGCCTTCTCACAATGCACTGGATTAAAGAAAATGGTGTAATCTGAGATGTTCTCCTCAGGATTCCTAACTGTGAAGAAGTTTCAAAATGCAGAGGAGCCAAAGTCAGTAGAACCTGTTGTGGTGGTGCTAGGTCATCGTGTTTGCCGTAGGGATTGTTGGAGGTTTTTGGGTTCCTGAAAAGATGAAAGTATCTGGAGTTGGTGTTACTACATGACTAAGAGCTGGTTAAATAGAAGTGATCTATGCTTCGTCTGAGCAGCTGTCAACCTGTACATTCATCATCATCTTCATCGTCCTCACCTTCCACTACGCTTATCCTCCTTGTGTTTTTTTTCCTCCAGAACTCCCATTATACAGTGGCGATTTTATGTTAGGGGCCCAGTCGGTTGAAGTGCCTGAATGTAATTTATTAATGTATTGTTCAGTTTTTTACATTTTCACTTCTGCTGTGCCTCAGACCTTTTCAATTATGTTAGAGGCTTGTCGATAGCCTTGCATTCATGCCATATCTGCATTTGCCTGTTGGTGAGTAGGATGGGAGTAGCTCCAGGAGATCAAGCCCACATACCTAGGCATTTTCCTGTATTTTCAGGTTGATTTATGAGTTTTTGTCAACTGTATTTTGCATTGGTAATTGCTGCCTAGGGGTGTTCCTAGCCTTTTTAAGTTACATTTTTTTTAAGTTTAATTAAATAAAGGGTGGTGCGAAATCTGAATAATTTGCTTGTGTAGTTACCCCAATCCAAGACAGGACCCGAGCCCTTGGAGGATGAGGGCTTACCTCAGAGGATCTTGGAATCCTTTGGGCCAGTCACTAAGGATGAATCCCTTAAAGTCTTACTCTCTATTAGGAGTGGCTCTCCCCGGGATGTTGTCCCCATGAGGATTCTTAAACAAGTTGCCCCTTCCACTGTGGAGTCCATCACCGAGGTTATCAACGCCTCATTAGGTGCGGGCATAGGCCCACCCAATTGGAAGAGTGCAATAGTAAAAGCCCTCTTTAAAAAACCCAGCCTAGACCCCCTAGATATGGCCAATTACAGGCCCATCTCGCTCCTTCCGGGACTTAGTAAAATCACGGAAAAATTGGTTAATCTCCAGCTATCCAATTTCCTTGCGTCCAACGGTGCGCTAAGAAGCTCCCAAACTGGCATTCCCCCAGGCCAAGGCACTGACACCGCCTTGCTGGCAGTCACGGAGGAGGCACGCTGCATTTTGGATACAGGAGGATCAGTGGCAGTGATCCACCTGGACCTTAGTGCAGCGTTCGACACTGTCAACCATCGAGTGCTTCTCCAGCGACTGTCAGATGTCGGAGTGAGGGGGACAGCGCTGAATTGGCTTAGGTCGTTCCTCAGCGAAAGATCTTTCCAGGTCTGGGAAGGGGGTGCACGATCGGCATCCACCCCCCTCCAATGTGGTGTGCCCCAGGGCTCCTCCTTGAGTCCCACATTATTTAATGTGTACATGGCCCCCTTGGAGGATGTGGTGGCTCCATTTAACATCAAGATCGTCAGCTACGCCGACGACACCCAACTGGTGTTCGCCCTCTCCCAATCCACGAACAACTCCCAGATGCTTCACTCTTGCCTCTCAAAAGTCTACTCTTGTATGGGGGACTCAGCATTAAAATTGAACGGGTCAAAAACAGAGATAATGCTGATGGGACCAAAAACTCCCTCTCTTCCATGCTCGGCATGGCCCAGCTGCCTAGGACCCCCTCCCGAACCCAAGGCTGAAATCAAGAGCCTGGGTATCTGGTTGGAACAAGACCTTTCCTTTAGGACCCAGGCTTCCAAACTAGCTGGTGTCTGTTTTGGCCTCCTCCGATCGGTACGCAAAGTACTGCCTCTGATTCCTTTTTTGTCTCAGAAGCTTTTAATCCAGGGCCTGATTATGTCCAGTTTAGACTTCAGCAATGCGATCTACCTGGGTGCCCCTGAGATCACTCTGAACAAACTCCAACAAGTTCAGAATGCGGCAGCGCGAATGCTTTACAACATCCCCATGTCTCGATCGGCCAAACCAGCACTGAGGGCATTATACTGGTTGCCAATACGGGAAAGGGTCAAGTCAAGTCAAGTCATGAAATTTATATAGCGCACTACATACCCAGAGGGTCTCAAGGCGCTTAGGGAGGGGAGGAGGATTACTTGTCAAATATCCACGTTTTAAGTTGCTTTCTGAATGCTAGGTGGTTCTGGGTAAGGCGAAGGTAAGTGGGAAGTGAGTTCCATGTTTTAGCCGCCAGGTATGAGAAGGAGCGACCTCCCATGGTGGTCTTGTTGATGCGAGGTACAGTGGCGAGGGCTTGGCTGGAGGATCGTAGTTGGCGGGGGGGGGGGTGTAGAAGGACAGTCGTGAGTTGAGGCATTCTGGTCCGATTTCGTAGAGTGCCTTGTGTGCGTGGGTCAGAAGTCGGAAAGTGATCCTCTTATTGACGGGTAGCCAGTGGAGGTTTTTCAGGTGACCAGAGATGTGTTCGTTACGCGGGATGTCCAATATGATCCTGGCTGAGGCGTTTTGGATTCGTTGGAGTTTTTTCTGGAGTTTAGCGGTAGTACCTGCGTAGAGGGTGTTTCCGTAGTCCAGTCGGCTCGTGACCAGAGCATGGGTGACTGTTTTTCTGGTTTCGGTGGGGATCCAGCGAAATGTTTTTTTGAGCATTCGAAGAATGTTGAAGCAGGATGAGGAGACGGCGCTGACTTGTCTGTTCATTGAAAGTGAAGAATCCAGGATAACGCCTAGGTTCAGTGCGTGGTCTGTCGGGATGGGTGCTTTTCCAAGGGCTTCCGGCCACCAAGAGTCGTCCCATGCAGAGGAGGATGTACCTAAGATGAGGACTTCTGTTTTATCTGAGTTCAGTTTCAGACGGCTGTGTTTCATCCATTCGGCAACTTCTTTCATTCCTTCGTGAAGGTTAGTTTTGGCGGTGCTGGGGTCATTGGTGAGAGAAAGGATCAGTTGAATGTCATCCGCGTAAGAGATGATGTTGAGGTTGTGTTGGCGGGCGATGGCCGCGAGGGGGCTCATGTATACGTTGAAGAGGGTGGGACTGAGTGAGGATCCTTGTGGTACGCCACAGATGACTTCAGTGGCCTCGGACTTGAATGGTGGGAGGCGGACTCTCTGGGTTCTTCCGGTGAGGAACGAGGTGATCCATTCAAGTGCTTTTCCTTGTATTCCGATGTTTCTGAGGCGTTGTAAAAGGGTGCTGTGGCAGACTGTGTCGAAGGCTGCAGAGAGGTCGAGGAGGATGAGGGCGACTGTGTCTCCATTGTCCAGTAGAGTTCGAATGTCGTCTGTTGCTGCGATGAGGGCGGTCTCAGTGCTGTGTTTTGCTCGGAAGCCAGACTGTGAGGAGTCGAGGGAATTGTTGGCTTCGAGGAAGGCGGCGAGCTGGTTGTTGACAGCTTTCTCGATGACTTTGGCCGGGAAAGGAAGGAGCGAGATGGGGCGGTAATTTTTGAGTTCGGTGGGGTCCGCTGTGGGTTTTTTCAGAAGGGCGGTGAGTTCAGCGTGTTTCCAGCTTTCCGGGAAGGTGGCGGAGTTGAAGGAGCAGTTGATGACGTCTCGGAGGTGCGGTGCTATGACGGAGTTTGCTTTGTTGAAGATGTGGTGAGGACATGGGTCTGTAGGGGACCCTGAGTGGATGGAGTTCATCAGGCGGATGGTGTCCTCGGTGGAGATTGGGTTCCAGTCGTTAAGGGTGTTCAAGGGGGGAGGATGTTCAGCATATGGTTGGGTGGGTTGGTCTCCGGGTTGGTTGTCGAAGCTGTTGTGGATGTCTGCAATTTTGTTGTGGAAGAATTAAGCCAGGGAGTCGTAGAGGGCTTGAGAGGGGGTGATGTCATTGGAGTTGGCCGAGGGATTGGTAAATTCCTTGACGATGTTGAAAAGTTCCTTGCTGTTGTGGGCGTTGTTGTCTAGTCGATCCTTGAATGCTGTTTTTTTGGCCTTTCGGATTAGTTGGTGGTGTATGCGGGTGGCGTTTTTGAAGGCTTCCTTGGTGCTGGTGGTTGGGTCTTTTTTCCAGGCCTTCTCAAGGGAGCGGCACAGTTTCTTGGACTTCTTAAGATCATCGTTGAACCATGAGGCCTTCTTGTTGCCAGGTTTGCTTTGACATTTTTTCAGTGGTGCTAGGATGTCGGCGCTGTTGGATAACCATAGGGTGAAGTTGGCGGCGGCTTGGTCTGGGTTAGAAGAGTGGGCTGGGGTGTTTAGAAGGAGCGATGAGGAGATCTGGTCGATGGTGATTTTGTTCCAGTTTCTTTGCAGAGTTGGTTGGGGGTGGTTGATGAGTTTAGGCTTGTTGTAGGTAAAGTGGACGCAGCTGTGGTCAGTCCAAAGGAGAGCCGTGGTGTGGCTGAAGGAGACGTGGTTGCTGGAGGTGAAGATAGGGTCGAGAGTATGACCTGCTATGTGGGTGGGGGAAGTGACCAGTTGTTTAAGTCCTAGGTTGGCGAGGTTGTCCAAGAGGGTGGTGGTGTTGCGGTCGTTGTTCTTTTCAAGGTGAAAGTTGAGGTCTCCCAGAAGGATGTAATCTTTGGAGCGGAGCGCGTGTGGAGTGATGAAGTCCGTGATGTCTTCACTGAATTTTGCGCGGGGTCCTGGTGGTCTGTAGAGGAGGGTGCCTCTGAGTGTGGTCTTGGGGTCGATGTGGATCTGGAAGTGAAGGTGTTCAGAGTTGGCGAGATTGGCGTCAGAGCTGGTTGAGATGTGGATTGATTTTTTATGGACGATAGCGATTCCTCCTCCTGTGTGGCCGGTACGGTCCTTGCGAATGATCTTATAGTCTTCAGGGATGGCAATGGTGATGTCTGGGGCGGAGGAAGCGTTCATCCATGTTTCTGTTAGGAAGGCGACGTCCGGAGAGGTGGTGTCTAGTAGATTCCATAGGTCAATAGCGTGCCTGTGGACCGATCGGGTGTTGAGCAAGATACATTGTAGGTGGTTGGGGTCGGGAATCTGTGGTGTGGCCGTAGCGGTGGTGTTGTCGGTGCCGATGAATTTGCAGGAGTAGCAAGAGAAAGGTCCATGGGTGTGTCCAGGAGCGGCTTGGACGCAGTTGGGGGCGCGACCGGGGTTAAGGGCTAGGAGGGTGGCGGCATCGTAGGTAATGCGGGAGGGCTGGGCAGCGCGAGGGGCAGGGGCTCTGGCGCTTGGCGCGGTCCAGGCGCGGACGGGCGTAGACGGGCTTACCTTTGGCGCACCTTCGGCGCGACTGGGGCGCGATCGCTGTGCGTAATCGCTGCGCGCGGGAACTCCTGTCATATATGGATAGTGGAGGGGGAGGGGCGAGGGGGGGGTCAGCTGGGAGGCGGGAGCGGGGTGGAGCTCAGGTCAGGGGGGCACAACAACAACAACTAAAATGGCCGCAGGGATTCTAGTTTCAGGATTGGGCTGACCACTCGTGAATGGCACTAAGCTGACGGTAATGGCGCTGGTACAATCAGGCACAATTTTACAGGCAGCACAGATAATTGTTTAGTTAAAGCACACCTTGGCAGACAAGCGCTACGAGTATTTTCTAGGCAGTGAAATAATTATGAGGAACAAGGCGAGGCAGTCTAGCGCAAGCAGTGATATTATAATGATAAACAAGGCAAGGCAGGCTAGCGCTACGATCTATGTGCAATTATTAAATAATTAATCCGGTTAATGCGAGCACGGCAGGTTAAGCACTTAGCAGTCTGGCGGTGCAGCGAAGCAGGGATCAGCAGGGAGCAGCGTTGGAGCGACCTCTTCTGCGAGGAGCAGGGCGGTCACAGCGCAAGGACAGTGGAGTGAGGAAAGTAATATCCGTGGGAGGGGGGGGTCAGCTGGGAGGCGGGAGCGGGGTGGAGCTCAGGTCAGGGGGGCACAACAACAACAACTAAAATGGCCGCAGGGATTCTAGTTTCAGGATTGGGCTGACCACTCGTGAATGGCGCTAAGCTGACGGTAATGGCGCTGGTACAATCAGGCACAATTTTACAGGCAGCACAGATAATTGTTTAGTTAAAGCGCACCTTGGCAGACAAGCGCTACGAGTATTTTCTAGGCAGTGAAATAATTATGAGGAACAAGGCGAGGCAGTCTAGCGCAAGCAGTGATATTATAATGATAAACAAGGCGAGGCAGGCTAGCGCTACGATCTATGTGCAATTATTAAATAATTAATCCGGTTAATGCGAGCACGGCAGGTTAAGCACTTAGCAGTCTGGCGGTGCACTTACAAGGCAAAGGCCCTCCCGTCCTTCAAAAGATGGTGACCCCGTATAAATCCAGTAGAACTTTACGTTCGGACCAACAACATCTGACCGTTGTCCCCAGGGTTAAAAAGTCCCGATCAGGAGGAAGGAGATTCTCCGTTAATGTCGCTACCCTCTGGAATACCCTTCCCCTTGGTCTTCGCTCGGAACCATGCCTTTTGCGTTTTCGAAAATAATTGAAAACTTTCCTCTTCTACTAATCTTCTTGTCCCTGTTCTGTTTGTAGTATTACTCTGTTGGCAAAGTGCCGCGATGCTCTAGGGTAACCGTGCGCTGTACAAAACCGATCTAATAACAATAATAATAATTAAATGTAAATAAGATTTTGTGAAATTAGGTGTATTGATGTAAAATGATAATAAGTCCTTTAGCCCTATGTTTTAGTGCAAAATGTGTCTTCATGTTCATTTTTTGACAAAGAGATTGAGTTCACATTTAAAAAAATATTGCAACGGAAGAGCACAGTGAACAACAGCTGTTCAAATTCTGTTATGGCCTTGCATTTAGAGTAACTGTTTATCATGAATGGAGCATTTGTTGTACATTTTTAGCATGAATAACACAACATTAAGGGGCATATTAGGATTGTGGTTTTTCTGCATCCTCCAGCCGCCGGCCCGGAGGATGCGGAAAAACCGCAGCGGACCCACCAAAGACCCACCGCCACATTAGGATGGCCGGTGGGTCCTGGTTTCTGTCCGCAGCTTTTCCCCCGCGGTTGGCTTACAACCGCGGCGGAAAAGCCCTAATATGGTGGCGGTGTCTCTCAGACACCCCCAGCAATATTAGGATGCCCAAAAAGAAATGCTTATCCACGGCGGGTTTTCCGCTGTGGAAAAGCATAGGGAGCTTCATTGCGGGGGCCCGTTGTGGGCCCCCTGGGTGAAGAGGGGGTGGGGGGTGCACATGGGGGGTACCTCTGGTACCCCCCTTCATTTGTATGCAGTAATCGGCAGGCACCGCGCGGGCGCCTGCCGCTTTCTGCATACAAAAGCAATGTATGCATTTTTAACATTGCGGCGGATGCAGCTTGAAGCCGCACCCGCAGCAATATTAAAAAATAGAGGATGTGACCGCCAAGGTTGCCGGTCACATCCTAATTGGACAGGAGGGAACTCCGCAGGCCATGCGGATGTTCCCCTCCTCCTCTATGGTCGCAGACAGACTCAAGTCTGTCCGCGATCATAATGAGCCCCTATATGCGGCTTAATGGTGTAATTTTGGGAATTTCAAGTTACTTCAAGTGACAATCATATTATGAAATTCCCAAAATTAAATGAATTACGCCTGTGGAATTTCATTTTCACCCAGTGCCAGCTTTAATTGTTCTACTGTGAGGTTATTTTTTTTATCTTTAATCAATTTGTTTACATTAGTGTTGCTGTTTTTCTGCTGGTGCACAAAGGCCAAGTATGGGAAAAGGAATAAAAATAGTTGTACCAGCCCTCCCTCAAACAAAATACATTTTGCAAAGTACTGCACTGAACGCATTTGATTTTCCCAAAGCCAGTATACATTCCAAGACTGGGTGAGGCAGCAGAGATTGGAGACAAAGATAGTTATGCTTTCCCCCCAGAATCCACATCCAAAATGACCAAGGGAAGAACAGGGAAGAGCCTTCAGAGCAGAAAGTGGAAGTTGATACTGTGTGACCGGTAGGCTCACTCTCCATAGCACTTTCTCTCTCAAAAACAAACAAACAAATAAAATTAACTCCAAATAAATTTTCAAGTTAATTCTATCAGTTCACACATAAAAACAACTGCTGCTCACATTTACTTCGATCGCCTTATTTCTTCCACAATAGAACTTTTACCCGAACAACAATCTTGTTTACGAAACATGGGATAATGGCAAAGTCTTGGGCATTACACATCCAATCCGTAAGACAAAATACCAGAGATGATGTGAGGTAACATCCACATAAACTTCACCCAGGCCTACTTGAAGATAATGAGGGGGGTTAACCGCATTTATACTATGAAGAGGATAGAAAAAGCTAAAACCAAAACGAGAACAATTAAAGATCATCGGCTTGCCCTTGAAACTGACCATTGGCAGGTGTGCCCAGAAAGGCCACCCCACAGGAACCAGTTTTTTTTCTAAACTATCTTTAAAATTCTCCTTAAAAATAGAGTCTGGAATAAGGTAATGTAGGACAAAGCAACAGGCAGTGGACCATGCTGATGCTGCACATGCAACTGATATCTCCCATTACCCTCTGCCCAAAAAGTGCCAACCTAGATTAGGCGAAAACAGAAACAAAGCAAGGAGCAGTGCATCACTTCTAAAAATGTGATTCTAATTCCAGATACATCCACAATATTCATGATATCGACTGGAAGTGCCACGTTCTTCTGCTTGCTCGACACCAATTGTAGTGTTCGATAAGGGGCGGAACATTTCCCCTTTTCTCTTGCCCCCGTTTAGCACTTCCAAATCACAGGCACAGAGACATAATGCTTCCCACACTTATTTGATATAGTTGGAAACTTGAAATCTTCTTGATTATGACTCCATGATTTGGGCCTTTTGATCGATCCCTTCTTGAGGAAGTTATATTATATTTCCAACGATCTAAGATGTGTGGGTCCCAATAAGTCTTCTTCTAATTTGAGGGCTGATTTTCTTTATTCTGACTGTGTCCTGAAGAAGTCCACATGTGTGTGGATGAAACACTTTGGCTGACCCTTTTTTTTAAAGATATATTGATGATGCAACAATAAAGAGAAGAATCTCAACTGTCATTGGAACATTGTGGATATATCTGGAATTAGAATCACATTTATAGAAGTGATGCACCGCTCCTTGCTTTGTTTCTGGAATAAGGGAATGTTAGTGACCCATCTACAGTACAGGTGCTAAACTGTGAATAGCAAAAGCACAGGGCAGTTGTTTGCACTTCAAATCAAAGAGCAATCGAGTAACAACTTTATTAAACTATCTTTAATTATCCAGGCGCGGTGCGTCCATTGGGGCGTGGGGGCGTAGCCTCCCCACCGGCAGCTCCCTCAGCGTCTTTGTTCACTTAAGTTCAATGACATCGGATCGCCCACCGCCTTCAGAGACTGAAGGGGGTGGGTGGTCTGGCGTCATTTTGACTGACATGATGGTCACAGAGGCAGCAACACAAGTGCGCATGAGTGGGGACGGAGGGCGAATTTTTGCACTGTGCCCACTAATGCGCACTTGTGTTTTCCCTGCTTATTTGCGCATGCCCATTAGGAGCCCCTCTGCCTCCTAATGGGCGTGCTGGGGCAAAGAGAAACCTGTGCCGCCAAGCCACGCCTGGTGCTGCTGGCAACACCATGATTGGCTGAGAGGGGCTTCCAGTCCACTCCAGCGCCGTTCGTGAGCAAGGCGCCAAAGGGAGCAGCAGAGGTGGCGCGGACCGGCTGAGGTAAGTTTTCCTTTTAATTAAATTAATATTATATTTAATTCCCTGCCACCCCCTCCCTCCCCCCGCGAGCAGCGACTGGTGTTTGTGTGTGTCTGGAGTGGCTGTGGGCAAAGCTCCCCACTGGTCACTCAGGCATGGTTAACGTGGAGTAGCAATCTGTGTGTTTGATTGTAGAAACGATGAAGCCTGTTTACAATGGAGAGCTGTAGGTCAGGAATCGGTTGTTATGGTAGCCAGGGATGTGTTACTTCAGTGAATCAATGTAGGTGATGCATGTCAGGGACTGTGTCTGTAGGTGCTGTGCCGTGCGGTCAGAGAGTCGATGCAGGTAGGGGGATTTCATGAGGTCACGGGGCGGGTGTGGGCCAGGCATCCCGCCTTCTGCATGCAGAACTGGGTTCCCGGCTCCCTTGAAAGCAGGTAAAGCGCCAACACTTCCTGGAGGTGCTCATTCGCTCGCAGAGCTCCCTGTGGGCGCCTCCAGGCGGGACTAACAAGGGACCCAGACCAGTTACTGGCAGGCCAGGTGGAGAAGAGCACCAGGTTGGAAGAGAGGACAGCGGGAGGAAAGGAGACGAGAGAGAGGTTGGTACAGTGACAACTGTGTTTATTTGCTTGACGATCCCTTCTGCTCGAGGGCGGAGAAACGCACGCTGCAGTATTCAGTTTCACAAACTAATTTCAATAACACATTGATAATGGAATGATACTGTGTAGCAATATAGTATGTAACAATTGTATTGAGTTTTTATCTTGATGACTGTTTTATTCTTTGTATAAATCCAAAATTCCATATAAAGACTTCACCTTTGTGTAAATGTTGAGAACGTCATGTCCGATTTGCAGGGTCGATGTCTCAGTGCTGTCTTTTAAGCTGCAGTAGCACATGGCTTTGATTAGTATATTGGTCTTGGAAAAACCTTCCAGCGTTTTTTTGCTACGGCATTGATGACTTTATTCTGGAAGGGTAGGTTGGTAATAGGCCTGAGAATCTGTAAATCAAGCATGTTGAAGGTTTTTTTTTACAGTAATTATGTGACTTGACCCAGCTTGAGAGAGGAAGGAACTATGCCTTTGTTCAGACAAGTGTTTACTACTTTGAGGAGGTGGCTAGAGATGATATCCATACATATTTGGACAGGTGCAGAAATCATTTAACAGAGTTGATTGTGGTGTAAGAGAATCTGTGTTCCGTACTCTGCTGTCTGCTAATCATCTACCATTAATTTAGGCATATAGTCAGTCAGTTTCCAAATATTATTTTGCCGTTTTACAGGAGCCGTCTAATTTTATTTGTTTTACTTATTTCTATTGAGTAGAGGTGTTTGTTTTCTTCGTTGCATTACTGTCCCCACTTCATCATCTCAGTAAATGGAATGTTTACTTGTATGTATGCTTCGTTAACTCTAATCAGGCTGCATGGGGCTGACTCTGGGCCTTTCTTGTGTATTCATTTTGTTCAATTTTTTTTTCTTCTGAGTTGTTGTGTTGACATAAGATCTGGCACTACTAAAGCTGCCATCTGCAGAGGGGCCGGCGCAATCCAAAGTAAACTTCAGAACCCCAGGTTCTGCTGCCCTTTGTTGCAAGCATCTTCACTGGCGCCATTGCGACTCAATGCGAACCCCATGTTGGCAAAAGCTTTCCTTTCAGTGTGACTTACAGTACCACAATAACTTTACGCCTCACCACTTTCAAATGTCACCAGCCGCCCCTTTAATTATCCTGAGGTTGAATTCTTGGGAAAGGAGTCAATAGATCAGCAAGGATGATTGTACATCCACACCAAAACAAATCAATTTTTATTTTTATCCTCTAGATATGAAACATCTATTACAACACAGGCAATACAACGTACAGCCAAGAAGGCATTCAACACAGTCTTGCAGGCCATTAATTGGCTTACAGTAAAAGAATTAGGGTTTCCCCATTTTTTTCTATATCGGATGCAAGATCTATATAATGGGCTTTCTGTTCATCTCTCCTGTATGGTTCATCTTTCTTCTAAATTATACATTACTAGAGGGGTGAGGTAGGGGTCAGTTTGCTTTTGACTTGGAACCATTCCTGCAGCACCTCAAAAACTCAAGAAATTCTACCCATGACGCGTGCAAATCTAACAAGAATTAACTCAACAATTTAATCATCCCGGAATTATGCTGAACACTTTTTTGTGCCATAATCATCTTTTTCCTAGATTCTCACATGATATATTTGTAGCTCAAGGGGCAAACTTCTCCTTACAATGTGTGGCTAACTGAGGTGACAACATTTTCCTTGTTTAACCAATTTACTAGGTTGCACAATATACCAGCTACAGGCTTCTTCAAGTATCAATAAATTAGAGGATACTTCTCCTGACTCACTTCTTCTGATTTTAGTTTATCCCCTGTGAGATTTTTGAATATCCTTAAGTTCTTACCTCGACTGAGGCCAGTAAGTAGAGTGCACTGCTATTACCAGAATGGCAGAGAGATTATTTGCAGCACACTGGCTGCAAAATGGTCTGCTATCTCATGAAAATGTTCACATAGAGATCCCTCAAAGCATTACTCTGGGGCATTTACTGTGGAATGTTTCCCTTTTCAAATTACATCAGGACAAAGTCTTCCAGGAACCCTATTACATTCCTAAAAGATAACACGCCTACAGATGTTGGGAAAACTCTCAATGTTGCCACTGCTTAACTATAGAGACTGATCAAGTGAAGTTCTCTGATAAGGATAAACAATACCCACAATCATCTATCTTATACGTGCCAATTATTTGAAACAAGTGCGGAATAAATTGCATGAATCACCAAAAATGCTATTATTAATTAAATTGTATTGCAGTGAAATGCATGCCAATATTAAACGCTTGAGTTGTTTTTATGTAACAAATTTTATTCATACATGTAAGTGTATATTCTTCATAAAAATATTCTCTATATTGTTTTCACCAATTCCTTTCCTTACTAAAACACAAGTCATTAAGTACTTAAATAGGATGTCTATATACTATATGTGGGAAATAAGTTATATAATTAAAGACTCAATGTATTTCATTGGCATTTACTTCATTTTCAATGAATGTTTGCACATATTGGGTATCTGGGATTTATTCCTCACTGACAGCAAATAATATGCAACTACTGGTCACATACACATCTGGTTATTTATGCTTCTGAGAGAATTTTCCTTGATAAGTTAGTTTTCCCCCATCTCTCGAAGGTCAAGGGGAGCTCCTACGCTCTAGTTGGAACTATCAAACAAGACGAGAAGCAAATACAATATTAATAATTAATTAATGTTACTCTAACTTCTACATTAATTATTCTTGGATATTTACCAAGTATCTTCTCACAAATGTGTCAGTATTGTATATTTATTGCTGCTACATCTACACCATATATTGTAAAAACATGTATAGTAAAGACATGGCTTGATTCTCATTCTTGTCATGTTCGATGATGATGGGCCGCATGTATAGGTATTTGTAGGCACAAAATATCAGTCTTAAACAGTCATCAAATCAACCCTATCTTGTCAACATTTGGCACCCTATTAAATTAAAACCTGGGTGTAGTCCCTGGCTTCACCAAGATGATTGAAATGGTGTTATTTTTCTCTTTGGATTGATCATATTTTATTCTTTTGCGGGAACATTTGGTGCCATTTTGCCCTTTTTACACACAATGCATTTACAATTTTGTAGCTTATGCAGCTACATCTCAATATTAAATGTGTTGAAAATGGCCCTTTCTGCAAGGTTATCCTCAGACATTTTGCCTTCTCCCCCCCTTTTGGGGAATTGGTTTTTGTTGGCTCTCTCCCTAAAACGTGGTAACATTGGCTTATCCACAATGGTCATATTTAATGTACTTCTAGGTTCCTAGTAAAGTGAAATAAATGTGTTTAGGGCATGTAATTTAAATGCTACTAGTGTGCATGCAGAACTGATTGTGCCACCCACTTAAGTAGCCCTTTAAACATGCATCAGGCCTGCCATTGCAGAGCCTGTGTGTGCAGTTTAAACTGGCTTGTCGACCTTGCAAGTTAAATCTATTGCCAGTCCCAAACCTTCCTTTTTAGTACAAATAAGTCACCCCTAAGGTAAGCCCTACACAGCCCAAGGGCAGGGGGCAGTATATTTAAATAGTGGAACATGTACTTTAAAGTTTTACTTGTCCTGATACTGAAAAACATTAGTTTTACACCACTGTAAGGCCTATCGCTCCCATAGAATAACACTAGCATTACCTTATTACATTTTATAAGTGCAGTTTTCAATTCAGACCCGGGGTCTCTGGAATCACAATTTAAAACAACTTATGATGAAGTCAGATTTTGAATTGGAATTCTGAAAATACCACTTTTAGAAAGTTTGAATTGTGAAGTCTTTCTTTTTCTATTTTGTCTAATTGATTGAAAAGATGAAAAACAATGAACAAAGTTGAATCAATAAATGACAGTGATCATCTTATTAAATAGTTTGGTCTTAGTCTGCTTAGAGTAGTGGCAGCCTATGGGAAAGCCAGCTGGATGATTTTTATGTGTATTTTATATATATTATATATTATTATATTATTCCAGATGTGTCAAGGGCCTAGCTCTTACATATCTAATCAGCTTCTAGAAAGTTGTCATTTTCTTGCTATAGCCATTTGGTGCATGCTGTCTGTCTCTGATCACTTGTCTGGGGTGACGTTTTTATGAGCTACAATGAGTTCTGTTGGCTATCTCAATTGCTTCATGTAATCACAAAAGAGTTTACACTATTGTATGAAGACCAATATATGGTCTGGAGGACATAGGTGGAGTGTGGTCCAATACTTGACCAATGTTTAACACTCCATCATGCAGATCAAATAAAAAAATAGACAACACACAACATAGCCATTTCTTATTGCATATATATTCATAATTATATTGTCAGGATCATTCGGAAGGCGCCTACCCAACACCTTCGTGAGGAAGTATATTACGGACCTGCACGTTGGGCCGGTGCGCGCAATTCTGAACTTTCCTGTTTGGTCGGGGTCGGACGAGTTGTTTCCGGGGTGAGGAGTTCCCCATTGGGAACTTTGCTGGTTGGCCTTGGAAGTTGACATCCGACTTGTTTTGCTGCTGGTAAGAGTTGCTGTGACGTCGGAGCGCGGTGGGGAGCCCCCCGAGCGTTACCAAAGGCTGTATACGCATTCGTATTTCCAACAGAGCATGGAGTATCTGATCGGCTCGCGCTGTCGTTTTTCTTCTTTCTTTTGGGTTCACTAAGCAGACCACAGAGGTGGTCGCAGCCTCGTGTTACCTTTTGGGTGCATATTGTATATCTCACGAATAGGGAGCAGCGGAGCGTGGTGGTTTGTCGCTACACGCTACCCTGCTCATGTAAGGCGCTTCTTGGCATTTCTATTACCGGAGCGGCAGTGGTGGTTACAACCACACACTGCCGGTTATTTGACAGTTTCTTCTTTGGGGTTTATAGCGAGAGCGGAGCACAGTGGTGGTCACAACCATGCACTACAGTTTCTTGGTTTAGTGTCCAACTAGACAGCTATTGAGCGGAGCACAGTGGTGGTCGCAGCCACAAGCTGCTGTTCGTTTTCGTCTTTCTATGAAATAACTCATATAAACTTTGCATCTTCTTTAGTTGGACATTGTTCTTAGTAGAGTGCTTTGGGACAGTGGTCGTCCTTCAACTTACTAAGACTCTTTCTTTATTTAAAAGTGGGAATATCAGAGACATACTTTATTTCCTTTTGAAGAACCGAGAACCCTCTTTATTGCAAAGACCCTCTATATCGTATGGTACGCTGCTTGCACCAAATACTGTTTCTGTTAAAATATGTTTATGTGAGTCAAGGCTATTCATGTGGTGTTTTTGTTTGCAGGAGCATAAAGATTGAATTACTGTTTGCTAAGTTCAGAAAGCTTTGCTCCAATCCTCATCAGGTATACAGGGCTAGCGAGAATTTATTAGGCCTGGGCGTCCGAATCGGCTACGCCCACGGAGTAGGCGTAGTGTTGCCTCCTACGCATTTTGCGTAGACAGCATAGCCGGCAACACTACGCCCACTCCGTGTGCGTAGCCAAGTCGGCCCCCACCCGCCTCCCTCCCGCCCTCCCCATCATACATTATTTAAGCAAAATACCCTTAATAAAACAAGTTTAAAGCACTTACCGTGTCCGGGGCTCGTCCAGGGCTCCCTCTTGAGATAGCGTCCCTTCATAAATAACAATGCGCATGCGCGGCCGCCCCCGCATGCGCATTTCTCGGGAGAATTGCGCATGCGCGGCCGCCCGCGCATGCGCATTGGTATCCATGACGACGCGATTCTTAGAGGGAGCCCCGGACACGGTAAGTGCTTTAAACTTGCTTTATTAAGGGTATTTTGCTTAAATAATGTATGTAGAGGAGAGCGGGAGGGAGGTGCGTAGTGGGGCTACGTGGAGTGCGGGAGTGGTCGTAGCTTCTCGCCCACTCAGCGTAGCTCCACGGAGCCCCACTATGCCCACTACGCCCGGGCCTAGAATTTATGAGTGTAGACATATCTCTGGGCTTTGTTTATATTTTTCCTGTTCTTTTGTTGTTTCAGGTTCTTGTCCCTGCTGACCCTTTCCTTTCCCTCGCCTGATGGTTCGAATACCTTGTGTAACATATTCAGGGCGTTTGGTGACATCAGGAGGTTGACCCTTATTTGCGGCATCTGGATCCTGCGGAGCATACCCTGACACATATATCCAAATGTTATACATTGTTTACTTCATGCAAGGCCGTCATGACATCAACATAAAACAGAAAAAGGGACTGAGGAGAAGTAGTGACATAAAGTGCAAAAGTACATAGCAAAACATAATACTGAAGATGTACCTAAAACACAAATAGAAAGATGTCTGTCCTTTCTGTACTAACTGGTTCAACATATGACCCTATAACCTCTTTGCTTCTATTTAGAGGATGGTTGACCAAGGACATAGACCAATAAAATTGTAGTCGACGTTTCAGCCCTTTATTTTTATTTTGGAAACATCATGGTGGGTCTACCTCAGGACTAGTAAATTATGTACAGCCTCTACGGGAAAACTAAGCCTCACATAAGAATCGCGTGTGTTGCTCAATTGAATGCTTTAAACATATGGGGAATGCCAAAGTGACTCACAAAGCTGTAAAAATCCACAGCAGAAGACTGACTGTGTCCCACAGTCGAGGCACGGCCCCCATATTGACGGCGGCACCTTATTTGTGAGCACACTGCGGGCGGTCTAGCTTTTAACAGGAGTTGATACTACCCTCTACCCTGAACGCTATTGGATACAAGAGCCTTCACTGCAACGTAGTTCTACGTGCTACGTCGATTGGCCTTAATTTTAGAACCAAAGGGGTCTATGTCGTAATTTCGGCGAGCCACCTTGTGACGAACCTAAAGGGAATTTGTAACAGGCGCTACCAGATAGAGTGTGCCAACCTGTCACGAAGGTCTGGATTGAGCATTAGAAGATTCTGGAATGCTCTGTACTGTCTAGAGTAAGATATACCATAAAATGTGGGAATCTATATATTTTTTTAATCCTGAAGAAGGTGTTGGCTTGTAATCAAGTTGCCAAAACCGAAACGCGTCGATGCCATTCTGAATTGTGACACGCTAAGTGATTGGACTATATAACTTCTCCATCTCAAAGATATTTACACAAATTTGGAGTTTGGTTTAATTAAGTCTGACTATTGTGTCCTATTCTTTTTTAATTAGAAATATTTTCAATGTTTTATTCCCACCGTGTTATGATCTATACTAATATAATAAAGAGAGAACCCAAACCTTTGAGGCGGGTAATCTCAGGAACCACAGCACCAATCACAACACCCAATACAGCGTTGGAAAGGACAGTTGCAGCAGAAGGACATAGGCTATGCAGACGTCCGCCATATACTTTTAAAAGGTAAAAGAACCGTGCAAGCAAAGTAGTCCCTTGTGGGTGTGTCTGCATTGTGCTGTGGGCGTGTGCTGGGGGCGTGGCAAACGCTGGGGGCGTGTGGTACGTTCCGCCCTTCATGCCATTTCTCATATCGTGTGCTAATCCCACCCTGCTCCCTTTAAATACCCCTGCACCCCATAATCATAACCCACCCTTACTCCTTAAAATATCCCAACACCCTTAAACATTAACCCATCTTAACCCTATAAATATACCCTGTACCCCAAAACCCAAACCTATCCCTAAACCCTAAAAATACCCCTGTACCCCAAAACACAAACCTAGCCCTGAACCCTATAAATACCCCTGTACCTCAAAACCCAAACCTACCCCTGAACCTTAAAAATACCCCTGTATCCCAAACCCCAAACCTAGCCCTGTATCCTAAAAATACCACTGTACCCCAAAACCCAAACCTACCCCTGAACCCTAAAATACCCCTGTACCCTAAAACCCAAACCTAGTCCTGAACCCTTAAAATACCCCTGTACCCCAAAACCCAAACCTACCCCTGAACCCTAAAAATACCCCTGTACCCCAAAACCTATACCTAGCCCCGAACCCTAAAAATAACCCTGTACCCCAAAACCCAAACCTAGCCCTGAACCCTTAAAATACCCCTGTACCCCAAAACCCAACCCTACCCCTGAACCCTAAAAATACCCTTGTAGCCCAAAACCAATACCTATCCCTAAACCCTAAAACCACCCCTGTACCCCATAACCCAACACTATATCTGAACCCTTAAAATACCCAAACACCCCAAAACATATACCTCAGTACCCCAAAACATATACCCCTGTACCCATGCTTACCTTATCCAAACATTTAAAAAACATGCTTTTACCATTCATGCATTTACAATGAGTTTCGTTGTAAATGTATGCGTGGTAAAAACATATAAAATGTAATGCCATGTGTTATAATGTCATTGCAGAGTCAAGGTACTTTTGTAATGAAAGTATGCGGAGTGATGGTATGCGGAAAGAAAGTTGCGGAATAATGGGTGTTTACCCTCCCCCGGTAAGTACATTGGTGGCACGGCGGCCCACATCTCCAGTAACATACTCATATTTTTTCACCACCCATTTGAAAAATGCACAGGTCTCTCTCATTGATGGCCAGGACCGACATACATTTTTAGACACACCTCCCGCCACAAGTTCTAGAATTGCGAACTTTAGAGCTGGGGAGCTACGTTCGAATCTCGGCATCAGCTCAACATCCTGTGATTCCAGGCAAATCGCTTTGTCTCCCCGTGCCTACCACAAATGAATGTGTTCTTCTGTAATGTAAATTGTGCTCATGCCATGTTGTCGAGTTTGCGCTATATAATATTGCAAGGAAAAATAAAGTAGGGAAACTCAAGTTCACACACTACTGAACGCACACTCTTAAGTGCATCAGCAGTGCACTGTGAATCGAAGCGTTTCACAGGCCTGTCACAGATAAGAAATGCTATCAAAACGAAATCCTACAAAACAATATACTACTGGCCGGCAGCAATTCATACCCGGACAACGTCGGGCATGCTGCTAGTTAATTGTATAAATTGTGTTAGGATATGTGCATAATCATTTTTCTGTGAGTTTGTTTTTTATCAATGTTGCAATAAATTGTACATGTTTTTAATTTCTGATTTTTTTTGCATCATCTTCGCTCTTGCTTAACTGGATGGATTGTAGTAATTTTGTTTGATGAGGTTGAAAGTGTATCTTCTATTTACAATTTGTCCAAAGGGAACACTGTATTTGACTTGTGTCCCACAGTTATCTTCTATTGAGGGGTTAGAATTTCCAAGACCCCCCTGTATGATAGATTTAGAGTCATGAGTATTAAATTAACATGGTTTAAAATGCACAAACCATTGTGCACATAACAAACAAAGCACTCACCGTAATGGATCTACAGTCCACTTATAAGGGGTGGAAAAATCTGATTCCTCCAGATTAAAACCTTCTTTATAAGGAAGTGACCGTTGAATTAAGACATGTGGATGTATTAATGCCAAACCCACACCAAGCCTATGGAGCTGTGCTTATTGTACAAAACGAAAGGGGACTCACAGTTCTGTAGTGATCAAAGGTTCACTGTGAGGAACATGAATAATTACAGCTCTGTAGAGTCTCCAGACTCTACATTTTGCCTCTTTAATTAAGTCTGACTGCTCTGTGCCAAGCTACCAGAGAGTGAGCACTGTATAATTTAGGGTGTTTTGGTGACTTACCCTGACTAGGATTGTGGTTACTGCTTGACCAGGGCTTGTACCCCTGTCAACTAGGGGCCCAATTTCCGACAGTGTAATACATTTTTGTATCCTTATTTCCCAGTACTGGACCGGCCTGACCCGGCATAAGGCGTTTCCCCAGGAGGCTGGATGGGGGCTGGTTTTGTAGCGGTGGGGCCAGTTTTGTAACAGGGGGGCGTTTTGCTGTGGTGCTGCAATATCGGCGCCTAGTAACAAAAACTGCAATGCTTCATACTTGGACCCCGCCTACCCCTCCCCGATGGCTGGTCTGATGAAATTGCCAGGACTGCTTGGGTTCCCAGTCCAGCCCTGCTATTTCCTCAAAAAACTCTGAGATATGTGTTCATGTGAAGATGCTGGGATCCATGATCACATTAAGTCGTTTTCTTCCATACAAGAAGCGGTAGAGGGGTCAATTTTCTGTGATCATTTCCACAAAGGAAGGAAAAGGAGATACCTACAGAATGTGGTTAAGGTAATAACGGGACAAAAAAGGAGCTTCATTAACGAAATACACCCTTAGTGGCCATTTTCCTGTCATGCTGATATGTGGAAAAACTGAAGGAAAAAAGTAGAAACTGCTGAACTATGAAGACAACTGGAACTGATGTCAGAAAAACAGTTAAAAATTATATCTAGATATAAAATCACCATGACACTCTCAGGAAATATGATGGGTTTCTACACAGCCCTCGTGGGGTTATATTATACATTTGCATGCTATATTGATTAAGCCCCGGTTCAGGCTACTAAATGCTTCAGAAAACATGTATGAGTTGTATAACCTGCTGGATCATTACTCGATAGAATCACTTTTTTCGTGATGCTGCCATAACCCTGTCAATTTCTTCTGTAAAGAGACCCCATTATAAGTCGTTCTCTTAAAGGGTTCACAGTCACCAATGTGTTTTCTCATTTCTGTGGTTCTGCCCATCTCTAACATTCATAGCTCTTGCATTTATCAATTAGAATGTGCAGAATTGACCTATTGCTGCTGTAATCAGTGTTGGCAGCTGTTCCTGAACAATTCAGTGGGGGCTGTGGACCGTAACCGAATGGCCTGCCAAGGTCACTGGAAGATTACCTAAGTGTGTAATTAGTTTTGCCAATTGGCAGAATACTGATTTAATTTGCATTGGTCAGGCACATTTTTGCCTATAGCAGTTCTCCGCCGTCTGACACCTAGGGTAGGACCATCATCTGTCACTGGAGAGTAGACATGTTTGAAAAAAAAATAATGTATTTTTTACAAGTAGTAGTGTCATTCACGCCTCATCAGTTGAACTTTAGCAAAGCATGTGCATCGATTGGGATTCGGATTTGGTAAAACAGAGAAGGAGGATTCAGCATCCCTTCTTCGTGCCTAATCTTGTGACTTTGGCAGGGGACCAAAGCACAACGTGTTTGTTTTCAAATGCATCTGGAATACATTCTTGTATTCTGCTGCAAACCTTTCTAAAGGGGACACGCCGGGAGGCGTCACCAGGCGCTCTATAAACTCCTATAATAATAATAATAATAAAGAATAAATCAAGCCAAAACATCAGAGCATTGTACCGGAAAAGTAAAGAACCAAGTTTGACAAAAGTTAAAATCGCGTTTGTTCTATAGCCCCAAAATAAAGTTAAGAATAAAATCATTAAAATGTAATTTAATAACGATTAAGAAATTAAGTACAGTCAGGATGCACGAAATGACAGCATTTCATAAATGTATATGTTTACGGTACATAAAAGTAACAGGTGTGGGAAGATAATTGAGTAGAGGGTTTATAGACAACAGGTCCAAGGGCGATCCCGAACTAAAACAATCTAGTTTCCAACTACCAGGATACTTCTAAATCTAACAAGAATAGGAACGTAATTACACTAGATCCTCATGTGTGGGTACTTTGCTTCCCACTCGAGTGAGACTAACAGAGAACTCTTTAATATCAAATTTCAATTTAATAATCCACCTCTTGTTGAAGCTTGTCTCAAATCCATGTTCAGAACTTTGACCCATATCCACATAGCATACCTAACGACTCTTCTCTTCATCAGCAATTATTTATACTTTGAAAGACTTACCACCTCTTAGCATGTCTATCCATAACAAACGTAATCAGGTATTGGAATGTAACCAAAATGTCAGCTCCTACTTCACCGGATGGCCGTGTCTCTTGTTCCCTGGACTACATTTTTCCCATTTTGTATAAAGCCATTAAGTTCAGCCCTGTAAGGCACGCACTGACTCTAATGTTTTATAAACAAAACACACGGCTCATTAAAGTTGAGTTTCAGTCTATCCACGTATAAGTCCTCAATCTTGCATTAGCAGCATTCTACAATATACGTTTTTAATGAATCCTTCAGGCGGACAGTTTAGTTTGCCTTATTCTCTCCCTGTGTTCTCACCCTTGATGCCTACAGAACTTGGTTGCATTGTAGCTAGGTGTGAGGTTTCCAAATCCAAATAAATGTAAACATGCATACACAAGGACTTCCTTATGGACATGGTTATACCATGTCATGATTTTTCATTTTCCCTCACTGCTCTATTTTTTTCTTTGTTTATAATTATGTTTAAGCTTTATAATTCCCCTGTCAGACATTGGATTGTTAGTTGACAGGAGTGTAGGCCCTTATGGGCCGGGATGCCCGCCACCCCTTCCACCACCAATCCCAATGGGAGGAGACAGACACAGTTTGAACTTTTGGAAGGCAGGGGGGCCTCACGACCCCCCGGCCGTATTTATTAAAATATGAAACAAAATTTAAAGCTTTAAATTAAAACGTTTCATGTATCATGTACAAATTCAACTTTCATTACATTTGATGAAGACAGGTATTCAGGCTAACCTTAACAAATCTCTAATACAAAGATTTCCTAACCGAGTCTAACATCATGACATAATGCATTGCATATGAATTTGTACATCCTAACGTTAGGGGCCAACGGCAAGGTCTTAACCGGTGTCAGGTCCCTATCACCAAATTCCCGCCCTCACGTGTGAGTGGCGCATGCGCAGAGGACTTTACCATCGTAGCCAACTGTAACTTCCCTTGTCGTGGGGGCCCTCTTTCACTCGACGCCATCTTAAGGTCGTCCGAGTTCCCGTGCGGGGTATCCGTAAGAAGGACAGCGTGGACTCCCCCCCTTTCCCCGCACTCTCTTCCGCCGGAGCGGATATCCGGCCCCCGGGAAATTCTGGGGAGGGGCATATAGCCGTCTCCCCCTGGGAGGGGCCTATGGCCGTTTCCCCCTGGGCGACCCATCCGTAATGGGTGCCGCCCCCCGTGGGAGGGCCCAATGGCCGCCTCCCCCCGGGTGCTCCCATCCGTAATGGGTGGCGCCCCCCTAGGGACCTTGAAACCACTGCTCACCGATCATGACCTTACCGCCACAGGCCAGATAGTTGACCGACTATCTGGCCCCCCAGACCTTCTATAGGTCATGTCTCCTCAACCCCACTAGCCAAGCTATCATGTCTCCTATCAATAAGTTATTCCCCACCCTGGACAGGTGCACCCCATCATCAGAATAACAGTGATCGCCCCAGATGCACCCATGAGATATGCTCTGAAGATGAGCAGAGTGAAACAATTTCTCCATTTTATTGTTGACCCTGTTTACCGAATGGTTCAACGCTGTTGTGGACAAACCACCCCGCCATACCCTCCTCGGAATCATGTGAGACCAAGCTATTGTACATCCCGGGAGTGTCTTCGCTAACCAACTAACTGCAGAAAGTATGTGTTCAATTAAATCTCGTCTGCCCAACCTTACCAAGTCATTGCCCCCAATGTGCACTATGACTACAGATGGCGGTGACCTGTGCCGCCCTAATAACTCTTCCGCAAAACTTTGCAGTCGGTCAATACACAAGCCGCCCTTCCCATGGAAGGACACCCTGAAACCATATTCCTCAGATGTCTGGATCGCATCACCTGTCTTGAATATGTCCCCGGCACGCCTCACGTATGAGTGGCCCACGACCCAGACCACTCGTCTTCCATTCCTTGTTCCTGAAGTGGTGGTTAGCTGACACTGGGCCGGTCCCAATTTCCGCCCTGCGTCACAGGCTCTTGAAACTGTAATCCAAATAAAAGACAACAAGCGTGAGTGCACTTCATCAGTAAATTACAACATGTGCAGCCGCACGTACCGTTTGAAACAAGTCAAAGACCAGCGGCCTAACTGTTTAATATTGTCTGCCTGCAGACCTTGAGCCGTTGCTTCTGTAGCGGCCCCTATCCTGAATGAATGGGTCCCAAAATCAATCAGGTTCAAGCCCGCTGCCGCAATCGTGATTGCCAGCACCCTCTGAAACTGAAACTTTGTTATTGGGGTGCAGTCCGCATGTCGCAGCAAGGTCCCCCCCACGTTGTCAACCTCTGTTTTAGGTAGGCCCCAACATGCCTCATTGGACAACAGGGACTACCTGGAGCACGCTGCAACACAATGCTATTCCCCAGGGCCTCCTGATCCGTCTTTGACCTGGCTATCGTGATCAGCAGAGAATCCCCCCTCACTTGCGTGTGATCCCTGCGCAGACCCCCCTCCGTATCTCTTTTGTTGGCAGCCACTAATTCGCTCACCCGCAGGGCCCCATAGAAAGCCAACGCGAACGCTGCCCGGAATAATACAACCTCGCTAGGTGAGGAGCATGTATCCTCCAGTTTAGCCAACAAGGAGGTCAATCTGTCAAATCCTATTGAGTGCCTGCTATCCTTTTTGCGCCCCTCTAAGCGCTGCCAGCCGCGCAGCGCCTTCCTGACTACGAAGGAGTCCGTCGGGTCCCTGATGCCATGTAGCTGAGCCATAAATGATATGGCAGCCTTATACCGACTGGCGGTTGCCGCCGACCGGCCCTCCTCATGAAGTGCCACTAAAAATTGGATAAAGGACCCCTCCTGACCCCATCTATGCTCCCATGCCGGGCCCAAAAAGGCGCAGTACGAGCGGAACGCCCCTTCATAAGCTTTCCTTGTCCTGGGCGCTAAACAGGCTGCCACAAGGTTTTGTAGTCCGGGGCGCCGATTCGCCATAATGCTTCGGGAAATGGCACTGCCACTAGCTCCGCTGAGGGTAAACAATCCCTGAAAGCCTGCATTTTGAAACGAGAGAGCGCATCAGCTGCATTATTCAGTACACCCGTCACATGTTTTGCCCTGAATTGTACGTTTAATCTCAAGCATTTAAACACAATTTCTTTCAACAATCGCAATATCCATTTGCAGCGTGCTGCCTGCTGATTAATGCACTCAACCACAGTCATGTTATCGGACCAAAACACCACAGAGCGGTCTCTGAACTCCTCCGGCCATGCCGACAGGGCCACCCAGATGGGGAATAGCTCTAGAAAGCCAATGTTGCTCGTCAAACCACTCGTTTCCCACCATGCAGGCCATCTTTGGGCCGACCAACGATTTCCAAGGATCGTGCCAAACCCCACGCTGCCCGCAGAGTCGGTCCATCAGCCTAGTTCTGCCGACGAGGCCGGGGCTTTGCTCCAGACTACTCGGCCGTTGAAATCCAAATGAGCATGTCCTGGCGAACCTCTGCCGACAGTCTCGTGCGATGGTGCCCTTCCTTGAGGCCAACCATGGCCTGGGCAATGGATCATGAGAAAGGGCGAGCCATCGGCATAACCCTCAATGCAAAGTTAAGCTGACCTACTGTTTGTTGCAATTGGTGCAGTGTCACTTTCTCGTTTCGAAGACACTGCAACAAGGAGGCCCTGAATTTGGCGATCTTCTCGGCCAGCAAGTGGAAGCAACCCTCCACGGAGTCCAGTTCGATACCCAGAAACTCCAGGGAGGTAGTCGGCCCCACCATCTTACCTGGCGCCAACAGTACCCCGAAACCCCGCATGAGCATGCAGAAATCCTGCAATGCCCGTGCACAGTCCCGAGAGCCCGCTGGGCCGAGAAACAGAAAATCATCAAGATAATGCATCACATGTTGGCGCCCTGTGGCCTTCGAGAATACCTACTCTAGAAATGAGCTAAACATTTCAAAATAGGCACACGCAATTGAACAACCCATCGGCATACACATATCCATGTAGTATTTCCCCTGAAAAGTAAAACCCAGCAAGTGCTGATCCCGGGGATGCACCGGAAGTAACCTAAATGCAGATTCAATATCCGTTTTTGCCAACAATGCACCAGGGCCTAAGCGATTTAACATTACCACTGCGATATCGAAAGATGCATACCTTACACTGCTAATGTCTGGATCGATCGCCTCATTAACAGAAGCCCCTCTTGGTGCCGATAAATTATGGATGAGCCTGTATTCCCCCGGCTCCTTTTTTGGCACTACCCCTAAAGGGGAACACACAAAGTCGGCCATTGGTGGGTCACTAAAAGGTCCTGCAACCCGCCCCAAGCCAACCTCTTTGGCGATCTTTGTGGCGGCCACCGCCGGGTTGTGCTGAACGGATAGTTGGTTCTTACATGAGGGGGCCCCCCGAAAATCGCCCACCGGGATCCTGAAGCCATACGAGAAGCCATCTCGCAGGATCCCAGCGGACACATGATCAGGGTATTTGTTCAGCCAAGGGGTCAAAGCCAGAATATCCACGGGCGATTGTTTGGACCTCCACGGCACCGTATCAATCCAGCTTGGTACCCCCTTTTCCTCTGGTGCCATTGGCTCTGGATCGGCAGCTAGTTTCGGGGTGGGAGGTGTTGCCACAACCAGAGAACGCATGCCTGAACCTACACGTTCCTTGCGGCCTATTTCCGTTCCCGCCCGATCTAGGCTGAGACTCCCCCCTGTAGGTTGGTCGAAAGGGCTGAGGATTTTTCTGTTGATAGGCCCTGGAGCCGTTTGTGCTCGACCCTGACCCACCCGCCGATCCCATCAAGAACTGTGCATGCCATACAGTATCCAAACAATCCCAAGTCAGTGTTTCATTAAACTCTTTCGCTTTTCTAAAAGCCATGTCATACCCTTTCCATTCTTCTCCTCCATACTTCTCATGGAAGCCCGTGATCCTGCTCTGGTAGCAAGCCAGGTCACTCAACAGCTCTGGTGTTCGCTCAGCGATTATTGCTACAAAAATAGAAAAAGCCCTGATCCAGTTCATCATAGACTCTTCCACCCTGAATTCTGCCATTTTTGCCCGCCATACACTGGGGTGCCATAAATCTTTCTGAGTCTTGGCATATTCCAACTCTCGATTATCAGTCAACAATGAAAACATGTTTATGTGTTTATTAGCCCACACCAGTTCCTTAGTTGCTAACGGAATATGTTGCACCAAGCTTTCCCACCTTGAGGGTACCGCGCCCTCCCCCATCATTGGGAGCGATCTCTTACCGGCTTCTGCCGCACCACCAGCCGTGTCCGTCGACTTATTCCGATTTTCAACCGCGACCTGATTCGCCACCTGTGGAGAAATAGAAGGCACGTTCGCTGTCCCAGCACCCCTTGACTGCCTGAGCTGCTCAACAATCTGCCTAGCTTCTTCGGCCGGGTCTTCCACAGCCGCGGATCCCCCCGCTCCCTTTTTCAACCAGGGTAAAACAGCCGCCAACTGAAGCGCTAGTTCCGGAGGCATTTGGTCGTTATCCAGCGGTGTGATAACTACAGGGATTGGCAATCCCCCATCCGGTGTGGGTACCGGGCTGGACGCTGGTGCTACTGGGACCTCCATCGGGACTGGGGCCTCGCTAGGACCCGCTTTCCCCTTCCTCTTTTTTCCCTCATTCCCCCCTGGGGCAATGTTTGGCAAAGCAGGCCCCACGATCCTCTTAGGTCGCCCTGAGGGCCCTGCTTGGGCCTCCACTTGTTTCCGAAGAGCCGCTAAGCCGCGACCTAGCTGGTCTACTTTACCGAATCTTCTGTCCATCACCGACACTTGGTTCACCAGTGTGCGCAGCATTCGTTCCATCTCGGAGCTCTTTCCACTCTTCTTGCCAGGCATATCTGCGTTCTGCTTTATCTTTGCCTGTTTTTCAGCAGCGAATTGGACTGCAGCTACGCCTTGACGACTGAAACAGACAAAACAACGATTACACGTTAAAAAACTGCAGCCTGTTCCCTTGAGGGCTCACGAGCGACGAGTGGTGCAGCCTTCAGAGCGCAGGAACAAGAGGACGCTTTCCTGGATTCCCGCGCCTTTTATCCAGCAGCGGGAAGGCGGGGCCGCGACCCCATCCCGCCCATCGGTGCACGGAATTCCGGGCGGGTGTTTAGGACAACCCTTTTAGGCGGCGGGGGCGTGCTCCGACCACGCCGCTATGGGCATACCAACCGGGACACGCCCCCCGCCCGCAACGGTTTCCCGTGGGATCGGGGCACCCATACATACGTTCGGGGTGACCGAGTGGTCTCCCCTTTTCAGATCAATCAGCAACTACAATTTCAATCAGGGTAAGGGGCAGGCAAGCCCTATATTAACCTGTGCTCACCCTCTGGTACCTTGACACAGAGCAGTCAAACTTAACTTAGAGGCAGTGAGTTAAGTATTTGTAGAACACTTCAGACAGTGAAACAGTGAAAACACTGCACAAAAAGATCCCAGACCAAGTTATAAAAATAGATGTGACTCTGATAAATAAAACAAGATGAAAGCGACCACAATCCAATGAGTAGAACCAGAAATATTGATTTTTAAAGTGTTTTGTGAATAATAGCTCCAAAAAGCACATAGAGTTTTTGGGGATATCTAGTTGTGCCAGACCAGGACAAAGTCACAAGTTCAGGCCGACAGCAATGGAGTGCAGGCCAGTTACAGGGATCCAGTTAGGCCCACTGAACAAGTTACCTTAAAGCCTGGTTGAGAAGCGTTGCATGGGTCTGAGTCGATGATGCTCGTGCAACTGAGACGATGTGTCGGTTCAGAGATGCGGCGAGCTAAGGTGCATGGTCCAGGATCCTACCGCTGGGACTTGCGATGCAAAGTCTGGTGTTGAGGATGCGAGGCACAAGCTAGGTGATATTTTGGTTCCGAAGAGCTGTGAAGCTGTGATGCAGAGTTTCACTGTTGTTGCTGAGGCTACCATGGACGAGAGATGGTAGGAGCTTGCATGGGAAGAGCAGGCAAACAGTGATGGTTCTGAGGGTGATGCGTCGGTCCCAAGATATGGGAGGCAGCAGGGATGTGAGTTTGTTGCGACTGGTCTAACTCACACACAGCAGCTGTGATGCGTTGTTTCACTTTCAACGATGAGCCGCTCAGCTAAGGAGATGTGCCGTCTCTGCTTGGAGATGTATCCCTCAACAGAGAAGATGCATCAGTTCAGTAGCCAAGCACCTTAGGCTGATTTCCAAGGGTCTAGAACTGGGTTGGCACCACCTTGCAGGGCAGACTCACAGATAGCAGAGTCCAGGGGCATGGGCTGGAAGCCTGTTATGTCCCTGAGGCTTCACCCCTTGGAGCAGTCTGGGTGCTGGGGTCAAGAAATGTAGATCCAGTCCTTTTCGCCCAGGCAAAAGGGCAATAGGCAGCAGATCAGCCCAGCAACGCATGAGTCCTGCAGAGTACAGTCCAACTGCACAGCAGTCCTTCTTCCTGGCAGAGTATCCACAGGTCCAGAAGTGTACTGAAGTGGTGGTGCCGGAGGTCCTGTACTTATACCAAATGGGGCCTCTGAAGTGGGAGAGACTTCAAAGGCTTTTAAAGTGCATGTGTACTCCCTGCCTGCCCAGGGCCGGGACTCACTGCAGGGTTGTATGCAGCCCTTTGTGTGTGTACAGGACACTGCATATTCCTCTGTAAGTGAGGGTGTGCCCAGCTCCGCCTCCCATCCTGCCAGAGATGGCCCATTGAGGCATGCCAAAGCTCCTATTGTGAGTGGCAGTCTAGAAGGAATACACAAAGCCCAAGAGGCAACTACACCCGGCCCTGTTACCCGAGACAGGCTACAGCCACCAAACAGCGAAAGCATGAAAAGCAAGCTTTCTAAAAAGTGGCATTTTCAGAACTGCAATCTAAAATCTGACTTCACCATAAATTTGGATTTAAATTGTGATTCCAGAAATACTGAACTTGAAGGGTTTATCTCCCCAATTAGAAATGACACTTCAAAAATGTAATAAGGTAATCCCAATGTTATCCTATGAGAGAGATAGGCTTTGCAGTACTGAAAAAAGAGTTTGAGGGTTTTTCATTACCACAACATGTAAACTTAAAAGTACATGTCCTGCCTTTTGAACACATTATACCCTGCACTGCATGTGTAAGATGCTTAATTTGCAAAGTCCAAGTGTCAGTGTAAACTGCACAAACAGGTCTGAAATTACAGGCTTGAGACATGGTTAGAGGGCTCCTCGAGTGCGTGGCACAATGAATGCTGCAGGCTCATACATCATTTAATTTACAGGCCCTGGGTACATGTATTATCATTTTACTAGGGACTGATGAGTAAATTAAGTACGCCAATTAGAGATAAACCAATATTACCATGTTTAGGGGAGAGACCACAAGCACTTTAGCCTTGGTTAGCAGTAGTAAAGTGATCAGAGTCCTAATACCAGGAAAAATGAGGTAAGAATAGTGGAGGAGGAAGGTAAAACATTAGGGGGAATACCACCTTAAGGTTGTCAGGTCTAACACCCCCATGCTTACATGCCTACATACATGCATGTATACATACATATATACATACATATATTGATCAGGACTTCTCTCTAGCCAAGGTCAAGCCATGTCATGCTTCATCCTTTTCCCTTATTACTCTACTTTCTAATCTGCAGATGGGTATCTTCCTTTTTATAAACATGTTTGAGCTTCATACATTCACAAACATACATACATATATACATGCATAAATATAGACTTCTTTATGAACCTGGCCAGGCCCTGCCACTGTTCATCATTTTCTCCATCTAATTCAATTATTGTCTTCTGCTGATTGTCAGCCTTCTCGGTTATAATTATGTTTAAGCTTCATAAATCCCCATGCATACATACATGTATACCTGCATAAATACACAAAGACCCTGTTATTGTTCATAATTTCCCCTTCCTGCTCTACTTTCTTCTTCTATTGATGGCCAGTTTCCTCAATTTTAATTTCATATTGCACACATATTTTTCCTTTGCTATTTCCAGCTTTCATCCCATAAGGGCACAAGGTTGCCAAACAAGGAAAGTAACAGCTTGGTGTCATGGTGACCACAAGTGCTCTATCATCTTTTAATGATATACACTGACATCTATGAGCAGTGTCGAATTCAGAAATAGATCACTTAAAGTCCTCTCATAGAATTGGCAGGCTAGCAAGTGTGACATATCTGAGGCACTGCCCGAGATTTTCACATTCTCACATTAGCAGGTGAAAGAGTAGTGGAGGTGGGTGGTCACTGCCCAGTTTGTTGCAAATGGGCTTACTTAATTCTCAGAAACCATATTCTACTTCATGAAGGTTTAAACATTAATATGTTCTTTCTTTTTGCAAAGGTTGAGTTCATTGGTGTGTAATTGCACTTCACCTGGCTTATGGGTGAGAGAGCGCAATTTGAATGCAAAGTATATCGTAGCCATATCTAGACGTATATGTTATAAACGTAGGAATGAAACGCATATTGTAATGTAAAGTTGGCGATTATAGCATAAAGGCCAACGAATGTGATAACATGGTATAGGAAATGTAAATGTATTTACGTGTTAAAATGCATTAGATTTAGAAGGCCCGTATACATGATGGGTAAACTTAGGAATGTGTAGAAATGCTTAGGAAATGTAGAACGTGCACAGTAGAATTCGTGTACGTGTGTAACTTTAAATGGAGAAACGTGGACATATATTTGAGATAGAATGTATTCAAGTATAACTAAGATTTTTGCTAAAGTACGAATATATAAATGTATGCCAAAGGTTATACTGTGTAGAGGGTTTCTGTAGGAATGTTGGAAGAGTTTAGGTCATTTGTGTTTGTAACCTAACTGACCAAGAGTTCGCAGGAGCATAGTCAAATGTATGTAATTTAGTGGGCTTGTAAAAGTTGTAAGCAGGAGCATAGTCAAATGTATGTAATTTAGTGGGCTTGTAAAAGTTGTAAATAGCTTGATGTGGACGTGAGAGCCAAGAAGTCTAGCACTTGTTAGATTTAAGGTGACAATGCCGGACGGAGCTTATTGCTCGAACGTGAGGAGAGACACTTTTGAGGTGAACTATGTTTTGATAAGACCATTCACAGGATCTGGAAGGTTAAAGAGTTGCAAGTATAAGTTAAAGCCTTGTCTAAGTTCATATGACATCCGATCTGAAAGAATCAATAAAAGTCGACGATGAGATGATGAAGATGACATCTAAGGAGAAAGGTCAACTTAACGAACGACGCAAGGAGTGGACCAATGGAAGAAGCAGGAAGTTGACATCATCGGGGAAAGTCCGTGGTGGGCGTCAAGGGGCGTTCCACCCACACTGTGATTGTGTATTTTAGGGACAGCACCCCGGGGAGAAGATAGCGAGAACAGCGAGCAATCAGAGAAGGGTGAATTGCTCAGAGCGAAGGCAAGGGCAGATGCCTTGAGCAGATGCGCTGAGAGATCAGAGCGCAAGGGAGCAGTAGGCCGAGGACCCTTAGAGAGCAGATGGGTAGGCAGATAAGGTACTGCTTCTGAAACTTAAGATTTCCTTTAGAGGCTAAGAGAGTTTGAACTTCTTTGGAAGTCAAACTGCTGACACCTTTTTAGGGAAGAAACGTGCGAAGTAGGGATGACACGTAGCATAGAGTAGGGACAGATTTAACTTGATTATTTTATCTTACTGCAGATGACGCAGAAGGAACCACTTCACATCGAAGCTTAAGATTCTGATATTGTAACTGATTTTGTATTTTGTATACTTTGAGATTTTATCCTGAGTGGATTGTATTGCATTCAAAATTTACTTTATATAAAACTCTTAAAACTTTATCAGTTGTAAGTGGTTCTTCAGAGTGGCGTCAGTTAATGGGGTTTGTCTAACCAATGTGGGGGTGGTCCTTTCCTCAATGACAGATACGAGCGGTCCAAAACAGATGAATGGGATTCTTTATTAAATTTATCATAATCATAAATTGATATCAAAATCTCATTCCCCGCAGTTGGTAGCAGAGTAATGATGGTTATCTTCTTGAGGAAGACGACCTAGGCCAGGTTAGTTTACCCCAAGGTCCCTAGTCATCGTCGACCAGAAGAAGAATTGCAGCCGAAGACGGTGCTGATGGTGCGTCGAGAGAAAAGCAGCAGAGTCGGTCGAGAGTGAGTATAAGGGTCATGTGTTGTAAGATTGCAGTGTTTTATGTCGTTCCTGTGTTGTAATGTCAAGCGGAGTTGAATGCCTGTAGTGTGATTGGGGGAAGGTTGTGAGCGCGCGCAACCGGATGAAATCTTATGTCCAGAGGACTTAAGTGGTTCGGGTGTATCGAACACCCAGAGTAATTTGACTACCATTGAAAGGGGGTCATGAGGTACCATTGATTTCCCGACAGACCGATGATAGGGGGAGCGTATGTGTGAGTGAATGAGTAGCGGACGCTGGTCGTACGTTTACTGTGTGTAAGTAACCTATCAGTTGAGGCAAGTGTCCGACCGTAAGAGGAAAGACGCTGTGCCAGTTGAGGTAGCAATTACAGTTAGACTGTGGCCGTACAGTCAGAGAAAAGTGATCGCTTGGACGGAAGTAGTCATTTTTCAGTGTATGAATGAAAACGCATGTGAGATCGTGAAACGAGTTGAGAAACGAGGGAAGCTGCTGAAGAAGAGAGAAGTGACGTCAGCGTAGAGCCGCGCTGAGATTGGTCGATTGGTGTAGAACCGTGCTGGGATAGGCTGATTAGCGAGAGTCGTACAGGGATTTGTGGTTGTTATCAAGACGCAAACAAGGAAAAGAATTAGCAAGGATCAAAATGAAGTGTTTTAAGGGTTTAGGAAAAATCTTTAAAAAGAAAAGGAGAAATTTATATGCCGGAGAAGAAGCTCCACCAGAAGGCACACCAGCATATCATATGGCAGTAAATGTAGGCTTACACTCGATACTATGGATCTCCGAGTGGCATAGGCTAACTGAAGGGCAAAAAGAACTGGCGTTTCCAAGATTTGGAACGTTTAAATTAGAAGTGTTGAACCAACTGAAGGTGACGATGCTTTCAATGAGACCTCTACCGAGGCCAACACAATTTGAAGCTCTTGGTGTGTGGTTTAGAACAGCACACGAAAGGGGCGTAAAGAGGCGCCAAGAAAGAGTGAGAAGATTGGTAAAGGCAGTGCAGGATGCTAAATGGGACGAGGAAGCTAAGAAATGGAGGGTGCAGAAGATAGAAGCGGACAAACTGTTCACCATGATAGAGGCCACGGGAGAAAGGAAACCTCTAGAACAAGAAGATGAGGAAAGCGAGTCGGAGGAGGATCTGATAGAAAGGTTGTTAACAGATAGACCACCTCCATACAGCGGTGAACTTGCGAGTCCCATATTACCGCAAACAGACGGAGCTAGGTGGGGGGAATATAAGTCGATCCCGGTAACGGAGTGGGACGCTAACAAGACTGAGGAAATACCCCAAACTAGTTCTGAACAGAGAGTAGTGGGAAGATTTGTGGTCCAGAAGGTTCCAGAGACGCAACGCGCAAGGTCGTACCAAATGCCAGACGCTTTGCAGGTTCCGGTTACCATAGGCCCTATTGTGTCAATCTATAACCCAGAAGGGGTCCAGCAGGATGAACAGGCACGATGGAACAGTGAAAGAGCAGAAGTGGAGAATAGGAATGCCACAATGAATCCCCACAGGCAAATACGAGCACCAATAAGTCGGAGTACCCCATTAGATTCTGCAACGGGTCCCAGGATAGAACAGGGAGGTCAAAGAGGGCCAATGGATTTGAGGGGTCCTAAACCAAAGACTTTTAAAGACTTAAGAGAATATTTGAAGGATTGGGACACTGCCGAAGAGGCTCGGAATAGGAGTTTAGAAACGGGATCCGAGTGGAGAGAGCAGGATAACAGGATTCTCTCTCATTGTGGAGCTGGCGAAAGCAGCCCCGAGTGGGAGAGAGGAAGCCAAGAGAGCAGAAGAGATACTTGTCCTACCAATAGCGGCAATAGGCTAATGTGCGAAGACAGAAGTGCAGGGTGTGGCGAAGTGCCTCGCGTCACCTTCAGTGAAGGGGAACGTAGGACACAGGAGTACCGGAATTCCTTTAGGTGCACACACCATGCCCCAGGGGAAGATGTGAGACACTGGAATCACGGAAACGTGGAGAGTCGCGAAGCGTCTCGACATGCATCCGGGGATAGTGGAAGGAGTCACGAGAATTTAGGGAGTCGCGAAACGTCTCGCCATGCATCCGGTGATCACGAAAGAGATCACGGGAACACGGAAGACCGGCGAGGGCCTTTCATTTTATTAAGCGACACCAGACAACAAGCAAGTTATAATGGGTTAGAACAGAACGGTGGATCCTATCTCACATCTGGAGAAACCGAGCCTAAAAATCGGAACGTAGGGTTGGGGGACGGAGCATTATTCCACCATACCCCACGTGGAGATGGAAAGGCTTGGGATCTAGAGGGGTGGGAACGAAGAGATGGAAGGAAGACTCCTCATAACTCACCTGTGCTCAGGCGTAGGGCGCATAGTGGAGGTGAGAGGGATATGAGAGAAGAACATAGAACTGAAATGCTGAGGGCTGAAATAAAAGCAAAACGACTTGACGTAATGAGTTTGAAGGCAGATCTGGATGAATTGATTGATGGTACAGTGTCATTAGAGAGATTAGCCTCGTATACACCAGATGAGATACTGTTCCTATCCAAAGATATTACTCGAAGAGCGAGGTCAGCTCATGAGAACTTATCTAATTTGGCAAACAGGTACATGGTAGACCTGTCACGAACTAAGGCTTTACAGAGTAACCATAGGCTAACTTGCACGGATCAGGATTTGGATGATCGCAGAACGATCGCGCTGAAAGTACACATAAGGGAATTGATCGTAAGTATCAGAATATGGAGAGATCTGGATAGATGGGAGGAAAGATGGTCCAGAAAGGGCTCCGTTAGACGGAGTGTGCTTGAGGAGTCCCAGGACGCAGGCTTGATGCGAATGGAAGCCTTCCCTTTGCGAGAAATCGCGAATGGAAGCTACGTTCATGTGCCCTGGAGTAGGGGGGATTTGGCGGCATTTACCAATTCCTTCCCAAAGCTTAGAGATAATCCCGTCGAGTGGTATAAGCAGGTAGAGAGATTCGTGAAGATCTCGAAGGTACTGTGGATCGATTTGAACACACTGTTCGATATCGTAGTACCCGGAGACTTGTGGACGGCATGCAAGCTCAGTGTTGAATGGCCTACTTGCGAGCCACCGAGAGATACCCGGACGAATGGTCCATCAGTTAGGGTCATGGAAAAATACGAGAGAGTGATAACATGGCTAAAAGAGAAAGTGCCGGTGCAAGACATAGATTGGGTAAAGATAGATCGAACTACTCAGGAGCCGAAAGAGACAGTTCATGAGTTTTACGAGCGATTGCTGAAAGCATTCAAGCAATACAGCGGGTTAGATGTGATGGATCCTAAGGACATAGGACAGTTTGTTTCAAAGTTTGTCCTCGGTTTGAGACCAGAAATATGCCTAATGATCCAACAGCATCTGATCTGTTGGCAGAACAAACCTTTAGATGAGATTCTGAGATACGCAAGGTATTGTAGTGACGAGATAGATTCTAAGGCAAAGAAGCTTAAAGAAAAGTTAATGCTAGTGCAAATGCAAGCTGCCGGAAAAGATAAACCGCGGCAGCAGGGAACAGGAATGCAGGCAAAGAAACAGAATAATCAGAGCAGAGATGAGGAAGAAAGACCGAGACCGAGAATGGATATCGCGACACTGAAAAAGACGACGAGATGCCATCAGTGTAACGAGGTGGGACACTGGCGACGCGAGTGTCCTTACAATGTTGAGTCAGGGGAATTTGAGCAGGAGGAGGAAGAGGTTCAGAACAACGTGGTTAAGGGAGCCACAGTCCCGAAGAGCAAGTTTGTCAAAGGAGGGACTCAGACTCCTCGAGCCCCGTTTCCTCAACCACCTCGCATCTCAAACGGAGGGAAAACCTACAGACAGATGCCATTGTTTGTAGGAGGAGAGGAATGCTACTACGTTGATCCACTTACAGGGCAGCGGGCGAATAGGGAGGAAGATTGTACTCTAGGAGCCGCCTTGGAAGTAGATCAGAGAGGACCATACGTAGAGGCTGAAATAGCGGGATGTCCTACAACCTTTTTGGTGGATACGGGGGCCACTCGATCCACGTTGAGATCTGCGGTAGTCCCAGGTCTGCCAATATCAGGAGAAATGGTTCAGGTGGTAGGAGTTGCGAACAAAAGGATGACGAATCCCTTGACCGAACCAGTGTCAGTAAGGATAGGGAATTACAGTGACGAACATCAGTTTGTGATCTGCGATTCTAGTCCTGTGTGCTTATTAGGGAGAGATTTGCTGTGCAAACTGAACTGCACGATACATTGCACACCAGAAGGAGTAGAAGTGCAGACCAATGATGAGGATGCTGATTTTAAAGTCGTAAACTCAAAAGAATGTGTGGAACTTTATCCTACCTTAACAGTGGAGGAGCTTCCGCAGGACGTGAGGGAGAAAGTCTCAGCTGAGGTGTGGGATTTTACTGGGGAAGAAATAGGATTGATTAAGGGAGTAGAACCGGTAAAGATCTTGGTAAGACCCCATGCTGAGTATCCAAGAACACCACAGTATAAGCTAACGCCAGAGACGATTGCAGGAATAAAACCTGTGATCGAATCCATGATTAAGCAGGGAATACTGAAGGAGATCGTGGGTAGTCCATGTAACTCCCCGATCATGGGTTTGCAGAAACCTAGTGGAAAATACAGAATAGTGCAGGATCTTCGAAAGATTAATAACATTGTTGTCTCATGTTGTCCAGTGGTACCGAATCCATCAGTGATATTATTTCAGATACCGTTCCAAGCTGAATGGTTTACCGTGATAGATTTGTGCCAGGCTTTCTTTTCGATACCGTTAGACGAAGAGAGCCAGTATCTTTTCGCTTTCAAACTGGAGGATCGCGTCTTAACATGGTGTCGTATCCCTCAGGGGTATACAGAGAGCCCGTCGATCTTTAACCAGTTATTGAAACGAAATCTTGAGAGTCTAGTACTGCCCAAGAACTCGGTTCTGGTCCAGTACATAGACGACCTCCTAGTTGCGTCAGAAACTGAGGAAGCTTGCAGAGAAGACACCATCACCTTGTTAAATCACTTGGCCGAGAACGGACACAAGGTGTCTCCAAGTAAATTGCAATATTGTAAGACTGAGGTGCAATACTTGGGCCATAGGATTGAAAAGGGAAAGCGGAAGGTGTCTCCAGACAGAATAGAGGCGATTATGAAAATGAACGCGCCTACGACGCAAAGAGAAGTCAGGATGTTTCTAGGCATGGTCGGTTATTGTCGACAGTGGATACCAAACTTTTCACTGAAGGCTAAACCGTTATTGCAACTGACGCACAAAGGAGTAAGTGATCCGGTACCATGGGACAAAGATTGTTTGATGGCGTTTTTGCAGCTGAGGGAAGACTTGTGTCGTGCCCCGGCTTTAGGAATGCCAGATTATACGAAACCATTTTTGCTTTACTGCTGCGAGAGAGAGGGATGCGCTTTAGCGGTATTAGCTCAGATCCACGGAGATGCGCGCAGGCCAGTGGCGTATTTTTCGGCTACATTAGATCCAGTAGCCGCAGCGTTGCCCGGATGTCTCAAATCCGTAGCTGCAACGGGTGTCAGCATTGAACGATCTGAAAGCGTAGTTATGGGTCACCAGTTAGTGGTGTATGTACCGCATTCTGTGGAATTGTTAATGACCAGGACGAAGACTCAGCATCTGACGAATAGCAGGCTCACACGCTACGAGCAAGTCATACTGGCTGCCGAGAATGTGACCCTAAAAAGATGCTCTGTCTTGAATCCTGCAACTTTGATGCCACTTCCGAATGAAGTGGAAGATGAAAATTGTACAGATCATGACTGCCTCGATGTGACTGAACTATGTACCAAACCGAGACCTGATATCGTAGATGAGCCATTGACAGACCCAGACGAAATTTTCTTCGTTGATGGTTCATGCGTAAGAAACGATGTCGGTCAGCTGAGAGCAGCTTATGCAGTATGCACGATTACCAGAGTTATAGAAGCCGCTTGCCTGGAAGGAGTACACTCCGCACAGGTAGCTGAAATTGTGGCTTTGACTCGTGCTTGCTTAGCAGGCGAAAGACTTCGAGTCACCATATATACCGATAGCCAGTATGGTTTCGGGGTAGTTCACGATTATGGGCAGTTATGGTCTCAAAGAGGTTACATGACCTCCTCGGGTTCTCCTATTAGGAATGGAGAATTCGTGAGACTCCTGTTAGAGGCTTTGCAAAAACCTATGGCCATAGCCGTGGTCAAATGTGTAGCGCATACAAAAAATGTGGATTTTGTATCACTGGGAAACAGATACGCAGATGAAGTAGCGCGTTACTGCGCAGAGCAGGGATATTCTCACACTGATGTAAAAGTGGGGGGAATCCAGGAAAGAACTGAATTGACCATGTTGCTAGATACTGTAGATACATGGGATGAATTGAGAGCAGTACAGGAAAATGCACCAGATGATGAGAAAAGGAGCTGGGAAACAGCAGGTTGCGGGAAAAGTGAAATGAATTTTTGGGTTTCTGCCGACGGAAGGGCAGTTTTACCAAATGAACTTGTTAGTCCAATGGCAAGGAAATTGCATGGATCAGCACACATAGGAAGAGATGCTATGGTGAGAGTATTCAGACAGACGTGGTTCAATCCTAAGTTTAGAGTAGCAGCAGAAGCAGTGTGTCAGCGATGTACGATCTGTCAGCAACTAAATGTGGGAAAGAGAACACCAGTTACCTTGAGTCACATAGGAAGGTCTGGGGGGCCTTTCAATAGGATGCAGATTGACTTCATAGAAATGCCTCCATGCAACAGACTCAGATACGTTTTAGTGATTGTCTGCATATTTTCTAGATGGGTTGAGGCTTACCCTACACGTAGGTGCGATACACTTACAGTAGCAAAATTGTTACTTAGGGAATTGATACCGAGGTTTGGGGTGCCATCCTCTTTGGAATCGGACAGAGGAACTCATTTTAATAGCGAAGTGGTGAAGATGCTGTGTTCAGCTTTGAATATCGATCAGAAGTTACACTGCAGCTATCGACCAGAAGCTTCAGGGATCGTAGAGCAAATTAACAGTACTATCAAGTCCAGACTGGCTAAAGTTTGTTCATCGACATCCCTGAGTTGGCCAGACGCACTTCCAGTAGTTCTTATGAGCATACGTAGCACACCTGATAGAAGAACAGGCCTCTCTCCACATGAAGTGCTAATGGGGAGAGCTATGAGATTGCCATCGGTTCCGACTGCAGCGCTAGTGAACATCACAGACGATTTGATCTTGGACTACTGCAAGGGACTATCTGATGCCGTTAATTCTGTGTCCCTCCAGGTCCAGGCTGCAGAGGTTCCATCAGTACAAGACTTGTGCCATGACCTGAGTCCAGGAGACTGGGTCCTGGTGAAGAAGCATGTCAGGAAGAACTGCTTAGACGTGCGTTGGCGAGGACCATTTCAAATCATACTTGTAACGAATACCGCAGTGAAGTGTGGAGGTCTGCCAAACTGGATACATGCCTCACACACCCGAAGAGTGCCAACACCTCCAGAAGACACAGCTCCTCTCTCGGATGAGAATCCGGCGGGAAGCGGAGAAGCCATAGAGGGGGAAAGCCAAGCTGTGGAGGTGATCGAAGAAGCTGAAACTGTGTTGGAACAGGAAGACGAAGGTCAGGACACTAGTGGGACCGAAGTCGCCTCAGAAGAAGAAAGTAATTGGGAGTCCGACACAGATATCGAGCAAACTGAGAGTGACCAAGAGACCGGTCCTAGAACAAGGAGCGGAAAGACAAAGAGTGAAGAAGCCAGTTGGCCGGAGAGAAGGAAAAGGCCAAGTTCGGAAGGAAAGAAAGAAAGAACTCTTGCCCCGATCGCTGAAGAATCGGATCAGGAGGAAGAGACGACAGACTCAGGAACGGAGAGTCCACGAAGATCGAGAAGGGTACGTGTGCCCTGCAGAAGGTACGCCACCCCAGAGTGGACTTATCTAGCAGATGTATTGGGGACAGAAATCTGGGAGAGTGAAGAGCGTGAAAGTAATCGATCTCGATCCATTTGTGGCAGTGGAGATATGGATGTTGGCGCCTGGACTCGAGACTGAGGGGTTACTGATTTTCACACTTCCCATACCCCCACGTTTGAGTAAAATTCAAGATCTAGTGCTAAAAAGATTACAATTTCCAACAGTCGGTCAGCAAATGTCAGAAGAAGAAGAAAAAGTTATTCGCTTTGAACTGTTAATAATTGTTGTGAAAGCTGCAGGTCCGAAAATAATTGTTGATGCATAAAAGACTTTTGTACGTATGTTATAAAGAAGAAGATAACCTAGCGCCGAGTGGAAAGAAGAATAAAATTAGGGATTACATTTAGAGGACGGAGAAGGGCTAGGGTTGTCTGCTGCTAAGAAGAGAAATAACATTTTTGTGAAAAAGATACCTGTTGATAAAAAAGGCACTTTAAAGACTGTGAAAGCAAACAAGCAACCAAAGACTGGAAAGAGAATTCTCGCTAGAGAACGAGGTACGCTGCTTGATGACATGGAGAACGGCAACCCAAACAGAAAAGCTAGATGTATAGTAGGTACACTTATAGCAATAGTGATATTCCTCATAATCATAGTAGTAACAATATCTTACATGACAGGACATGAGAACGATAAAGGAATAGCGAATGTAAAAACTGTAACGACCTTGAAACCTGCTCTTGTGGGAAAGAAGGAGGAAAGCACTGTTACACGTGAAAAGGCGTTACTTGCAGATGAAGCTCGTAGATTACACGTAGACGAGTCACAGGGAAACTTTAGGTCAAATGCATATGCTAAATTATTGTACGAATATATCGATGCCATGGAGGCCAAAGATTGCTACGTTTGTATGCAATTGCCGGCTTCTGTAGACGAAGGCATTAGATATCACCATCTCCCATTAACTTATGGGATAACATGTAGTTTACTGCTTAGTATATTTTATGGTAGAGAAGGATTTGAGTACTATTTTTCAAATTATGATTCGGTACTGCCTGAAGTTCCGAATTATAAGCAAATGAATAAATGGGACTATTACAAAAAGGAAGATAGACTGGCTAAATTCTTTCTTCCTTGGGATACATTAGATACATCATATGCACGTAGAAATAATCTGACTTGCAAAGTATCAGAGGTAGAGAAAAGGTTTATAGCACAAGTGGATGACCGATGCAGACGGCAGAAGATTCTAAAAATGTCAGGACAATGGAAAACAGATTGGACAGAAGAAGAGAAGGCACATAAAAAGAAAGGTAGCAATGGTCCAATAGCATTGGATAGAACGCAGAAGGGAAAGTTATGTTTAGCTCGAAGCAAGACATATTATGAGAGCGAATTTGTAGGTGAAGTTAGTTGCGAGCACTCTTTTAAACTAGAGTACTACACGAAAGATTTTATGAAAGGGATGCAAGCTATTCCGAATGTGTATTTTGTATGTGGGAGAAATGCCTATGTAAAACTGCCAGACAATTGGTATGGTTCGTGTTACTTGGCAATTGTCTTCCCCAAAATATATCATGCAAAGGATTTAGCGATCATAGAAGGAAAGGCTTCGACGAGAACGAAAAGGGAAGTAGGAGATGCGGAAGTAGTAGGAGATGTATTTGGAGCGATGTTTCCATTGTTAGGTTTGATTCTTAACGATGTTAAAATTAGAAGGTTAGCGACAGTCGTGGATAGATTGTCTGCCAGTACTGCAAGATCATTAATGTTAGTAGAAGGTGAGATGCAGTCGATTAGAGCTATGGTTTTACAGAACAGACTTGCTTTAGATGTGATATTAGCAAAAGAAGGCGGAGTTTGTAAAGCTTTGAAAGTTCAGGAATGTTGTACATATATTCCTGATAATTCAAAACCACTTGAGAAAGTCATACGGAACATTACACAGATTCATCAAGAAATCGAAGATTTATCAAAAATAAATGTTTGGGAAAAAGTAGGAAATGGAGTGGGAAAGGTTGGAAGTTGGTTTGCTAATCTTGGCAAAAGTATAATATGGTACATATTAAAGCCTGTATTAATAGTATTAATTTGCATAATTACATTATTAGGATTAGTAAAATTGTATAAATGGTATAGGTCGAACCAGTTACAAAGATCGATGAGAGACCAAGAAAGGAGACTAGCTGTTCTACAAGATCAACAGTATAAAAGTCTGAGAACACTTGAATCGATAAAAAGAGGAACTGATGTATCTAGTTCTGTATAAGAGATGTATTCAAATTGCTTTTAGTGATGACTCCTAAAAGTCATCAAAGGGGGGAACTGAGAGAGCGCAATTTGAATGCAAAGTATATCGTAGCCATATCTAGACGTATATGTTATAAACGTAGGAATGAAACGCATATTGTAATGTAAAGTTGGCGATTATAGCATAAAGGCCAACGAATGTGATAACATGGTATAGGAAATGTAAATGTATTTACGTGTTAAAATGCATTAGATTTAGAAGGCCCGTATACATGATGGGTAAACTTAGGAATGTGTAGAAATGCTTAGGAAATGTAGAACGTGCACAGTAGAATTCGTGTACGTGTGTAACTTTAAATGGAGAAACGTGGACATATATTTGAGATAGAATGTATTCAAGTATAACTAAGATTTTTGCTAAAGTACGAATATATAAATGTATGCCAAAGGTTATACTGTGTAGAGGGTTTCTGTAGGAATGTTGGAAGAGTTTAGGTCATTTGTGTTTGTAACCTAACTGACCAAGAGTTCGCAGGAGCATAGTCAAATGTATGTAATTTAGTGGGCTTGTAAAAGTTGTAAGCAGGAGCATAGTCAAATGTATGTAATTTAGTGGGCTTGTAAAAGTTGTAAATAGCTTGATGTGGACGTGAGAGCCAAGAAGTCTAGCACTTGTTAGATTTAAGGTGACAATGCCGGACGGAGCTTATTGCTCGAACGTGAGGAGAGACACTTTTGAGGTGAACTATGTTTTGATAAGACCATTCACAGGATCTGGAAGGTTAAAGAGTTGCAAGTATAAGTTAAAGCCTTGTCTAAGTTCATATGACATCCGATCTGAAAGAATCAATAAAAGTCGACGATGAGATGATGAAGATGACATCTAAGGAGAAAGGTCAACTTAACGAACGACGCAAGGAGTGGACCAATTGAAGAAGCAGGAAGTTGACATCATCGGGGAAAGTCCGTGGTGGGCATCAAGGGGCGTTCCACCCACACTGTGATTGTGTATTTTAGGGACAGCACCCCGGGGAGAAGATAGCGAGAACAGCGAGCAATCAGAGAAGGGTGAATTGCTCAGAGCGAAGGCAAGGGCAGATGCCTTGAGCAGATGCGCTGAGAGATCAGAGCGCAAGGGAGCAGTAGGCCGAGGACCCTTAGAGAGCAGATGGGTAGGCAGATAAGGTACTGCTTCTGAAACTTAAGATTTCCTTTAGAGGCTAAGAGAGTTTGAACTTCTTTGGAAGTCAAACTGCTGACACCTTTTTAGGGAAGAAACGTGCGAAGTAGGGATGACACGTAGCATAGAGTAGGGACAGATTTAACTTGATTATTTTATCTTACTGCAGATGACGCAGAAGGAACCACTTCACATCGAAGCTTAAGATTCTGATATTGTAACTGATTTTGTATTTTGTATACTTTGAGATTTTATCCTGAGTGGATTGTATTGCATTCAAAATTTACTTTATATAAAACTCTTAAAACTTTATCAGTTGTAAGTGGTTCTTCAGAGTGGCGTCAGTTAATGGGGTTTGTCTAACCAATGTGGGGGTGGTCCTTTCCTCAATGACAGATACGAGCGGTCCAAAACAGATGAATGGGATTCTTTATTAAATTTATCATAATCATAAATTGATATCAAAATCTCATTCCCCGCAGTGGTTTGGACAAGGGTTGCTGACCTTTTCTGTAATGAGAGCTACTTCTTATCACAAAAATTCACAGTGAGCTACTAAAGCAACTCACAGATCATTACCTGGCACCCTTATGCCCAGCTTCATTGACTTTAAGTCTAATGTCCATAGAGCCAGATACTATGGTTTAAACAAAATACTTTGACGAGGACCACTATGACAGGGCTGCCATGTGCGACACCAGGAGTGTGGCCTTTGGGGATGCATGAACATGTCTGATTATGAATGGGATATATGTGTGACTGAGAGCCTGTGGTGTATATACTTGTGGCACAGGATATACCTTTCACCATATGTGGAACCAATACATGTATAACACAAACATACAACCATTTTCTTTTTTTAAATGAGAGAAATTAAAAGTGCAAAAAAATATTCATCAAAATTGTTTATATAGTACATTTTTCGGCACATTACATTTCTCCTACTTACAATAATGGGCATATTTTTCAGGTATAAATATGGGACAGTGTCTACTGCCAATTGGGAGCAAGAGACCTGCTGTTTGTAAATGTGACACTTTGAAATGGGAGAAAATGAAAATGAAGAGTTAACTTAATTATTAGGGTAACTTTTCATTTTCATTTTCTCCCATTTATAGCATTCAGAAAAATCATTTTGTTCTCAGTTTGTCAAAGACTTTTATTTAGGAGTTAAATACCTGAGTACTTCCATTCTTTACTTATATACCCAGCCTGGGTCGTTATTCTGATTCACTGCTTATTATCAGACCCTGCTGTATGCAGCCTGATGATAATAATGTAAAATAAACAAAGCTGTCCCTTACCTTCAAAAGGAAAATGTGACCCCGTTGTTATTTTAATGAGCTCAATGCTGTGAGTTAGTCTGAAGATGTCTGCGAGCTATGAACGTTGGTGATCCACTATTTGGAGACACCTGGTTTGGACCTTCTACCCAGGAAAGGCACATTTTTCAGGTTTGTGGCCATTCCAAAAGGGCCCTTGTATTTTCAACATTAGGAATACCAATTTTCTAATTTGTAAATCAGTATTCCTATTGTATGAAACTCTTTCTTTAACAATTCTTAGTGGCTCAAAAATATATCTACTTCATGCATATTAATGAGGTAGGTTGCAATTTGCAACCCATTTATAATCACAGCCGTCACAGGGATGGTGCCCTGTTGAAGTCAGTAGACCGTTAAAGAAAACAATGGTTGGGGAGTGAAGAGGTAGTGCTCAACAAGAGTACTTAGGTGGATGCATCCTCCTCCATGCAATGGCTTAAGAAAACAAAGAGATCCACCTCTAAGAAGTAAGGGGGAGAGTGTATGTCTAAAGGTCAAGGCATACACTGTGTATGTTAAAATATCCCTCACACACCAAAAGGGCCCTTGGTGTCATGCTTCATCATCGGGGTCTTCCCGCCCGCTGCAGAATTAACTTTTCACTCTCCAGCTGTAAATACTGTTAAGATCAAACTAAACCTCAGTGGGAAAAAAGAAGAGGTGCTGCTGACTAACATTAACATAAATACAAAAAAGAAAAAACAGGAGTTGAAATCTTTAATGGACTATCTGCATCAATTACTGACTAAGCACATCCCTTCCAATTTCATTTTGTCTGGGGACTTTAACCAACACATCCTAGCCTCTTCCTCAAACAAGGAAATTCAAGCCCAGTCTTTCTACTGGAATATCCCAACCCAATCCCTTAGTGGCCAGGGAAAAACTCCCAAGTGGGGGAAAGAACTGTTAGAAGATCTGGAGCATATTGGGCTGAGAGTCCTAAATGGAAGATTTGCTGACGATTCACCTTCGGCCCCTTCATTTCACTCAGGCAACGCGACCTCCATGATAGACTATATGCTAGTATCTCTCCCATTCTTTCATCACATACTAGGCTTCAGCCTAGGAGACAAAGGGGACAGTTATCATCGGCCCCAGGAGGTTTCCATCCTTGGCTCTCCAGACTTAACTCCTCTCAATCCAACAGGATCACATGCATGCCATACTATAAATCTCAAAAGAATTAAGTCTTCTGTCGCAAACACAAAGGAAGTCCTTCTGGCAGCAAAGCTACAACTAAACAGCCTGAATTATCCCATGGGTAGCCCAACTATTTTACAGGAAACTTTTACGGCCGCATTTGCAAATTCATACTCAACTACAGTACAGCACCTCCCGTCTCATGACCCGACTGTTACAGGGAAGATCTCAAGTGTACAGAAATCGGCCCTGAAACACCACAAAAAAGCTATAAATAAACTACTAAGGCTGCTGAGAACATGCCCAGGGGGAAATTGCCCCCTCCAACAGCTCCGTAAACACAAGGTCGATCTTAATAAACTTAAGTGGGAGATCAAAAGATCCACCAAAGACGACTTTTGGGTTAAACTTCATCACAACACCAAAGGAAATAACAGTGCCCGATTCTGGTCCATACTGAACACACTTTTAAACCCTAAACATGGTGGACTAACATCACATGTAACAGATAATTCCTGGGAATCCTTTCTAGGTATTCACTTCAACCAACAGGTATTCAGAACAAACATGCTCCAGGACGCCCAGGTGGCCTATCCGCTGCAAATAGTAAAACCATATGAAGACGCGGCAACTGAAATCAACGCTGTTACGATCAGGGAACTAATTTCCAAAGGGAGGAAAGACAGAGCACCAGGGCCAAATGGAATCCTGCCAGCCCCATTTAAACACAATCTGGAACATTGGTCAGAACCTGTGACCCACCTCTTCACCTCGGTCAGTCAGTCCGGGTGCCTTACAGCCTCATGGAAGGGTTCTATCATTTTACCAATATATAAAGCAGGGGATAGAACCCTACCAAAAAATTACCGTATGATTGCCTTACTGGATATTGAGGCAAAATACTTTGCGGGGCTTCTACTGATACAGCTACGTGAATCGGTTACAAAATATAACATAGTTCTGCCCAGCCAAACAGTATTTTGCAGACACGCCGGAACTACAACAAACCTCCTAGCAATATCACTACTCATTGGCAAAGCAAAACTGACTAAACAAACCCTTCACTTTTGCTTTGTGGACTTCAAAGCGGCCTTTGACAACGTTAATCGAGCAAATCTTTGGAGGAAACTAGCCCTTTGGGGGATCCCTGCACCTCTTTTGAATCTCCTGATCGAACTGAATTCCAACACGTGGGTTCAGGTGAAGCATGGAAATGGCACCCACCTCTCGAGGTGTATATCAACAACAAAATGCCTCAAGCAGGGGTGCTTTCTGGCACTAACCCTTTTCAACCTATTCAGCTGACCTGCCACCAGCTCTAGAAGCCTGCAACGTGCACGCCCCTCGATTAGGAGGTCGAACCCTGCCCAGCATATCCTATGCAGATGATGTGGTCCTGGTCAGTTAATCCAAAGTAGGACTACAACATCCTATTAACATACTGCATGGATATGCTGAGGAGAACCTTCTCGAAGTCAACATTGACAAAACCAAAATACTGTCAAGAAGCGGGAATAAAAAGTCAAACTCTTGGTGTCATAGTTGACAGGAGTGGCCTTTTTTCAAACTACCTTGAGGCCAAGATGAAGAAAAGTTCCTATACCATAATAACCTGTTTCCAGAATTCATTGCCATTTGAAGTCGTTATATAGATGACGTGTTTATGGTTTGGACTGGTAGCGAAGAAGATCTGATCAAATTCAATCAATCAATCAATCAATCACAACACTTGTATAGCGCGCTACTCACCCAGAAGGGTCTCAAGGCGCTTGGGGGAAGGGGGCCGCTACTGCTCGAACAGCCAGGTCTTGAGTTGTCTCCTGAAGGTGAGGTGGTCCTGGGTCATCCGAAGGTGGATGGCGAGGGAGTTCCATGTCTTGGCCGCCAGGTAGGAGAAGGATCTGCCTCCGGCGGTGGCTCTGCGGATGCGTGGTACTGCGGAGAGGGCGAGGCTGGCGGAAGGTAGCTGGATATTGAGGCAATGTGGAAGGTCAGGCGGTCGTTGAGGTACTTGGGGCCCAGGTTGTGGAGAGATTTATGTGCGTGGGTTAGGAGCCTGAACGTGATCCTTTTGTTGACGGGGAGCCAGTGCAGGTTTCTCAGGTGGCCGGAGATGTGGCTGCATCGAGGGATGTCCAGGATGTGTCGGGTGGAGGCGTTCTGGATGCGCTGCAGTCTTTTCTGTAGCTTGGCTGTGGTTCCGGCGTAGAGGGTATTTCCGTAGTCTAGCCGGCTGGTGACGAGGGCCTGGGTGACCGTCTTCCTGGTTTCTATCGGGATCCATCGGAAGATCTTGCAAAGCATGCGGAGGGTGTGAAATCATGAAGAGGAGACGGCGTTGACTTGTCTGGTCATCGATAGGGAGGAGTCCAGGATGAAGCCCAGGTTGCGTGTGTGGTCTGTCGGCTTGGGGGCGGTGCCCAGGGCTGGGGGCCACTAGGAGTCGTCCCAGGCGGAGGGTGATGGTCCAAGGATGAGGACTTCCATCTTGTCTGAGTTCAGTTTCAGGCGGCTGTTCTTCATCCACTCTGCGACGTCTTTCATCCCTTCGTGGAGGCTGGTTCCGGCGGTGTCGGGGTCTCTGGTGAGGGAGAGGATCAGCTGGGTGTCGACGGCGTAGGAGATGATGTTGAGGTTGTGTTGGCGTGCGATGGCTGCGAGAGGTCTCATGTAGACGTTGAAGAGGGTGGGGCTGAGTGATGATCCTTGCAGGACGCCGCAGATGACATCAGTGGCCTTGGAGCGAAACGCGGGAGGCGGACTTTCTGTGTTCTTCCCGCGAGGAACGAGATGATCCACTTCAATGCCTTCTCTTGGATGCCGGTGTTGCTGAGGCGTTGGACCAGGGTGCGGTGGCAGACAGTGTCGAACGCTGCAGAGAGGTCCAGGAGGTCCAGGAGGATGAGGGCCGCTGTTTCCCCGTCGAGAAGGGCTCGGATGTCGTCGGTGGCTGCGATCAAGGCGGTCTCGGTGCTGTGGTCGGCTCTGAAACCTGACTGCGAGTGGTCGAGGGATCCATTTGTCTCAAGGAAGGCGGCAAGCTGTCTGTTGGCGATCTTCTCAATGACTTTGGCAGGAAAAGGGAGGAGCGAGATGGGGTGGAAGTTTTTGAGGTCGGTGGGGTCCGCTGTTGGTTTCTTCAGTAGGGCGCTGAGCTCGGGATGCTTCCAGCTCTCTGGGAAGGTGGCGGTGTCGAAGGAGGTGTTAATGACGTCTCGGAGCTGGGGTGGAGGAGGCGGCCTTGTTGAAGACGTGGTGGGGGCAGGGGTCAGTCAGAGATCCGGAGTGGATGGTGTTCATCGTGCGGGCTGTGTCTTCGGTGGTCACTTCGATCCAGGTACGGAGGGTCGTGGTGGGGTACGCTGGTTCGGCGGTTGGGTGCGAGGATGGAGTGCCGAAGCTGTTGTGGATGGCAGCAATCTTGCTTAATAACCGAACACAAGAGATAAAGTTCAGTATTATTATTCAAAGACAAGAATGCCTTTTTTGGATGTAGAGGTCTACCCAGGCGAAGGGGGTCTTGTTACAACCTTGTTCAAAAAACAAACAGACCAAAATAAAGCCCTTCATTTTATGAGCAATCTTCCCAGGAATTTGAAGGAAAACCTGCCGTGTGGGCAATACCTCAGAATTACAAGGAACTGCCTCTATATAGATGAATATATGCTACATGGCACAAAATTGACAGAAAACCTTTAAGACCGCGGGTATTCCAAGAAACTTCTCAAAAGGTCAATGAAGTGAGCCTGGTTGACCCCTAGAGAAGTCCTTTTAGAGAAAAGAGTAAAAGCCTCCATTGAGAGAATTTTGAGCATATCCACCTATTGTCAAATTCGAATCTTCTAAAAAGAATAATCAATCAGAACAGGCATCTAGTCAAAAATTTGGATGAGACATTAAAGAACAAACCATTGTTTGCCTTCCAAAAAGACTAAAGTGTGGCCAACCAACTAGTACGTGCAGCATTACCTTAAAAAAAAAATATACAGTTAGATCATTTGTAGGTCTGCCTCCAATACAAGGGCACCACAAATGTGGTACGTGCATTTGTTGCACCACGACAGAGGAAGTAGTCTTGTTCCAACACAACAAGATACACTGGAAACATGAGACGTTCACCAATTGCAAATCAAGCAATGTAGTATGTGGAATAAAATGTCCATGCAACATGCTATACATTGGCTAAACAAATCAACAAAAGAGAGAAATAATTTAGGTATGCAAACAGCGATAACATGCGATTGAGGATTTGAGCCTCAAATATCATCTTTACTTTGCTAGCACTAACAAGCAGTACAAAGCACGGATTCACATGGTCAACTCAAATCTGTACCATGACGGGGCTATTCCAAAACACTTAAAGGAAGGGCCATTTCCTCGACTAAATCCTTTTGAAACTCCATATGAAGGACCTGCCTTTTATGTCCCAATAGACACTTTGATCTAAATATTAACCACCACAAAAGCAACCGAAAGGACAAACTATACCATACTGTGACAGGGGCTCGGTATGCCATTCACTGAAAGAAATACACTTTTGAACCTCCCCTGGTTCGTGGTCAAGCAAGCCCACAGAGTGCAAGTGTTCATTATAAACATTTGTTGACTAGACTGATAATTACAAGAACCATCCATTCTTTTGCTCCATCGATAAGTCTATCAAAATATTCATTACTACAGCAACCTTGGGAAAGCTTGATTTTATGTGTGCCGCGCTGCATACTTATTTTGGTGCTTAAGCAAGCTCATTAGTAAGCAGAAACGCGATTTTAAACGCGATTTTAAAATACTTCCGTTTTTTTTGTAAACTGTTTAATATTGTTTGAATGATTCCCTACCTTATCAGGACCATTGCCTACACACTTGCACTACAATTGTGCCCCCACCGCTCTTTTAGCGGGCCGAGTTGATCGGTGAATCCTTGTGTAGCCGCCATCTTGGGTGTAGTTGGGGAGGTCTGCCTGTGACATCACGCTGAGCGCTCTAGTGCTCAGGCGGCCAGGTCAGGTGAGCCCTATTTAAGACGAGCACTTTGCGTGAGTCAGTCTTGGGAAAGCTTGATTTTATGTGTGCCGCGCTGCATACTTATTTTGGTGCTTAAGCGAGCTCATTAGTAAGCAGAAACGCGATTTTAAACGCGATTTTAAAATACTTCCGTTTTTTTTTGTAAACTGTTTAATATTGTTTGATTGATTCCCTACCTTATCAGGACCATTGCCCACACACTTGCACTACAATTGTGCCTCCAACGCTCTTTTAGTGCGCCGAGTTGACCGGTGAATCCTTGCGTAGCCGCCATCTTGGGTGTAGTTGGGGAGGTCTGCCTTGTGACATCACGCTGAGCGCTCTAGTGCTCAGGTGGCCAGGTCAGGTGAGCCCTATTTAAAACTACCATGCATACGCGCAGCGGTGACGCGCAGCGGGCGCGCCCGACTCGCACCGGAGTCGAGCCAGAGTCCTGCCCGTCTGCGCCCGTCAGCGCTAAGGTGGCGCTCGATGCGGGGGACTCTGTGCAGCTTCATGGCTCTTGTAAGGCACTCATAGGTATGTCCAAGGAGTTACTATACTCCTATAATACGACTCATACGCACTGTCATGGGGTTGGAACCCCGGACAACTGGTATGGACCTGTGTGCTGTGGTGAGTGTAAGCTTACGCTGACTCCAGAGCCAGTCCCGGAAGTTCCCTCTCACAATCCTGTGCTGCGAGGAGGACTCATTAATGCCCGATCACTTTGTAGAAATGCCCAGAATATAAACGATTTGATCGCTGAGACCAATCTGGACTGGCTCTTAGTCACGGAAACCTAGTTAAGACCTTGGTCCAATCCTGATTTAGCTATAGCTCTTCCTCATAATTATCGGATACAGCGCGTGGATAGGAATGAACAACGAGGAGGAGGGCTGGCCATAATTTATCGCAACTCACTTAAATGTTCCACCCACGAATTAGCGGTCATTAAAGGTGCTGAAGCTTTAGCCTTTTGCTTAAGTATCCATGATTCTTTCACCTTTTCTGGTGCCCTCATTTACCGTCCCCCTGGCTCTCCTACTGAGTTCCTTGAAACTGTGGGAGATGCACTGAGCGATTTGGTGCTCAGATACTCACACGTTATGGTGTTAGGAGACCTAAACCTGCACTTAGACTCCCCCAAAGAGCCAGGAGTGAGTGGCTTTACAGATATCATTGACATTCTTGGTCTTACTCTCCGAAACCGAGAACCGACCCATGTAGCTGGACACTTGCTGGACTGTATTTGCTCCAATTCGGCTGGGTTGATGGTTAAATCGCCGCGCCCTCAAATTTGGTCCGACCACTTTTTCATCCCTTTTGATATTGCTCTAAATACCTACGTCTCAGCCGACACCATGAAAAAGAGAAGATCTGATAACATGTACAAACCTAACAGGAAGACATTTTCCAGCAGACCAGATCTGATAGGAATGTTAAAAGAAGCCACGTCCGCTTTAACAGGCAATACTTCAATAGACAATCAGAAATTCTGTGACTGGATAGGTACGGCTGGCGCTCTATTAGGACCAGCTGGTAGGAAAAATTCAGCTGCCATTAAGGGCAAAAGGAATGCCCCATGGTTCTCGCCTGCCCTGAAGTTAGAGCTGGGAGAAGTGAGAGCACTTGAGCGGAGATGGCGTAGGAAATACGAGTGGACCGCTCATAATATCTACAAATCAGCCAGAAGGCATTACCATGCAGGGATTAAACTAGCTAGGAAAGCCTACTACCTACAGGCTATATCCACGACGTGCTCTGGACAGAAAGAAATCTTTAAAATAGTAAAGGATTTTACTAACCTATCGGCCCTGTCACAAGAGATTCCTCCATCTCAAAACCTTTTCAATCTGATCGCTGATTACTTTGAAAATAAGATCCTCGACATTGTGAAGACCTTTCCCCCGACATCTTCTCCTCCAGAAAACCTAGAACAGGTTGAAGGAGTTAAGACAGTAATGAGGATCCCTGCCTCGAATCATTTGCGCCTGTCTCTCTTGAGGAGACCTCTAAAGCCATTCTGGCCAGTAAATCTGGATCTCCTTTTGGCCCATGCCCCCCTTTGGTTTTGCAGGCATTGGTGGAGGTTGTTAATCCTACCATTAACAGCATTATAAACTCATCGCTAGCCATAGCAGAAATCCCCAGTGAATGGAAGCTCGCAGCAGTTAAGCCCCTCCACAAAAAGGCCCTAGCTGACCCAACGACCCTCTCTAACATGCGGCCCATATCCCTGCTCCCATTGCTGTTCAAACTGGTGGAAAAGTTCATTAACAGTCAACTTACGAGCTTTCTGGAGGAGAACCACATCCTACATCCCAACCAGTCAGGGTTTCGGTCGAAACACTCTACAGAATCTGCCCTGCTGTTCACAGCAGAGACCCTTCGAATGGCCATAGACCAGGGAAAGAAGGCTGTCCTGATTTTATTAGATCTGTCGGCAGCCTTCGACACAGTTTCACATAACATCTTAGTGGACCGGTTGGTGGCCGCAGGAATAGGAGGGACAGTCTTGGGTTGGCTCTGGAACTTTCTAAACAACAGACGCCAAATTACAGTTTTGGGCAAATTCCAGTCGAAAGCTAAGGTCATCAGCTCCGGGGTCCCTCAGGGCGCGAGGTTAAGCCCTGTCCTCTTTAACCTATACATGGTACCCCTGATTGAGCTAATTGCGTCATTTCATATTAGTACAATATCATATGCAGATGACACCCAGCTTATCCTGGTACTGGATGGGGAACTGCCTGGGGCGGAGGAAAACCTGAAAAAATGCCTAACAGCCACATTTAAATGGATGACTGAGAACCACCTCAAATGCAATTCCGGCAGGACGGAGATCTTGCCTTACGGAAATCAAAATCTGTTTTCCCCGAAAAACTGGTGGCCGGACGGTGCTGAAGCCCCCCCTGATACCATCTTGTCTGCTCGAAACCTGGGCATTAAATTTGATGACCAACTGTGCTTTAAACAGCAAGCGGTGGCCGTAGCTGGTATGTGTATCCACATAATTAAATCTCTGAGGAAGTTTTTTGACCTTCTTCCTCTGTCAGCCAGAAAATCAGTCGCAGTTGCCTTAATAACTTCGAGGCTGGATTACTGTAATAGCCTATATGCTGGAGTCAATACGTCTGTACACCATAGGCTACAGATGGTCCAACATGCTGCTGCCCGGCTGGTGCTACGCTGGCCCCGTAAGTCATCTGCGTCAGCTGCGCTTAAAGCGCTGCATTGGCTACCAATTGGCAAAAGGATCCTATTTAAGATCTTGCTGATCACATTTAGAGCCTTTCAACAGCAAGGGCCCAAATATCTGTGTAACGGTTTTAAACGGTACCATCCCACCTGTTGCCTTAGGTCTGCTAGTCAGAACCTGCTAATAATCCCCAGATTCAGACTGGCTACCAAAGGAGGAAAATCTCTCTTCGTCCTGGGTGCTATGGCTTGGAATAAGCTTCCACCTTACCTTAGGTCATTGTCCCACAAAACTCAGTTTAGGAGAGCTTTAAAAACTTGGGTGTGGCCTGCAGAGCATTGGTGTAAAGTGTAAAGCATTCTCCATCGAGTTGATCTCTTTCCCTCAACCTTGTCATCTGGTTGTTTGAGCGCCAAGATACTCATTGGAGTGATAGGTGCGCTATAAAAGTGTCCTTTACATTACATTACATTACAACCGCAAAGAGAAACTACAATCCCCAGCCAACCACGCTGTGATACGCACTAAACTTGCCACCTTGTGACAAGGTAAAGTGCTCACAATTTAATTTGATAAAGGACTCATGTTCAAGTAAAGTCACTTATAATGATAGTTTTTAGATCCATCACATGTTTCAACCATTTATTTGTAAAAATGTGCATATACAATCTCCTTCAGAACTACAAACTACAACTCCCAGCAAGAATCTGCACGGGACATTCTTATATCACATGTAGTAACGCTTTCCCGGCTGACACTTTGTTCGTGAGAACGCGGAAGTTTAAATGAAGCCCGGCATTACAGGCAAGCCCCGATAGTGAACAAAGGTAATTTTTTTAATACACCATTATATTTAAGGATATACGAGCGACATCCAGCCAGACCCTGGAAGAATGAGTCTAATGGACACTTCGATCTTGGTTACAGGCACTGTTGGCAAACTTTGGAGCAAGGAAATTGGAATATGCTTTGCATTACAACGGAATAGATAAAATTAAGAAGGCCCCTGACGCTAAGTAAGTTACTTAATACATGTCAATTTATTGAAAAAATTAAAAACACCGAAACCCGAGGTCTAGATTGAATCTTTTCCAATTACAGGTCCGTCTCTGACCATTGTATAAGACGGGTACCTCGTTAGAACATTCTAGTTTAAATGCGTGATTTGTTCATCCTCGGTTTGGTATTACAGAGGTGGTACATTTAGAGTCTGTATTTTTTGTTTCCTAATATAGTTTTATTTTTGAGAGTCTGGTGATTAGAGTAGCTTCAAGGTAAGCACATTAACAATCAGTCAGCAAGTAGAAAAAGAGGTGATGAGGGCATTCTAAGTTCATACAAGACTTTGTCTTATTTGTCTTACAGCTACGTGGTCCCGATTAGAACTCCACAATTTTTTGGGAGTTCGAAACCCGTAGACCAGTTCTTTTTTATCTATAGGAATTTAAAATGAAGTATAATTTTGAAAACATTGTTTGATATATTGTTACATCATTTCCCAAGGCTGTTTTTGTAAATAACAAATGTAAGGTTTCTGAAATCAAGATTTGGAGTGTGTGGGCAGGTTGAGTGCTGAATGTAAGAAAGGAGAGTGTGAAGAGATTATGAGAGAGTGAGAGAATGATAAAGAAGATAATGTTTTATGAAATATGATTTTGTTATGAAGTGCAAATGTAAATGTTAAATTTTTGATATGCAAAAAAACGAATAAAAAGAAAAAGATTTATTCCAGATAGAAAGAGAAGTCTAATATACAATGTGTTGTTGGATTTTCAATGTGTTTTTCTAGACTAAAGGTAGAAGTAAGCTAGCAGTATTGGCAGTTGTTTTTTTGTGTTGTTAATTGAGGCTTGGCCTTACTGCTGAGACGCTCCAACCCAGTTATGGTATTAGCTCTCCAGTTGAAGCAGCTGCTGAGTGTGACCTCTGTAGTGAGCTAATGTAGCATCATTACTCCCAAGAGACACCATAGCTTCAGGTGGCAATGTTTTTTTTATTGCACGAGTGGCATAGATACAGCATTACAATATATGATCAGCACCTTGAGTCCCTCACGGGTGATTTGCTGCGCTTTACAAATCTCTGATTGATTGATAAATGCACAAGGACAACTGACACTTAGAGACCTCTACCTAATACAATAATAACAAAGATCGGTGTACAAAGCAAATGGTTACTTCTTGGTAAAGCAAAGGTTTAAGGTCCCAAACCTGTCCAAATTCTCTTGAACTTATGAGACACTCAATTTACAAGGGCAGTCATAGACTCTAGACTACAGCTCTTTAACCATTTGGGTAATAAGAGCTACTTATGCTCAATGACAATTATTAAGTATTGCAAATACAAATACTGACTGCATTTATTCCAATGCTTCCTTCTCTTAAGTTATCCCTAATATTGTACATAGGACTTTAAATATATATATATATATATATATATATATATATATATATATATATATATATATATATATATATATATATATATGTACACCATATATGAACATTCCTTACAAAGTAAACTTGTTACCATGTATAACTTACAATGATTCACAAAATAAATTATACACAAAATCATTGTATGCTCATGTGACCAATCATTAAAACCCTGACCATGGGCACCACTCCTACCCTAAATGCACATATAAATCCTCTTCTGAAGTTAACCCTAACAGGATTTTGGTATTGAACAACAGTATGTATCTGGATTCCAGCTGATGCAATTTGTGCTCAAGATTTCCTCCCCTTCTCATTATTGCTACTTTGTCTATTGCCTAATATGAGAGGTCATTCACATTGCCCGTATGCACTTCATTAATGTGTTGGGTAACTGGGTAACTTCTGTCATTATTTTATACATATATATAACGTACTGAGAGTCACCAGAAGGTATTTATAGTTAGGATGTAGTATCCAAAGGTAGAGCATTTTTTTCATTTGCCAATAACTTTGGCTTTGTTTGGCTAACCCTCGTCAAATTTTCAAAACTAGTGTGATGCTCACTTCATCTACTTTCTTGAAAGTGTTGGGGTGTCCTGCCAAGTGGTGGACAAAATAAAGAGGGGCCAAAACCATGTTTTTCCATCGAAACTTTAAACACGGTTACAGCTTGAACTGCTGAACTGAGTACACCAAATTTGTCAGAAAGGCCGCTGGTGGTCCAGAAAGCACCCTTTATGTGATTTGGTTTAAATCCATGCAGTAGTTTTTGAAAGATTAATGAAAATCCTAATTTGTAGGGATGCAGAGAATTTACGACCCCGCCCCGATTTCATGCTGAGATCTGATTTGCTGCTAGCACTTCAAACCAGGAAGTATTACCAGCCATCTTCGGACTCAACTTGAGCCGAGTCCCTGAAAAAAACGTTTAAAAAAAGGGGGCAGGGTTATAATACCCTGATCACTAGGCCTCTCGGGGGGTGTCCCACAGGAACCTCGCTGGGCCCAAAAAGCATTTACCTTTGAAAATTGAATAAAAAAGTTAATCGCGGGCTCCCATGCTTCATTCGTTAATGGCACCTGGGTGGGCAAGATCCCAAGTGCATTTTGTTAATAAGGGATCCTGGAGCTTAAAATTGGCCTGGGGATCACCATTTCCCTGGTACTTTTTTATTGTATGAACAGGGGGCCTCTCAGACCTTCCCAGGACCGAGGACCACCACCTCCCTGGAGCCACAAAATAATTGAGGGTCCTCTTGCAACCCCTTTCCCTGGGGACCACCATCTTCCTGGGGCTAATATAATTTTATTGGGCAGACTCTCGCACCCCTCCTGGGCCTGGTGACCAACACCTCTCCAGGGAAAAAATTAAATTGTATTGGGGGCCTCAAGGACCACCCTGGAAACCACCACTTCCCTTCAGACATCTTGTTATACATTAATTGTGCATTGGGGTGTGGCACCCCTCCTGGACCACTCTTGTCCCTGGGGAGTGCCACTTCTGGTAGCAGGCCCTTCAAATTAGTATTAGAATAGATGTCCTTGGGAACCATCACCCCTACTGCTATGTTCTGGGGTGCCCACCTTGAGAGATCGCTTTTTGCTATGGTTTGGCGGGAGCTGTACCGCTCTCGCTAAACCACAGCAAACTGTGCTCCGTTTCTTGCAAGCAAGAGAATAAAACATTTTCTTGCTGGCTAGAAGCGGAGCAAAATTGCTTTCACAGAGAGGGAGCTGCATGATCAGCAGCTCCCTCTCTGTAAAAGCAATGCCGGCTTCTGCAGGAGGCAGGGAGCCAAAAGAGAAATAAAAAAGGCTGCCCCAGCGAGATGGGGTCCCTGGGTCTGAAATCGGATTGGGGGGCCGCTTGGCCGCCCTCCCTTTAATATTTTGTAAAAAAAAAAAAGGGTGGGTCCCGATGGATGGGGTCCCTAAGGCCAGAATCAGACCAGGAAAGGAGGGGCCATGTGACCCTTCCCCCCTAATAAATAAAAAATAAAAATAAAAATGAGCTGAGACCACAAGTTGTCAGAACTAGCCATCTTCGGACTCTACCCCTTTCCATCACCACTCTTCAAACGTCCATCCTGGCGCATAAGTAGTTGGGGGTTGAAGTCCTCTTGGATGCAGAAGGGACTTGGGGACCAACAACTCTTCCTGTTACTTCCAGTAACTCCCACACAGGGGGCTTGCTGAGAGGTGACCAGAGACCCCAGACTCTTTCTCCACCACTCTGCAAATACGCCTCCTGGTGCACTACTGGTTAGGGGATGAGGTCCCTTTGGCAGCTGAGTGTCCTTTGGGGCCAGGAACCCCTTCTGTTATCTCCAGTAGTCCCTCACAGTGGTATTGCTGAGAGGTCTATAGAGGCCCCTCCCTCTTTCTCCACCACTCTGAAAATTCACCTCCTGTTCCACTACTGGTTGGGGAATGAAGTTCACTTTAATCCTGAAGGGTCCTTGGGAGCTAACTACCCCTCCTGTTATTTCTAGTAAGTCCCACACAGCACAATTGCTGAGAGGTTGTTGGAGGCCATGCCCACTTTCACCACCACTCTGCAAACATGCATCCTTGTGCACTAGTAGCTGGGAGAAGAAGTCCCCTTGGCTCTTGAGGGCCCTTACGGGCCAAGTATCCCACCAGTTACCACTAAGTCCTACACAGCTGTGTAAACACTCCACCTGGCACACAACAGGTTGGGGGAGGAACTCCCTTTGGAACCAGCTATCTCCCCTATTACCTCTAGTAATTCCCATACAGTCCGATTGCTTGGAGGTCTTCAGAGACAGTGCCCTCTTTCTGCCCCTACTCTGCAAATGTGTCCACTGGCGCACTGCTGGTTTGGGGATGAAGTGCCCTGAAAGCTGACAGTCCCTGGGTGCCAACAAGCCCTTCTGCTACTTTCAGTAAATCCCACACAGTGGAATTGCTAAGAGGTCTTTGGAGGCCATGCCCCCTTTCTCCACCACTCTGCAAATGCATCTTCTGGTGCACTTCTGGTTAGGTGATCAGCGCCTCTTGGATGCTGAGAGTTCGTAGGGGGCCAAAAGCCCTCCTGCTACCTCCAGAATGTTGGACACAGCAGAATTCATGAAAGTTGGACAGAGGCCCAAACCCCTTTCTCCACCACTCTGCAAGTGTGACTACAAGTTAAAAAGACATAGAAATCCACTTAAAAAAACAAAGGTTACAGAGACTTAGTTATGAAATGGAATTTGAAAAACCTTAGAAATTCAATGAAAACAACAAAGGTTACAGGGACGTTATAGTTAGGCTGGTGGACTAACATCACATGTAACAGATAATTCCTGGGAATTCTTTCTAGGTATTCACTTCAACCAACAGGAATTCAGAACAAACATGCTCCAGGACGACCAGGTGGCCTATCCGCTGCAAATAGTAAAACCATATGAAGACGCGGCAACTGAAATCAACGCTGTTACGATCAGGGAACTAATTTCCAAAGGGAGGAAAGACGGAGCACCAGGGCCAAATGGAATCCCGCCAGCCCTATTTAAACACAATCTGGAAAATTGGTCAGAACCTGTGACCCCGCTCTTCACCTCGGTCAGTCAGTCTGGGTGCCTTCCAGCCTCATGGAAGGGTTCTATCATTTTACCAATATATAAAGCAGGGGATAGAACCCTACCAAAAAATTACCGTATGATTGCCTTACTGGATATTGAGGCAAAATACTTTGCGGGGAATCCACTGATACAGCTACGTGAATCGGTTACAAAATATAACATAGTTCCGCCCAGCCAAACAGGATTTTGCAGACACGCCGGAACTACAACAAACCTCCTAGCAATATCACTACTCATTGACAAAGCAAAACTGACTAAAAAAACCCTTCACTTTTGCTTTGTGGACTTCAAAGCGGCCTTTGACAACGTTAATCGAGCAAATCTTTGGAGGAAACTAGCCCTTTGGGGGATCCCTGCACCTCTTTTGAATCTCCTGATCGAACTGAATTCCAACACGTGGGTTCAGGTGAAGCATGGAAATGGCACCCACCTCTCGAGGTGTATATCAACAACAAAACGCCTCAAGCAGGGGTGCTTTCTGGCACTAACCCTTTTCAACCTATTCAGCTGACCTGCCACCAGCTCTAGAAGCCTGCAACGCTCACACCCCACGATTAGGAGGTCGAACCCTGCCCAGCATATCCTATGCAGATGATGTGGTCCTGGTCAGTTACTCCAAAGTAGGACTACAACATCTTATTAACATGCTGCATGGATATGCTGAGGAGAACCTTCTCGAAGTCAACATTGAGAAAACCAAAATACTGTCAATAACCGGGAATAAAAAGTCAAACTCTTGGCGTCATAGTTGACAGGAGAGGTCTTTTTTCAAGCTACCTTGAGGCCAAGATGAAGAAAAGTTCATATACCATAATAACCCGTTTCCAGAATTCATTGCCAATTGAAGTCGTTATATCGACGACGTGTTTATGGTTTGGACTGTTAACGAAGAAAGTCTGATCAAATTCCATGAATGGCTTAATAACCGAACACAAGAGATAAAGTTCAGTTTTATTATTCAAAGACAAGAATGCCTTTTTTGGATGTAGAGGTCTACCCAGGCGAAGGAGGTCTTGTTACAACCTTGTTCAAAAAACAAACAGACCGAAATAAAGCCCTTCATTTCATGAGCAATCATCCCAGGAATTTGAAGGAAAACCTGCCGTATGGGCAATACCTCAGAATTACAAGGAACTGCTTCTATATAGATGAATATATGCTACATGCCACAAAACTGACAGAAAACCTTCAAGACCGCGGGTATCCTAAGAAACTTCTCAAAAGGTCAATGAAGTGAGCCTGGTTGACCCCTAGAGAAGTGCTTTTAGAGAAAAGAGTAAAAGCCTCCATTGAGAGAATTGTGTGCGTATCCACCTATTGTCAAATTCAAATCTTCTAAAAAGAATAATCAATCAGAACAGGCACCTAGTCAAAAATTTGGATGAGACATTAAAGAACAAACCTTTGTTTGCCTTAAAAAAAGACTAATGTGTGGCCAACCAACTAGTACGTGCAGCATTACCTAAAAAAAAAAACTACAGTTAGATCATTTGTAGGTCTGCCTCCAATACAAGGACACCACAAATGTGGTACGCACATTTGTTGCGCCACGACAGAGGAAGTAGTCTTGTTCCAACACAACAAGATACACTGGAAACATGAGACGTTCACCAATTGCAAATCAAGCAATGTAGTATGTGGAATAAAATGTCCATGCAACATGCTATACATTGGCTAAACAAATCAACAAATGAGAATGAGAATTACTCAACATAAATTGAGAAATAAAAAAGAACATTCAAACAGCACCACTGGTGAACCACTGGAAATTAAACAACCACACAGAAAAAGACCTCAAATGGACCATTATCTCAAAAGTGGAACAAGACCCTAGAGGAGGCGATATTGAAGAAAAGCTATCCAGGAGAGAGGCAATATTAATCATGAAGTTTAACACAGCTGTAGATGGCCTAAATGAAATGTCGGAAATCTATAAATTGAGTTGATTCCTATAGTCAGTCCTTAGAGAAAATAGGTGACATATCTGGTGACATAACTACTTAACAACTCAAACAGGATTCCATACTACCAATTGACCACCTTTGGCCAAAAGAGAGAAATAATTTAGGTATGCAAACAGCGATAAGATGTGATTGAGGATTTGGGCCTCAAATATCAACTTTACTTTTCTAGCACTAACAAGAAGTACAAAGCACGGATTAACATAGCCAACTCGAATCCTTACCATGACGGGGCTATTCCAACACACTTAATGGAAGGACCGTTTGCTCGATTAAATCCTTTTGAAACTCCATATGAAGGACCTGCCTTTTATGTCCCAATAGACACTCTGATCTAAATATTAACCACCACAAAAGCAACCGAAAGGACAAACTATACCATACTGTGACAGGGGCTCGTTATGCCATTCACTGAAAGAAATAAACTTTTGAACCTCCCCTGGTTCGTGGTCAAGCAAGCCCACAGAGTGCAAGTGTTCATTATAAACTTTGGTTGACTAGACTGATAATTACAAGAACCATCCATTCTTTTGCTCCATCGATAATTCTATCAAAATATTCATTACTACAACAACCGCAAAGAGAAACTACAATCCCCAGCCAACCACGCTGTGATACGCACTAAACTTGCCACCTTGTGACAAGGTAAAGTGCTCACAATTGAATTTGATAAAGGACTCATGTTCAAGTAAATTCACTCATAATGATAGTTTTTAGATCCATCACATGTTTCAACCATTTATTTGTAAAAATTTGCATATACAATCTCCTTCAGAACTACAAACTACAACTCCCAGCAAGATTCCGCACGGGACGTTCTTAAATCACATGTAGTAACGCTTTGCCGGCTGACACTTTGTTCGTGAGAACGCAGAAGTTTAAATGAAGCCCGGCATTACAGGCAAGCCCCGATAGTGAACAAAGGTAAGTTTTTTTAATACACCATTATATTTAAGGATATACGAGCGACATCCAGCCAGACCCTGGAAGAATGAGTCTAATGGACACTTCGATCTTGGTTACAGGCACTGTTGGCAAACTTTGGAGCAAGGAAATTGGTATATGCTTTGCATTACAACGGAATAGATAAAATAAAGAAGGCCCCTGACGCTAAGTAAGTTACTTAACACATGTCAATTTATTGAAAAAATTAAAAACACAGAAACCCGAGGTCTAGATTGAATCTTTTCCAATTACAGGTCCGTCTCTGACCATTGTATAAGACGGGCACCTCGTTAGAACATTCTAGTTTAATTGCGTGATTTGTTCATCCTCGGTTTGGTATTACAGAGGTGGTACATTTAGAGTCTGTATTTTTTGTTTCCTAATATAGTTTTATTTTTGAGAGTCTGGTGATTAGAGTAGCTTCAAGGTAAGCACATTAACAATCAGTCAGCAAGTAGAAAAAGAGGTGATGAGGGCATTCTAAGTTCATACAAGACTTTGTCTTATTTGTCTTACAGCTACGTGGTCCCGATTAGAACTCCACAATTTTTTGGGAGTTCGAAACCCGTAGACCAGTTCTTTTTTATCTATAGGAATTTAAAACGAAGTATAATTTTGAAAACATTGTTTGATATATTTTTATATCATTTCCCATGGCTGTTTTTGTAAATAACAAATGTAAGGTTTCTGAAATCAAGATTTGGAGTGTGTGGGCAGGTTGAGTGCTGAATGTAAGAAAGGAGAGTGTGAAGAGATTATGAGAGAGTGAGAGAATGATAAAGAAGATAATGTTTTATGAAATATGATTTTGTTATGAAGTGCAAATGTAAATGTTCAATTTTTGATATGCAAAAAAACGAATAAAAAGAAAAAGATTTATTCCAGATAGAAAGAGAAGTCTAATATACATGTTGTTGGATTTTCAATGTGTTTTTCTAGACTAAAGGTAGAAGTAAGCTAGCAGTATTGGCAGTTGTTTTTTTGTGTTGTTAATTGAGGCTTGGCCTTACTGCTGAGACGCTCCAACCCAGTTATGGTATTAGCTCTCCAGTTGAAGCAGCTGCTGAGTGTGACCTCTGTAGTGAGCTAATGTAGCATCATTACTCCCAAGAGACACCATAGCTTCAGGTGGCAATGTTTTTTTTATTGCACGAGTGGCATAGATACAGCATTACAATATATGATCAGCACCTTGAGTCCCTCACGGGTGATTTGCTGCGCTTTACAAATCTCTGATTGATTGATAAATGCACAAGGACAACTGACACTTAGAGACCTCTACCTAATACAATAATAACAAAGATCGGTGTACAAAGCAAATGGTTACTTCTTGGTAAAGCAAAGGTTTAAGGTCCCAAACCTGTCCAAATTCTCTTGAACTTATGAGACATTTATTTTACAAGGGCAGTCATAGACTCTAGACTACAGCTCTTTAACCATTTGGGTAAAAAGAGCTACTTATGCTCAATGATAATTAATAAGTATTGCAAATACAAATACTGACTGCATTTATTCCAATGCTTCCTTCTCTTAAGTTATCCCTAATATTGTACATAGGACTTTAAAATATATATATATATATATATATATATATATATATAATATATATATATATAAATATATATAATATATATATATATATATGTACACCATATACGAACATTCCTTACAAAGTAAACTTGTTACCATGTATAACTTACAATGATTCACAAAATAAATTATACACAAAATCATTGTATGCTCATGTGACCAATCATTAAAACCCTGACCATGGGCACCACTCCTACCCTAAATGCACATATAAATCCTCTTCTGAAGTTAACCCTAACAGGATTTTGGTATTGAACAACAGTATGTATCTGGATTCCAGCTGATGCAATTTGTGCTCAAGATTTCCTCCCCTTCTCATTATTGCTACTTTGTCTATTGCCTAATATGAGAGGTCATTCACATTGCCCGTATGCACTTCATTAATGTGTTGGGTAACTGGGTAACTTTTGTCATTATTTTATACATATATATAACATACTGAGAGTCACCAGAAGGTATTTATAGTTAGGATGTAGTATCCAAAGGTAGAGCATTTTTTTCATTTGCCAATAACTTTGGCTTTGTTTGGCTAACCCTCGTCAAATTTTCAAAACTAGTGTGATGCTCACTTCATCTACTTTCTTGAAAGTGTTGGGGTGGACAAAATAAAGGGGGTCCAAAACCATGTTTTTCCATCGAAACTTTAAACACGGTTACAGCTTGAACTGCTGAACTGAGTTACACCAAATTTGTCAGAAAGGCCGCTGGTGGTCCAGAAAGCACCCTTTATGTGATTTGGTTTAAATCAATGCAGTAGTTTTTGAAAGATTAATGAAAATCCTAATTTGTTGGGATGCAGAGAATTTACGACCCCGCCCCGATTTCATGCTGAGATCTGATTTGCTGCTAGCACTTCAAACCAGGAAGTATTACCAGCCATCTTCGGACTCAACTTGAGCCGAGTCCCTGAAAAAAACGTTTAAAAAAAAGGGGGCAGTGTTGAAATACCCTGATCACTAGGCCTCTCGGGGGGTGTCCCACAGGGACCTCGCAGGGCCCAAAAAGCATTTACCTTTGAAAATTGAATAAAAAATTAATCGCGGGCTCCCATGCTTCATTCGTTAATGGCACCTGGGTGGGCAAGATCCCAAGTGCATTTTGTTAATAAGGGATCCTGGGGCTTAAAATTGGCCTGGGGATCACCATTTCCCTGGTACTTTTTTATTGTATGAACAGGGGGCCTCTCAGACCTTCCCAGGACCGAGGACCACCAGCTCCCTGGAGCCACAAAATAATTGAGGGGCCTCTTGCAACCCCTTTCCCTGGGGACCACCATCTTCCTGGGGCTAATATAATTTTATTGGGCAGACTCTCTGACCCCTCCTGGGCCTGGTGACCAACACCTCTCCAGGGAAAAAATTAAATTGTATTGGGGGCCTCAAGGACCACCCTGGAAACCACAACTTCCCTTCAGACATCTTGTTATACATTAATTGTGCATTGGGGTGTGGCACCCCTCCTGGGCCACTCTTGTCCATGGGGAGCGCAACTTCTGGTAGCAGGCCCTACAAATTAGTATTAGAATAGATGTCCTTGGGAACCATCACCCCTACTGCTATGTTCTGGGGTGCCCACCTTGGGAGATCGCTTTTTGCTATGGTTTGGCGGGAGCTGTACCGCTCTCGCTAAACCACAGCAAACTGTGCTCCGTTTCTTGCAAGCAAGAGAATAAAACATTTTCTTGCTGGCTAGAAGCGGAGAAAAATTGCTTTCACAGAGAGGGAGCTGCATGTTCAGCAGCTCCCTCTCTATAAAAGCAATGCTGGCTACTGCAGGAGGCAGGGAGCCAAAAGGGACTGCAGGTGCCTCCAGGCTCCCCCCATGGTCCCCAACAGATGTAAGTGGTTGTCCTGGGTGGGACCATGGCACTCACAATAGAGGCGATGAAGTTCTCGGGCTGCATAGCCTCCTCCCCTTATTTAGTTAAAATAAAAAAGGCTGCCCCAGCGAGATGGGGTCCCTGGGTCTGAAATCGGATTGGGGGGCCGCTTGGCCACCCTCCCTTTAATATTTTGTAAAAAAAAGAAAAGGGTGGGTCCCGAGGGATGGGGTCCCTAAGGCCAGAATCAGACCAGGAAAGGAGGGGCCACGTGACCCTTCGCCCCTAATAAATAAAAAATAAAAATAAAAATGAGCTGAGACCACAAGTTGTCAGAACTAGCCATCTGCGGACTCTACCCCTTTCCATCACCACTCTTCAAACGTACATCCTGGCGCATAAGTAGTTGGGGGATGAAGTCCCCTTGGATGCAGAAGGGACTTGGGGACCAACAACTCTTCCTGTTACATCCAGTAACTCCCACACAGGGGGCTTGCTGAGAGGTGACCAGAGACCCCAGACTCTTTCTCCACCACTCTGCAAATACGCCTCCTGGTGCACTACTGGTTAGGGGATGAGGTCCCTTTGGCAGCTGAGTGTCCTTTGGGGCCAGGAACCCCTTCTGTTATCTCCAGTAGTCCCTCACAGTGGTATTGCTGAGAGGTCTATAGAGGCCCCTCCCTCTTTCTCCACCACTCTGAAAATTCACCTCCTGTTCCACTACTGGTTGGGGAATGAAGTTCACTTTAATCCTGAAGGGTCCTTGGGAGCTAACTACCCCTCCTGTTATCTCTAGTAAGTCCCACACAGCACAATTGCTGAGAGGTTGTTGGAGGCCATGCCCACTTTCACCACCACTCTGCAAACATGCATCCTTGTGCACTAGTAGCTGGGAGAAGAAGTCCCCTTGACTCTTGAGGGCCCTTACGGGCCAAGTATCCCACCAGTTACCACTAAGTCCTACACAGCTGTGTAAACACTCCACCTGGCACACAACAGGTTGGGGCAGGAACTCCCCTTGGAAGCCAACTATCTCCCCTGTTACCTCTAGTAATTCCCATACAGTCCGATTGCTGGGAGGTGTTCAGACACAGTGCCCTCTTTCTGCCCCTACTCTGCAAATGTGTCTACTGGCGCACTGCTGGTTTGGGGATGAAGTGCCCTGAAAGCTGACAGTCCCTGGGTGCCAACAAGCCCTTCTGCTACTTTCAGTAAATCCCACACAGTGGAATTGCTAAGAGGTCTTTGGAGGCCATGCCCCCTTTCTCCACCACTCTGCAAATGCATCTTCTGGTGCACCTCTGGTTAGGTGATCAGCTCCTCTTGGATGCTGAGAGTTCGTAGGGGGCCAAAAGCCCTCCTGCTACCTCCAGAATGTTGGACACAGCAGAATTCATGAAAGTTGGACAGAGGCCCAAACCCCTTTCTCCACCACTCTGCAAGTGTGACTGCAAGTTAAAAAGACATAGAAATCCACTTAAAAAAACAAAGGTTACAGAGACTTAGTTATGAAATGGAATTTGAAAAACCTTAGAAATTCAATGAAAACAACAAAGGTTACAGGGACTTTATAGTTAGGCTCAGATTTCACTCATACAAAACCAGTGAAATTCAGCAGTTATAGTTATTTGAGCTAGCTATAATTTACACACCCACTATGCACTGCTTATGACATCACATATTATATCACTCATGATATGATATTTGCTGGTCTTTTCCATATAATGGCTCTGCACTAAATGGTCTTTTCATGAGGAGCCTCTTCTGAAAGTGATTGATGGTGACGGCAATAAGTGTTTCCCAATTATATTATAATTTTTTAGGATGCACCAATTTCTTCAAAAAATCTGATGTACCTCTGATGCATTTATGGTGTAATTCGGGATAATTCTCACTGTATATTTGTCTTATGTGTCATTCTCCTTTCTATGTTTCTCCCTGTCTAGAAGTAACTGTCCTCTATGTGCTTCCTCAGTTTTCTTAACTGCCTTGGTGAGAACCCTCTTCGGATACTGTCTTACTTTGAATATTTTCATTGCACTATCTTTGGCTTTGTTATATTCCGTGAATGTGGAGCAGTTGTGCTTTATCAACAACAATTCTCCATACATAATATTGTCAATCACACTGCTAGGATGATAAATCCCTTTATGAAGTATAGAGCTTCCTGCAGTTGGTTTACCATACAGTGTTGTATGTAATCTGTTGATACACTACTTGGGTGTCATTTGAAAGCCAGTGAAGTGCAATTTGAAATCATTGTTATTGAGGGCCACTATATACCTCTCAGCCTCTGTGCAGGGACCTCTCCAGGTGATAAATAAATAGTCTATATAGTGGGCCCTTAGAGCCATGCTGTCCATCCAATTCTCGTTTCCCCTGCCTAGGCTTCATGGTTCTCCCACCAGCCCACGAACAAGTTCACATAACTCGGGGTAGAGCATTTTCCCATGGCAGTTCCTTGCCTCTGCTGCTAAAGTTGTCCTGCAAACAAATAAAATGTTATTATTAAGGCAGATTGAAATCAATTCAAATAACATCTGGTTATGTTCCTGATATGTAAGAGCTCTTTCCTTCAAGACAAATTGTGTTGCTTCTAGTCCCTTTTCATGTGCCATGCAGGTGTAAAGGTTTGTAATGTCTAGGGTAATGAATAACATATTTTCTTCCCACTGTATTTCTTCAATGATTCCTAGAAAGTCTTTTGTATCTTTCAAATATGAGCTAAGAACTTTCACAAAGGTAGAGAGAAAACAGTCTATATAAATTGAGATATTCTCTAGGAGACTGTTTTTTGGAAGAAACAACAGGATGCCCCAGAGGGTTTGTTGTGTCTTCGTGTACGTTAGGTAGATGGTAAAAAGTTGGTAGCTCCGGATATTCGCAGTACATAAATTAGTAATCTCCTAGTTCCAATACTAGTAAACTTTCTAAGAGTGTGTAAAACTGGTAGACACTGTTCTCATATTACAATCCTTGTGATTGGCATGTAGCACTCCTTCATAGAGAGTTGTCATAGTGCCTCATTGCAGTATTGTTCTTTATTGATTAGAACCACTTTCCCCCCCTTGTCCAATGGCTTAATATTCAAGGCATTACATGAGTAGTAGAGTTCACTCCTGCGTTTTAGTCCACAAGTGTACTTAATAATCAAGGTATCATCACTTTTAAGATCCATGATCTTCTTCCATTGCTTTTCAGAAATGTTATTTTTACTTCGATTGGGGCCTTCCACTTGGAGTTTTTCAGATCCTCAATTACTGTCTCCTGGAACGTGTCTATGAAATATTGTGGGGTACGTGGAATATATTTTGATTTAGTTTTCAGATTACTGATGCCACTTTTTTGCATAGTTCGGATTGCTCTAAAAACGGTACTATGTTAGTTGCACCTCCATCCTGTGGTTGAGAGTTGGAATATTCTCCTAGTTTGTGCAATATAAGCAGTGTTCCCATGTCCTTTCCTGTGAGAGAATCAGTTTCCTTTGTTTGTATTTTATGATGAATTTTCATTTTCTTTGGATGTTGAACATTTCATCAACTTTAATTTTCTTACATATTTCTACAAATCAATCCAAGTTTGAGTGTAGTTGAATTGTGCAGTGGGACAAAATGTTAAACCTAACTTCAGTACTTTCATCTGATGTTAGCTTTCTGATTTATCACCATTTTTTCAGTCTGTTCTATTTACATCCCCCCCCCTCTTTGTTCCTTGTAACTTGCGGGGCTGGGAAGTCTTCCCTTTCCCTTTCTCCCCCTTCTTTTCTTCATTCTTTTCTTTCTGGGGGACAAGTGGATTGGGGCGGTCGTTGGCGGGTTTCCCTTAAGAGTTGGTACTTAAGCAAATAAGTTGCTGTATTTATGGGGTCCATTATCGCACCTAATCTTTTTGGTTGTTCCCCTTCTGATGTGTCCACTTCTGATTCTGGTGTATTTCCTTGTGTGATAGTGGTACGGTTTGATGCTTGATTTAGTTGCTTTCTCGGCGGATAGAATATTTTAGCTGGTCAATATGCTTCTCGATTCGTAATTGAGTTGATCTCCCAAGAACTTGCTTTGTTTATGATGTCTGATAGAGCCCTCTTAGTCTACCAAACATTTTTTCATCCATTGTTTCAGATCTTCGCTGAGCCTTGTGGCTTTACCTTGCCCAATGCAGTCCTCTAGTTTTTTTATTTCTTCTAATAATTTTGTGCGGTCCCTCCATGCATATTTAATCACATTTTTACTATTCCATTGGCAGACTCTGTAGTATATTCCGCCAATTCCTGTAAGAGTAAGGGGTCACGATTCTCATACGAAGGCACAGTATACATGCAAAGGTCTCTGCGGATGCGATTAACATCAAGGTATTTTTGCAGACTGGTGGCCTTCCATCAGTTCTTATTTCCTTTTTATATGTTTTTTCTAAGTTATAGAATAGGCTTTTCAGGTTATTTTGGGTAGTTTGGGCCCGGATGCTCCTTTCGATGTATTAGTTGTGTTTCATGGTCCTCTACCAAAAATACTGGCTGCCGGCTTCTCTCTTTCTGTGTTGATAAACATCACAGTTCTTTTGTGTGGCAAGTATAATACTTTCGATTTTGCGCTCCTACGTGGTAGTAAGGCATTATTAAGCAATTAAGTAAACTTGTCAAATTTCATAGCCCATATTTCATGATTATTTTAAGACACAAGCAAGCAGATAATATAATCAATGTCTGTAAATCAATTCAGTAAACCATCATCAGTAATTGAATCCAAAGACATACTACATGAGTATTATAAACATGCATAGGATATGATCTTCAAGACAGGATTACAACTTATGGCAATACGTGAAAGTTCTCAAATTTCTCATTTGCTTAATGTAAGCAATCCTAGAGCAATAAAGACATTCTATATATATGAGCACAAATTGTATATATTTCCCTAATCATGGTAAAATCAGGTGGAATTCTTTATGGAATACCCCAAAGAAGAAATGTCCTTAAAAACATATGGTAAAACTAAAAACATGAAAAAAAACTGTGGCATGTTTAATTGATCCAAGCAGTGATGTGGAGATATCCCTGATCATAAATATGAATCAAACTGAGCAGACAGATATTTTCTTTAACTAACCCAATGTACTGTTTACTGTGTATGGGGCTCGATGAAGATAAAAACCCAATGTGTAAATAAACCTTTTGGTGTTCAAGTGGTGGTTAAAAACACGTGTAAGGAAGGGCACGTTTCTAACAACAGTGAAAACCTCCGGCCCATTACATCATAATATAACCCAAGTGCCCATTCCAATATATCATAATATAAACCAATTGGATATTGCAATATATGATTAGCGGAGACTATACCAAGAGGAGGAAAAAGTAATGAATGGTAAGCAGATGGAGAGCAATGGCCTCATTATCCAATTTGCTTAGAGACAATTAATTCATGATTTTCAACTGCATAACCCCACAGAGGATATACATTGATCATGTTTGCATTGGTTATATAGAAGTATAGGTCTAACACCCCAAACATCTTCTCATTTTTGTCAAATCTACCAATTTTGTTCAATATAATGCTTGATACCATTTATGTATATTGTAGAGGTATGCTCAAAAGACGATAATGATAAGCACTAAGCAGTCATATGGGAGCAATTAGTGTAGATATCTAGGAGATACACACACCTTTCACAGATTGTGTATGCAGAGAACTACACAGGTCCATAGAACGTATACCAAACTTTCATTTCCTCTTCTCTGTTTAGGCCTTGGAGGTGCATCATTTGAAGATCAAATAATCTGATTTTAGTCGCCATTAAATTCTAATGTGGTTGCAATATGGTTGCCAAACTCAGATTTTCTTTCAGACCCTGCTGTTGTTCAAATCAAAATGTCTAGCTACTAAGTATTGACTTGTAGTTCCTACTAATCTGCATATGATCTGCACATTTCTTTGACAACATAAACTTTGGGTGAAGTGACTAGACTGATTCCAAGCATGCCCACAGGTCTTGTTGGCCTATAGACCAGCTAGCTCACAGTGCCCCCATAAGCCCCCCTAACCTACCAGGGAGTGAGAGTGAATGGTTTCTCTGCAACTTCTGAACATGACAACCCTGACCCCTGAGGGATAATGGCAACAGATCAGCACCTTTCACTCATTCACTTGTGCTTCATTGTGCTTAGAGAAATATACAAAATACACAGTGGGACGTTTTCAATATATTTATTGAATCAACATTTTTCTTGTATAGAATGCATATGCTGCGATAATCGGTAGACAGAAGCATATGAAAGTGATTACAAGCAGTAAAAGAGTAAATTGTAGATAGTTCTTCCATGGTGCTAAAACAGTGTATATGCACGCATATAAACAAGGCAGTAATCAGGCATACTCCTACTATGCAAGCCCTACTCTGCATGTACCTAGAGTGTGTGTAGGTGTGAAGCAAGAATTCCCCCCAAGGTACGATCCAACCCCATTACCTGGCGCAAGAGAACGTAGGACCCCATCACAAGCTGGACACCCCTCACGAATTGTAACACCACTGCATGATGAAGTCTCAGCATGCAGGGACCTTTGGTATCAGCTGAAGTACCTACTCTGCTAATCTTTTGGAATGGTCATTATTTATAATAGAAAGCATCCTTACGATGTACGTATATATTAGCAATGTTATGGATATGAAGATAGCCCTGTCGCCCCGTGGATGACTGAGATTTGTACTTCAAGATTGTGCGTCAAGAGACCTTTGACATGGTATTTGACGAATCTTGATAATGTTATGCAAAGCTAGATGTGTAAACAAAGTAGTTTCAGAGAAAAGAAACCAGCATTGTCACGCATTCATATATGTGCAGAAGGTCACCACAGAACTGTTACTGTGCAAAATTAGGACAATGTAAGAAAAATGTGTAGCTTTGTTACTTGGGCCTAACCTGGGCACATAACAGTATGCAGTATCAGCATGCTTGGTTGCTCTTATAAATTCCACTATTCATTTCCACATGGGAAAAATAGTGCTTCAAGGATATTTCAAATTGCAGAAATACAATAACCCACTTATAAAATAATCTGAATTGCACATTAGAATTTTGTCAATCGTTTTTTTCCTACCAATTCAAGAATGTATGTCCCTTATAATTGGTGGTATAGCTACATGCTTTGCATTTGCCACATTTATAGAATCACATCCTTTCTGTCAACAAGCTAGTGCATTGGGTATTGATGGAAAAGTAACTTTGTTAGGAGAGCCCTTAATTTCCTATAGGTCACGGATGCCCATGTTACCATCTTTGGGCCTACGATATGGTCATTTTTCAAGATATTACATTGTTTATGTAGTATGGATCTCACTTTAAGGGGGTTCCTATTGCATGTAGTTGTGAGGCCAATAGAACTATTGGTGGACTGCATTGTGCAAGGTGCACAAAAATGCATTCAGCCCACCAGGTAGGTATCTACCACTGAAACATCATTAGAAAATACAGCTATCTATATCAATCATTAATTTCTTATTCGCACGTACTATCATTATTGTGATATTTTAGAGCTAGTATCCCCTTTCTCTGAAAAATACATGATAATAAAGTGTCACCTACCTATATCATGATCACATTAGAAGTTAGATGTATTTAAATATACATATACACACATATAGGATAAAGGTTACAGTGACTTCCTAGTTAGGTAAGGTAATAACCACATTTTGCTGTAAAAAGTAAAAACAAAGGTTAAAATGACATATTAGTTAGGTGAAAATATTAGTAAAAATAATACATTTTGTCCTCAAAAAACATTGAAATTCCCCTCCTATAGTTAACTAAATCAACTATAACTAGGGCTCTCACCACGTATAGTGTTGTTATCAATGCTATTATTTTTTTATGTTATGAATGATGTCATAGAATGTTTCATGACTGATGTAATATGCAAGGTCACAAACAGTGCATGGGGAGGACATGATAGCGAGGACAGCAAGGTGTCAGGCGTGGACCCGGCCTGCACCCACTCGCGCTCAGGCAGACAACCCTCGGCCAGCAACCGCCTCCCCATCAGGTTTGGTCAAAGGGGTTCCTTTATGTGGTATGTTTTAAAAAATTTTAGGACACAGTACCGCATTTCCATGTCCTGTAATGGCTGCCACAACATTTTTTTTGATATTCCGGCCCACCAATCAAAGAGCTCCCTCCTGCAAGGTCGATCTCAGTCCCACTGGAGGGAATTTACTGACAGGAGAAAAAGCCTGCTCACACAATGAGAGCTCTTTATCTTTTTTTAATTCCTGGTCTGGTGGACTCCTAAAAAACTGTCATGGGATCAACTGTCAATATCGCTCTGTTTTCTTAACCTTAGTGTCATGTATATGTAATTGCATGGTATTCACAAAGATAGGTGTTTCACATTGTATTACAAAACCTAGAAGTATATATTACATGTGGATCACAAAAATCAGAATATTTGGCACTCATCTTCCCTTCGACTCTTATTAGATGAATGGCAATTTTGCTATGATAAATATTTTGATAAATGGTCTTTACAAAGAATACATAAAAATGGCTTTTAGACAAATCCTGGATTCAATCCTCGATAGAGAGGAAAAATAACTATTACAATTCATAAAATGTACAGATTGTTGCATTTTTATCATCAAAGGGAATAGAAGATTGGCAATGAGAAAAGTTCTGGTTGTTGTCATCTGTCTGCCATGGCAACCATAAACCCAATCCTGAATCAGAGATGTTGAAGATAACAAGATGACAACAACGCAAAGGTACATTAAACAAGAAAAAAGTAGTAAATTATTAAACGAGGAAGAAAGGAGTGAGTGAGAGAAATAGTAAAGAAGCATTATCGGCATGATAGGTATGGGAAAAGAAAGAAATCGAATACTGAATGCAACCCAAAAAAGGATGTTGTATACAAGAGAAAGAACAATTAGGTGGGAAGCAGACATAAAACCAGCAAAAAGGTTTTGGAGTCCTCACCGTGCAAACATAGTAGACTGAGGATAAAGAACGACAAAGGTGGGCCATGGAGACTCTGCTATGCAATTCACACGCCATAAGCAAAAAAGAGATAAAGGGTATAACTCGCTCTATGTATTTGTGAAGGACGATGCTGTGACAGAATATCGATTTGGAAATTTTGACTTACCCAAATATCGAGTTGGAAATATTGTGATTCAGAAACATTGACAGAAAGAATATCGTGGTCAATAATATTGAGTTGAAGGTAAGAAAGGTTGTTTAAAAAATATAGAAGTCATTAATAAAAATATAGAAGTCATTAATATTGTTTGCAAAAATTTAGATGTTTAAAATATCAATTTTATAATTTGTGTTTTGTATTTTAGTTTATATTTTAAATGTATGTGATGTATGTTTTTTGTATAAGTATTGTTTATGTTTTTAATATATGTCTTAAATTTTTTGTAGTTCTGAATTTTATTTTAATTACATTTTGCTTTTTTTAGTTTCGTAGCGGGCTGTGGGTTTATAGGGGAATAGGCTGGTAAGAAATGTAATTATTATAAATTAATGATTATTTTTTATTTATTTAATTTAGATTTGGGAAGTAATGTATTTGTAATTAATTATTAATTGGTTGTTAATTAATATTAAATAAGTAATTTATAATAAATTACGGTAATCTTGTAATTCATTTTGGGTGCGGATTGTTGGGTTTACAGGGGTAAAGGGTGGAAAGCAATTTATTTTTGATTAATTAATAATTTGCTGTTAATTTATATTAATTAATTGATTGAAAATTAATTATGGAAATTGTTTTATTAAGTTTAGGTGTGGGTTGTTGGGTTTATGAGATAAAGGGTGGGAAGGAAGTTATGTTTAATACATTAATAATTAGTAGTTAATTAAATATGGAATTTGTGTAATTGATTTTGGGTGTGGGTTCTGGGGTTTATAGGGGTAAAGGGTGGGAAGAGAATGTTGTTTAATTAATTAAACATTAATGATCATTAATAATAATTAATTCATTTATATTTAATTAGGGTATTTGTTTATATGTTTTTGTGTGTGGGTTATATTGTTACAGTATGAGAAGTAAACTAACTTTACCTATTATTATAATTAGTTGTTAAATACTATGAGTTTTTTTTATTGAAAATCAGTTTTAATAGTGGAATTAATTTTTAACAGTTTAATTTTAGTTATGGGTTTTGGAGATTACGGGGGTAAAGTGTGGGAAGGTAAACAATATTTATGAGTTTTAATTTGTTTGTTAATTAATAATATTTCTTTAATTGGTAAATAATGATGTTAGTTGAGGAAGTGTGCCTTTTTAAATGTGGATGTGGGTTGTGAATTGTGTAGTGTTATAGGGTAGGAAATAAAAAAAATGAATTTATGTATTAATTAATTTTTATGTTTCTAAACAATTTCTAATTAAAAATATGTCGTTGTTTGGATTTTTTTATTTAATATATTATTTGTAGGTCTTTGTTGTATGTATTTAACAATATAATATATTTTTAAAACATTTAGGGGCCCATTAGGATGGCGGGCAGACTTACGTCCGTCCGCCCGCCACCCTAGAGGTGCTGGGACCGGCCGCCAATGGTGCGGCTGTCCTGCACTGGCAATTAGGATGCCATTGCAACACTGCTGTGGCTGCACATTGAACTTGTGAACAAGGGACTTGGTCCCGAAACCCGTTGAGTTCTTCATCTCTGCTGAATAAACAACTGCTTTATAAGCCTGCTGGTGTCCGCAGCTGCTGTGATTTTATGAGGCAAACAGCGTGTGTGTGGTGTTATGAGGCTTGCCCCCGCACCGCGGACCGTTGTTGTGAGAGGAAGGGGAAAGGCGATTTCAGAGCTGCGGTTTTGTATATATATTTATATATATATATATTCACTGAAAAAACCATAGGTTTCACACACGCTATAGTTAAAAATTAGCATTTAAAAAACCTTAGAAATGTACAGGAAAACCCATAGGTTTCACACATGTTATTGTTAGCTCGACATTTCACTCATACAAAACCATTGAAATTCCCCCGTTATAGTTAGTTAAGTTAACTATAACTCGCGCGCCCGCAATGCACTGCTGATGACGTCACATATTAAATCACTCATGACATGGTCAGTGACTTCACTCATGACATCACTGATGACATCTCAAATGACATCCAGTATGTGCCAGGGGGCTGCGTTGCAGAGAGGTATAAAAAGGGGCATGGCCTCTTTACACGCCTCTGTAATGAGGCACCGCTCCTTTTTACACCTCTCTGTAACGCAGCCCCGTGGCGCTTTTACAGAGGGAGAACTAATTCCCATTGCATATTGGGGGTCCCTGGGGGCCAACTAGCCCATCAGGAACCTCCAGTATGCGCTAGGGAGCTACATTGCAGAGAGGTGTAAAAAGGGGAGTGGTCTCTTTACACATCTCTGCAAGGCAGCCCCCTGGCGCATACTGGAGGTTGTTGATGGGCTACTTGGCCTCCGGGGACCCCCCGTATTCAAGGGGAATAGTTCCCTCTCTGCAAACGCGCCAAGGGGCGCGTTTTCAGAGTGGTGCCTTAATTTTTTGGGGGGGATCGGCAGTGTACGTGTACCTCGCGATTTCTTTAAAAAAAAACATTTTTTGGGGGCCTTGGGGGTCATTATGGGAACCCCTGAGCCCCCTTTTCTTTGTTTTTACCTTTGTTTCCCTGTTTTCTTGTGACTCGATTCTACCGAGGCACAAGATGGCTGCCAACACTTCTGGTTTCCAGTGTTGACAGACAGTTGACAGCCAATCAGCATGCAGCTCGTGCTCGGGAAGGATATGCGTACGGTACTCCGTCTCTAGATATTGCTATAATTTTACTTTTGATTTTCTCAGGAACTACTGAACGATTTACTCCATTTAACAAAAAGCACAAATTCTACCTCTCTGCCAAATTTGGTGTAATTCTGTTCAGCCGTTCGGGCTGCAGCCCTGGCTAAAGGTCCCTATGGAAAATTGCATTGGGAAAACATGTTTTGGGACCCCCCTTTTTTCTCGGCCCCGACTTGACGAATCACCCTCAAACTTTCAGGGAAAGAGCGGAGCAGAGCAGGCCATTTTCTTGGAGTAATTCACAAAGATTCGTCCAACGGAGCCAAAGTTATTCCAAATGGAATGTTGTGGATTTCCTATGGAAACTAGGTTTTAACTATAACTACCTAATATAAGGTAATATATCACAAAAACTCGTGACACTGTCTACTCCGTTGCATGTGAAATGATGAGGGCAGACCTTCTTGGTGCAAAATTATTTTATTTTCTCCAGTATACCATCTTGACACGTTTCGGCCATCCAAGCAGCCTTGATCACAGGACAACGCTTAGTTCTTACCCCACATTTTTAAAGTAGGAGTGCAAGCCCAATTAAGAGACATAGAAAACATACTTCCATAGTTCTGGGGGTCTCATGTACAAAGTAGAATATAAAAGACATAAATGTGTACATATCTGCTTAAATGCTTTAAGAGTTGTACTGTACATTTTACAAACTTAATATACGTTTTTTAAACATTATATTTGTACATGATTGACAAAATTTCTTGCCTAACACCTTGGCTGCTCGAGATATTTTCCCCCTGTGCTGGACCACAATAGAAAAGGGTGTGGTCATTACGAGCTCAGCTCATCATGAGCACACGAGAACTGTTTTTATTACAATGAAACCCAGGGGTCTAAAAAAGAGGATATCATGTAACCTCTCAAAAACTCCCAAGCCTGCCTAGGTGCCTCAGAAGCCAGTAGACTAATTAGTTAAACTATTAGAGTAGGCTAAAAAAACGAGAACTGTGCCTCATGACGAGCTGAGCTCGTCATGAGCACCGAAGGGGTTAAATGCATTTTGCAGACCCAATTTTTAATGACTCTCAATAATGGCAGAAAAGAAAATTTGGTGATAAATAAAGTGTTTTAAAATTGCTAAAGCTCCCTAATGGCGGAAATGGACTCAGATCCCACTGTATACTTCTCGTTGATTGGACAGACACAAGTAGGAACCCCTATTCAAAGAAAAAGGGAAAACCTATTGTATGCAGATATCGGTCCCGATATTCACATTCTCGGAGACATGAATACACAGTTTATTCAGAAATGTATATACTATAACTCTCAAATTTGCCAATCCTTGTTAGGGTTGTTAGTTCAGAACACAGACCATAGCTCAGTGGCTGATACTGCAAAGCGTACAATGAATAGCTTAAATGCTGACTACTAACAACAATCCCTATCTAAGTAAAGTGACTTTGTGCTACAATATCGAGTATAAAGTTACTTTGTGCTACAGTACTTGGTGATAATGTGCAAAACTATGCTGAGAGTGTGCAAATTTCATATTTAAAACAGGTTCGGACAGATGTAAAGACTATGCTGTTATACAGAGGTTATTTCATCTACTTTCTTGTTTGACCTTTGAAGAGGAAAGGGCTATTCACTATTCACTAAAAGCATATATATTCAAATACACAATAAATATCCAATGTAATACATACCAGTAACCTAATCTAAAATGACCAGTAAAAAGACAAAAAGATAAAAACTACCCTCCCATCTAAAAAACAATCACTAAAATCTGGGTATACCAATCAATAAAAACTGTATATTAATATGCTGCTTTTTGTTACCAATAGCGATGCCTAATGGTGACTACAGGTTCCATTATCCTCGCCACTTTATGATGGTACCTTAATCAGTTTTATCTCAGGATTGTTAATACTTGCTAAGTCACCACTAAATGTATAAAATGTAATACTATGTTGCAGGTAAAGGAGGGTTATGTTATTATAGAAAGGTATGGAGATCTTCTGTGGCGTTTAATCCACCCGGAGACTTAGAGTCGAACTCTAAAATGTAGGTTGTCTCCAGGCGTTGCAATTTGGCCTCTCTATCCCCTCCTCTTCTCATTACAGGAATAGCTTCAATCGCATAGTAACGTAAATGCTGTGGATTGCTACCATGTACTGCCTGGAAATGCCTGGCAAATGGGTATGTCTGATCCTTATTAGTTATTGCACTTAGATGTTGCAGGACACGTTAATGAACTGCCAGTTTGGCACTGCCTATATATTTTAGTTGACATTCACATTCCATACATAAACACAATATTCGGTTTTACAAGTAAGATGTTGTTTGATTTCTCTAATGTTCTTGGAAAAGGCAGTTGTGTATGTTTTAGTATTGCTTCCAAACTGGCAGGCTTTACAGGTTAGACATTTATAAAACCCCTTCCTAGTGGTCAACCACATATCCTTCTGATAGCTCTCCTGGTTATTCTCGGCCCATACTCGCTGATCTTCTGAAGGAGATAGATGGATTAACGGGCATCAAATCACCTATCACAGGGTCTTCCTGGATAAAGTGCCAGGTAATGTTAATGTTAATGTTAAAAAGTATTTGTAAAGCGCAACGTTCACTGGATAGGTTTCTTGGCGCTAGAGGGGACGGGCTCCTGATGAATCAGAGGTTCAGATTAAAGGTAGGCTTGTTGAAAGAGCCAGGTTTTAAGTTGCTTTCTAAACTGGGAAAAGGTACCGGTAGTTTGAATTGCAAGGGGAATAGAGTTCCAGAGTTGGGGGGCAAGTGTCGAGAAGCGAAGGCCTCCGTGTTTTCTGCGCCTGGACCTGGGAATGGTCAATAGGGATTGGCCAGCAGATCGGAGAGTGCGGAGGGGAGTGTATTTCTTGAGCCTGTTGTGAATGAACTTTGGGCTGGCGTCAGACAGTGCCTTATATGTAATAAAGTCAAGCTTAAAGGCACCATGTTGGCTCACCGGGAGCCAATGCAGTTTCTTCAAAGAGGGTTTTACATGCTGGTGGGTAGGGAGGTGCAAAATTAATCTGACCGCCTGATTTTGAATGAGTTGAAGGCGCTGTGTTTAATATGCCGGGATGCCCACATAAAGGGAGTTAGCATAATCTAAATGGGATATTATGAGTGCTAAAATAACCAGGGTTAGCGCTTCTGAGGAAAGGAATCTTTTTATTCTTTTGATTTTCCGCAGAAGAAAGAAGCAGACTGACACCACAGAGCTGATCTGGGATTGCATTGACAGATCATTGCTGATTTTTACTCCCAAACCTTTTACCGTAGGGGTGGAGACAGGCGGGGAGCCCAAACAATGGGGCCAAAAGTTGGAGCTCCATGGATTAGAGGCACCGCCTGTCAAAATTAGCTCAGTTTTGTCGGGGTTCAATTTCAACTTCTTCAGGCTCATCCAGTGGCTAATGTACGTCATAACAGACTGCAGACTGACCTCCGAGGCAGTAGTTGCGTCTAATGATGCTCCTAAGTTCTTTCTCCTGCTTTGAGTATGTTAAAATGAGCCTCAAGGGTTGTTGCTTTGTTTCTACAGCTTGCTGCGGGGTCTGATCTTTGTACACAAGGAGACCCTCCCTGGTCCTCACCCGTGATTTATTTATAGCAGCCTCCACTGTTTTCTTGCTGTAGCCTCTAGCTAGAAATCTGGCACAACTCTCCAATTGTTTAATTCTTGCATCCTCCGGATCACTACAGATTTGTCGGATCCGGAGCTTCTCCCCATAGGGGATACTTCTGATTAAATGTGGAGGGTGGGCACTCGACGTGTGTAAAAGTCTATTCCCCGCAGTCGGTTTTCTAAAAAGGGTAGTGGTTAAAACATTATTCTCAGCTAAGATCTCAACATCTAAAAAGGTCACTGTACGTTTGCTGATGTTAAAAGTGAATTTCAAGTTAAAATCATTTTCATTGATTTCATTGATGAATTCTAGTGCACTTTCCTCACTACCTCTCCATACAATAAAAAGATCACCGATGAACCGCAGCCAAGAAACTATTTTTGTGGTGTATACCTCTTCATGTTTGCGCATGAGGACCAGCTCCTCCCACCATCCCATAAACAAACAGGCATAACTGGGGGAGAAGCTGGCCCCCATCGCAACACCCTGAACTTGATAATAAAACTGACCAATAAAAATAAACATATTGTTGTCAAGGCAGACACGTAACATGTCTAACAACGTTCGTGAGTGCTGTGCGTACATCATCAACCTTTTACTTAAAAAGTACTCCACTGCTTTTAACCCATCTCGGTGTCTTATGCATGTATATAAAGAGCCTACATCCAACGTTATAAATAATAGATTTGAGTCTCGGGACAGGTCCTTGATTTTGTTTAGAAAGTCACTGGTATCCTGTACACAAGACCTGAGTTGTTTCATGTGCACCTGAAGAAACAAATCAATATAACTCGATAGATTTTCCAGTGGACCATCACATGCTGCGATGATTGGTGTGCCGGGCGGTGTAGTCATGCTCTTGTGGACCTTTGGTATATAGTAGATATATGGTACCAATGGATGTTCTTTCTTGATAAATTTATATTTATCCAGACTCTTTTTCCTTGGTCACTTTTATAAAGATATCGGAAATAGGGGTAGTACCTTGTTTGCCCTTGATTGCTGCTTGTTGCTGCACCGTCTTCCTCGCGGGGGACGTTTGTTTTTTATTTTTATTGCCTTCATGTTCCTTCTCCGGGGCTGTTTCCGCCAACTCTGCTGCAGCTTTCCTTCTTGAAGCTGCCATAGCGCTTGCACTCGCTTTGGGGGCCATAATCTCCCTTCTCTGATCTTTATCGCCAAATTGCTCACCGGAATCCAGTTTAGTATTGCCCCTCTTCTTTTCCGCCTCCGCAGACTCCAGAATGCTCCGTGTCTTTTGCCGCTGGTGTGCCTGCTGAAGCAGCTGATGCTTCCTGAGCCGCAACTCCGCCCGACTCCGCGAACTCCGCTCGGCTACCAGGCCTGCTCGGGGGACGTCTCCTGACGTGAGCGACCTCAATGCCTGCGTCAATTCCAGGAGGAGCTGCTTGAGCGGCCGGCGGCAGGTAAGAAACATAGGGCAGTCTCTCGGTTTGTTGATTACTCTGCCGTATTATGAAATTATTTTCCGACAACTTTCTCGATCCTCGTTGGTGTGATTTGGTGTGTGTATGGCCTTCGGCGCGCTGAATCCCTATCTCAGAGCCAGAACCGCATCTCCTCGGCCTCTCTGCTTCCCGGCCGTCCTAAGCGGCCGCCATCTTGCCTCCTAACATTCTATATTCATCCAGACTCAATAGTCCACAACTTTTCCAAGCTAATATATTTTTAAACAGGGAATCTTGAATCGTTTGTATTTAAGTGGAGTACTTTTTCTGTAACACTGCACGTCATCAAGCTGCCTATGTGCCTCCTTTAAATAATCCTTCAACAGCCAGAGGAAGATATTGCCGCCCTTATCTGAGTTTCGTATAACCACTTCTTCTTTTTGCAGTTTTAAGATTAATTGGTTATAATTTCTTTCTTTGTTGGTATATGATCTTTTCAATCTGTTAGTAGCGAGAGTTAGTTGCTTAATCTGTCGAACCACATGGTCACTAAAAGAATCTAAGCCATCACGTGCAGCCAAGGAAATACATTATGACTTGTTTTTAAACGCAGTATCAGGCTTTTTTAGTCCATATCCAAATGCAGGTGAATGACTCTCTTATTGACCTCCATTTGCTAGGCTGCACATATCATGATATGTTTCAATGTCCGACACCAACAATCCTGGGGATTCCTCATTTCCAGATGTTGAAGGAGTTAGAGATATTGGCTCCATGCTTGTTTTTTGTAAATGTAGCTTCTTCAATTTTAGTTTGCGTATGAACAGGTATACATCAGCTCTTGTTTGTGTATACTGAAAATTGGACTCTGGGTAGAATGTAAGCCCTAGGGAAAGCAACTGCTTTTCAGCCACAGTGAAGTCAATATTGGTCAAATTGACTATGGTGTTCGCCTCCTGATTTATTGTTGCTTTTCCTGGGCCTTGATGTTCAATAATTGGGGATATGAATTTTTCTTTTTGGCTCGTCCCAGGCCCCGCTTCTTGGGTTCTCCGGTTCCTGCAGGCCTGGGGTCTCCCCCGTGTGCTTTGAGACTTTATTTTGACACCACTCCCTGATTTCGTGGTCTCAGGGTGTCCCTCCTGCTTTGTTTTAAAATGTCCAATTCTTCCCACAATGTCAGCTTAATTCCTTGCTCCTTGTTTACCCTGGCACCTTCATTTTCCGATTCGCTTTCTGGTGCCGAGCTTTGTTGTTCCCTTGCAACCTTTGACTGCAGTGGAAGCCCTCAGGGAATCATAGAGCCGCACAAATGTAAAAATCTGACCATTGGCATAGTCTTCTCTATCCCTCTTGAATTTATAAGTTTTGCATGTCTTAATTTTGTCTTCCTCTTTAGCCAGCCTTATGGTCATCTCATCCTTCATTTTTTGCCCCAGCCGGGACCAAGTTCCATAGGAAAAGCATTTTTGGATTTGCTTATAACTTTGGCGTAGTTTGACAAATCTTTATGAAATTTTACCCCAAAATTATTTTTTCAGAAGTTTGGGGGTGATTCATCAAGGGGGGATGGGGGGCTGAGAAAAAAAGGGGGTCCCAAAACGTGTTTTCTCCATGCAATTTCCATAGGAAACTTTAGACAAGGCTACAGGTCAAACTGCTGAACGGAATCACGCCAAATATTGGTCCAGAAGGCGCGCTTTTGTTTAAATGGTGTAAATCTGTTCAGTAGTTCGTAAGAAATATCAAATATCACAGATATCGATATATGAGAATTCTGACATCTGATTGGTTGAGGCATTATGAGCACGAGCTTGCGGCTCATTGGCTGCGAACTGTTGAAACTAGGAAGTGTTGGCAGCCACTTTGTGACTCTGTCTGTCAGCTTGCATCTGTCCCTCTACAAGCCATCGGATCTGTAGCTCTACCTCTGCCAGGCAACACTGAAAATATTCTGCTGCTCTGTATCTGCAAAATAGCCCTTTCACGTTTCCTTTCCCCACATCACCAGCTCGCAGCTATGCCTTTAGAAGCCAGTCCGTCGGTTTGCAGCTCTGTGTCTTGGAGCCGTCGGGCCCGCAGCTCTACCTCTGCGAGCCAGCCTGTTAGCTCATAGCTGTGTCTCTGCTAGCAGGCTTGTCCTCCCGCTGCTCTCCCTCTGCGAGTCAGCCAGTCTGCTCATAGCTCTGGCACACAGCTATTCCTCAACGAGCTCGTCAGCTCGCAGCTTTCCCTCTGCGAGCCAGCCCGTCTGCTCTCAGCTCTCCCTCTGTGAGCCGTTGGGCCGCAGCTATACCTCTGCAAGCCAACACTGCTCTCCCTCAAGCAACTGTCCCTCTGCGAGCCATCGGCCCATAGCTCTCCCTCTGTGAGCAGGCCCTCAGCTCGCAGCTCTCTCTCTGTGAGCCATCGGGCCCGCAGCTGTACCTCTGAAACCTAACACTGCAAATATACTGCAGCTGTCTCTCTGTGAGATACCCTCTTCACCCTCTCTCGCTCCACATCACTGGCCCAAAGTTATCCCTTTGCAAGCGGATGGTCCGCCGCAGCTTTCCCTCTGAAAGCCCGCCAGCTCGCAGCTCTCCCTCTGCGAGCCAGCTCGTTTTCTTATAGCTCTCCCTCTGCGAGCAGGCTTGTTGTCCCGCAGCTCTCTGTCTGTCAGCCAAACCGTTGCCTCACAACTTTCCCTCTGCAAGTCGTAGGGCCCGCAGCTGTACCTCTGCAGTCTAACACTCGAAATATACTGCAGCTCTCTCTCTCACATGACTGGCCTGCAGTTATCCCTTTGCAAGCCTATGGCCTGCAACTCTCCCTATGTGGGTCATCCTGTAGCTGTCCCTCTGCAAGCAAGACCACAGCTCTCCCTCTGCTAACCAGTACGCTGCTGTGCCTTTGCGACCCGACGGCCTGTAGCTCTCCCTCTGCGAGCCAAGCCCACGTGCCGCAGCTCTCCCTATATGAGGGTGCCGGTGGCCGGCAGGTCTCCCTCTGCTAGCCAGACCACTGCTGTCACTCTGTAAGTCGATATTGGGAATATAAAGTGGCTCTGAAAGGAGCCCTTGTGTTTATTAGTTGGAGATACATATAAGTGTGGATGCACAGCTTCAGGTTATTCAGAAAAACTCGATTTCCCTGATCTGTGAAGTGTACTCCATCACTTTTGTAGATATGAGCCATATCAAAACGTATGTTGTTGTTGTTGTAGATCAACCCCATTCTATGGTCTCTGAGGTATGCAGACACAGCTTTGTTGACAGTCTTCCTGGATTTTTCAATCTGATGATAAAATTGGTTTGACCATTTTTACTTCTCTCTTTGGCATATATTGGAATATACAAAGACAGTTTGAGCCAAAAGCAACCTCAATTGTCCAAAGGTGTCCTTCATTAGCATTTCCAAACCTACCGCAGTCAATGTGCCTAGGTCGTTACCACCACTGTGCACAATCATGAGGTCAGGGTGCTGGAGATGCAAACAGGTTTTAACCAAAGGCAGCAATTGGTGCCAATTCAATCCTCTCTCTGCAAATCATTTAATTTCCACATTTTGTAAACCTAGGTCGAAGTCAATACATCTCTGTTCTGCATACCTCTTGCACCAAAAAACATAACTATGTCCTATGATCCACACAAGCATTTTGAAGGTATGGCCGGAAGGTATGGATAGATGTCAGTAGCTCATGGAGTCCGTTCATAGAATAAGAGATATGTTTAAAGATGGGGAACTACTTTTTTTTTCCCATACAGAACGATAACTGATTAGGAGATGAAAAGCATTGTTTTCTAAAAAGTAGGGTGCATATTAGATTTGAGGAAAAGCATCTTTGTCATTGGTTAATAAAAAGCAGTTTAAAAGTGGAGTACATAATATAGGATAAAAAATTGCTCAGCACAACTACACCTGCTACTTGCATTTGGAATGCACTGTTGGAACTTAAAACAATGGTGAACTTTTAACCTGCACGTGCCGTTAAATGTTTGAGAAAATATTGCAAAAAAATATCGTTAGGTTCAATGAGAGGTAGATTTCAATATCAGTCACGGCTGTTGTGTGGTACTGCGAAGCTTTGTATTTGGGTGTTCCTAGGAAATCTAAGTTGTTGGGGAGCGTTTCTTTACAAGACTTTTTTTTATAAATATGTGAGAGAGAAAAAATAAATGAAAATCTTCTCTGTATATTTTCTGTACGATTTTGTTCACAGTACTAAAGTAAATTTGATTATTAGTGATAGTAATTGTCAGGGTGTGTTCCTCTGCTGAATATACGCAGGCCTTTAAGTGGCCCGGGTCTTACCGGTATTGAGCTCTGCCACTATTTTTAGACAGCCGCCAATTTTTTTATCCCACTTAAAGCTGTTAATATATTTATAGTAAAGGGACAATACATAAAAGGTTTGGGAATTACACCTTAATTTACTCTGTCCACTCCCCACCCCCATTTTGTGCCCACAACAGTACTGTTCATAAAAATATTCTAATACTGCTTCATCTATTATAAAAATAGCACTTATAGCTTTATTGGCATATTGGTAGGATCTATACTATATGGACAATGTTGCAATCAGTTTCAATGGTATAACACTGCACTGTATTATGTTGGAAATATTACAAGAGAGGGTGAAGGAGGTATTTCAGAGAGAGACAGCTGTGGTATATTCTCAATATTAGTTTGCAGAGGGATAGCTGCAAGCTGGTGTTGTGTTGTGTTGCATAGGTAGAGCTGCTGGCCCCACGGTTTGCAGAGGGACAGCTGTGAGATGTCGTCTTGCATAGGGATAGCTGCGGGCTGTTGATGCGGGGCGAGGGAGGGTGAAGGGGGTATCTCATAGAGGGAGAACTGCGGTATTTTCACAGTGTTGGCTAGTAGAGATAGAGGTACAGACCTGATGGCTTGTACAGGTAAACCTGCGGGCCCAATGGCTCGCAGATGAAGAGCTGCAAGCCGACCGGTGGTTCGCAGAGGTAGAGCTGTGGCCCGTCGGCTCACAGAGGGAGAGCTGCGGGCTGGCTCTCAGAGGAACAACTGGTATAGGGAAAGATAAAGGACGTCCGCTTGCAAAGGGATAGCTGCGGGCCGGTGATGTGGAGAGAGGGAGCGTAAAGGGGGTATCTCGCAGAGAGAGAGCTGCAGTATATTTCCAGTGGTGATGTGGGGACAGGGAGTTTGAAGGGGATATCTCGCAGAGGGACAGCTGTGTATGACCTCCAGAGGGATAGCTGCGGGCAGAGTCACATAGTGCACAGTGTTAGTACTTAGTGATTAGTGAACAATAAAAGACAGATATAATAAAAGACATTCTGCTAAAGGGATTATTTATTGCCCATTCTTACGAAATAAAGGTGTGTGGGGCGGTGCTGGGTTACAAGAGATGTTTTACAAATGTGTATGAGAAAAAAGAAATGAAAATATTCTCTGTATATTTTGTGTACGATTTTGTTCAGACTAGTAAACTAACTGTGATTATAAGTAATGGTAATTTTGAGTGTTTGTTTCTGTGCTTAATATACGGAGATGTTTAAGTGGGCCGGGTGTTATTGGTGCTCTGGACATTGAATATTGTATGAAATACTGGAGGGGTGTGTTTTACTGGGACATTAGTTATTTACTTTAGAAAGAGCTCTGGACATTGAATCTTGTATGAAATACTGGAGGGGTGTGTTTTACTGGGACATTAGTTATTTACTTCAGAAAGATAAAAACCAAATATTGACTGCAGTTTGTGCCCGTTAGCTCACAGCTCTCCCTCTGCAAGCCAGCCTGTCGGCCGATGGCCCACAGCTCTCCGTCTGCGAGCTGACCCACAGCTCCCCCTCTGTAAGTCAGCCTGTCGGCACGCAGCTCTCCCTCTGCGAGCCAGCCCATCGGTTCGGAGCTCTCCCTCTGCAACTCCTAAGGCCCGCAGCTCTACCTCTGCAAGCCTTCACCCTCATTCGCCTCACATCACCGTTCTGCAGCTGTTCCTCTACGAGCCGGCCCGCAGCTCTACCTCTGTGATTTGGCAGACAGCTGTTCCTTTGCAAGGCAATGGCTCACAGTTCTCCCTGTAGGAACCGTTGGGCCCGCAGTTCTACCTCTGCAAGCCAATACTGGAAATATACCGCAGCTCTGCATGTGCGAGATACTCCCTTCCCCCTCCCTTGCCCCACATCACCAGTTGCAGGTATCCTTTTGCAAGCCTAGGGTCCGCAGCTCTCCATATGCCAGTCAGCCCGCAGCTGTCCCTATGCGAGCTGGCCTGCAACTCTCCCTCTGTGAGGCAGCCCGTCGGCTCGCAGCTCTCCCTCTGCGAGACAGCCTGTTGGCTCGGAGCTCTCCCTCTGCAAGTCCTCGGGCCCACAGCTCTACCTCTGCGAGCCAACACTGGAAATATACCGTAGCTGTCCCTCTGCACTTCTCTTGCTTCTTTCTGTGCTTGTCTTCCTTTTTCTGCACATGTCTTACCAATGTAGGAATAGTTATAAATTAGCATTTAAAAAACCTTAAAGATTCACTGAAAAAACATGGGTTTCAGGGTCATTATAGTTAGACATTACCATTTAAAAAACCTTTGGAATTCACTGAAAAACCATAGGTTTCAGGCACGTTATAGTTAGAAATTAGCATTTAAAAAACCTTAGAAATTCACTGAAAAAAACATAGGTTTCAGGGACGTTATAGTTAGAAATTAAGATTTAAAAAACCTTTGGAATTCACTGAAAAACCATAGGTTTCAGGCACGTTATAGTTAGAAATTAGCATTTAAAAAACCTTAGAAATTCACTGAAAAAAACATAGGTTTCAGGGACGTTATAGTTGGAAATTACCATTTAAAAAACCTTTGAAATTCACAAAAATAAAGATAGGTTTCAGGGGTGTTATAGTTAGTTGGACATTTCATTCATACAAAACCAGAGAAATTCCGCTGTTATAGTTAGTTGAGCTAACTATAACTTGCGCCCCCGCAATGCACTGCTGATGACGTCACATATTACATCATTCATGACATGGTCAGTAACATCACGATGACATCACTGATGAAATAATCCAGTGACTGTGTGTTTCACTAAAGATTAAATATGTTTTGTCAAAAGTATTTTTATTGACAGTTTAATAAAAAACAGTAGAAATAAACATGCAACAATCCTGCACTTCATCTCACACAGGTGGTAGCCAGAGTAGTCGCCTGAAGACAACATGGTAGACTGGGGAAGGGACCCCGTGATCAAGCTTCTTACACATACCGTAGTGTCCTAGGAAGTGCCAATCAACCAGCATGTGAACCATCATTCAGTATGCAATGGAGGAAGAGGCCAGCTAAGAGTCTCGGTGGTACAGAGTCATAACAATGCGTTCAAACAGCTAATCCTCCCGGAAAGTTGATAACAAACAGCTTGCAGTAGTGCTAATAGACCCTTCCGCAGGAATGTGGCCTGGCATGCGTTACTATAATTGAGCATTAAGAGAGATGTGATAACGAACAGAGAAAACGAGCAAACCCCCCTCCCCTCTCCCAACCCCCCCCACCCACCTCCCCAGTGGTGGTAGCAATAAGCACAGGACAGGGAACCTGGGGCCCGATGTAGGTAAATCCCATTTACCGATTTTGAAATACCGAATTTTACCGATTCGGAATTTCAAAATCGGTAAATGGGATGTAGGTCCCAACATCTGGATTCGTTACCGAATCCTTAACAATTCTTTAATTACCGATTCGGTAAATACCAAATCGGTAATGCCCATTCATTCCTATGGGCTTTGAAGCCCATAGGAATGATTAGGCATTACCGATTCGGTATTTACCGAATCGGTAATTAAAGAATTCACAAGGGTGCAGGGGGTGTCACTTTGACACCCTCTAGCACCCCCAAAACGGGCATGTGTGCAATGTGGCACACAGACATGCCCTAAGGGCACGTCTGTCTGTCACATGGCACATGTGTACATGCACAGATGTGCATGTACACAGGAATCGGTATTTTACCATGGATTTGTATTCCATGGTGAAATACCGATTCTGAAAGCCATGTGCCAATAGAAAATTGGCTACCCACATAGCATTTTCGGTAATTTTACCGAATCGGTAAATATTAGCGAATCGGTAAATATTACCGATTCGGAAATTATTACCGAATCGGTACTTATTACCGATTCGGTAATAATAACGATTCGGTAAAATTACCGAATATGTGCACCTACATCTCCCTAGCCCTTTACCAATCGGAAACGGCCGAAAATCGGTATTTTCGGCCGATTCCGATTGGTAAAGGGCTACCTACATCTGGCCCCTGATGTGTAGCGACAGGGATTCAGAGTTGAAACAAGTGGAGAGCTCGAACGCTAGGTGGACAGACCGCGGATGGCAGGCCCTTGGAGAGGAATGTGACCAGCGCGCCCCAGCGAAATTCAAAATTCTTAAAATCATCTAGAAAGATATCCGCCATCCTTTCCATACTGACAATTTCCAAAGCCTCGAGTGCCAAAGAGAGGTGGCCGGTGCCGCTTTCTTCTTCCACACTGCAGCCAAGGTAATTTTGGCCGCGCCAATGATGAGCCACATGATCCTCTTGTCCGCCCTGGTCTGGTGTTTGAGATCAGGAACACGGAGACCCAACAGAGTGGAAGCCATCGAGGTAGGAATGGGGTATCCCAACATTTCCTTAATTTGGGCTAAAATTCCCTACCAGAACGGCCGGCTAATGGGGCAGTCCCACCAAATGTGCTGGAAGTCCCCTAAGAGCCCACATCCCCTCCAACATCTATCGGAGTTGCCCGGGAAAATCAGTTTCAGCTTGGCGGGGCGTAGGTACCAGTCCATCATGGTCTTCATATGTGCCTCCCTAAGCTCCACTGAGTGATTAAACTTGGCAATATCGGACCATAGGAGAGTCCACTCGGCGTTTGAGATGCCCTGTTGGAGGATCCCTTCCCACATATTCATATACCGGGGCCTAGGGGAAGGAGGAGCCCATAGATGGAAGTGATGGCCCCTTTAATGGAGGAAGTCCTGGTCAAGAAGGCCGCGAACTTCGTGAGGGGTCGAATTGCCACCTCCCTCATCTGGGGGGAGAGCGCCCAATGTAGCAGTTGAGCGTGATGATATCACTCAATCTCCAGCACCCCGTAATCCCTCCTACAGTTTTCAAAGGTGAGCGGTCAAAATTGTCAAATAGGTGTGTGAGCGCTAGGCAACCTCCTTCCTTCCAAGCCCTGAAAGGGGCCCTCGAGTGACGCCAGGGTGAAGCGGGGTTGAAGTGTATGGGCTTGAAGGGGGTCCACCTGTCATCTTTAGAGACAGAGTCCGAAACCTTCAGGGTGGTGCTAGTAGGGGTACTGACATATGCATTCTTGGGTCTATCGCACTTAGGCCGCCACACCAAGTCTCAAATCGTTCTCCCAGCCACGCTCCTATCCATATGTAGCCAGTGTTTTTCTGATTCTTATTGTGACCACTCAACTAGTATACGGAGTTGTGCAGCTTTATAATACAAATGAATGTTAGGCATCCCCACACCTCCCTCTTTCCTTGGTTTGCGAAGGACGGCGAAGGAGAAGCGTGCCCGGCCTCCCTGCCAGACAAGGCGCAGCATCATGGACTTCACTCGCCTGAAGAATTCTCCATCAAGATCTATAGGAAGGGCCTGGAACAGGTATAGGAGCAGCTTGGGGAGGAGGGTCATTTTAATCGAGTGGATCCTCCTGAGCCAGGAAATTAACATGGGTTTCCATCGGGCCAGGTCAGACTGGATCCTAGCAAGCAGTGGAGGGAAGTTAGCAGAATACAGTTTCCCCAGCGTGGGGGTCAGGTGAATCCCCAGGTATTGAATAGAGGAATCTGTCAACGGTAGAGGAGTTAGCGACTTAAGATGGGGAAGTTCCAACTGGGGGATCGTGAGGTTGAGGACATGAGATTTGTTGGAGTTAATTTTGAACCCCGCCACCGCTTCATAGCGCTCCAGTGTGGCTTGCACATAGGGAAGAGAGTGGGCCGGATCAGAGAGGGAGAGGAGTACATCGTCCGCAAAGAGAGTAATCTTGTGGGACTCCCCAGTGAAAGGCAGTCCACGGATGTCGGGGTTTGCTCTCACCGCTATTGCCAGTGGTTCAATGCTAAGGGCAAAAAGCAGCGGCAACAGAGGACATCCCTGCCTTGTGCCCCCGGAGTGCTCAAAAAAGGGAGATAACTGACCATTCACTGCTACCCGGGATCGGGGGGAGAGGTAATTTGCCTGAATCATTGTTAAAAATTTGAATGAGAAGCCGAAGGCGGCTTGCGTGCGGAACAGGAATCCCCAGTCCACCCTGTCACACGCTTTCCCAGCATCCAGGCCCACCAGAACCGCTGGAATTTTAAACTTATTGGCTTTGTCAATTAGGTGTATCACCCGCCTTGTGTTATCATGGGTCTGGCGCCCTTTGATGAACCCTGACTGATCTGGGTCTATGAGGGCCGGCATCAGGTCATTGAGCTTCTGGGCGATGATGGAGGAGTAGAGCTTCGTATCTAAATTCAGGAGGGCAATCGGCCTATATGAAGTGCACTTACTAGGGTCTTTACCGGGTTTGGGAATGATGGATATTAGCGCCTCTGCCATTGTGCGGGAGGTCTCGCCCTCTTCCTCCATGCCGTTAAACAGCTGGACTAGGTATGGGCATAGTTCAGAGGCAAAGGTTTTATAGAAGATGGCCGTATACCCATCTGCCCCCAGAGCATTGTGGGGTTTTAGAGCTTTAATGGCAGCCAGCATGTCTTTCCTGGAGAAGGGGGCAGAGAGAGCCTCATTCCATTCCGCTGAGACCTGGGACAGTGTTAGTCCTTGTAGATATTTGGCTTGAGCGGTAGCGTCTAGGTGATCCCCTGTATGAAGGGTCTTGTAGAAGGCCCCAAATAGCTCTGCTGTTGCCTCGTCTTGATGTGTCACTCCTCCCTGTGCATTTTGAATTCCCCCTACGTACTCCTGCTCCCTTTTGTCCCATAGCTGCCTGGCAAGGTGTCTCCCCACCTTGTTGCCCTGGGAATAAGAGAGGCGTCGCAGTTTTAGCAAGGTATATTCGGCTCTATTATTATAGTGGGCTCGGAGTTTACCACTGACAGCCGTCAGCTGCCTTAGTCCCAATCTGGAGGGGTTCTCCTAATGCGCCTTTTCTAAGGAGGAGAGCTCCTCCTCTAGTTGCTCTCGCTCCCGACCGCGCTGCCGGTTAATAGCAGCGTTCAGTGCTATGCAATGCCCACGAAGGCACGCCTTGAAGGCATCCCATGTGGTGAAGACCGAGGTGTCCCCTGGATCATTGAGTGCAAAAAACTCAGTGATAAGGCCTCGCAATTTGGTACAAGAGGGTTTGCCCCGAACCAGGGAAGCTGGGAAGTACCACCTGGAACTATCCTTACTCTTCACCCCCCACTGGAGACCCACTGCGAGTAGGCTGTGATCAGAAACAGATAGTGGGAAGATCTTGGACTCCCGGAGATCCCCCCAAAGGGACAGGCTCAGGAAGAAGTTGTCAATTCGGGAATAGGAGCGGTGGACGTGGGAGAAGAAGGTGAAATCTCTGGACTGGGGGTATAGGAAGCGCCAAGCATCAAAAAGGCCCGTCAGAAATCTGTTGTTGCGTGTTGGGGGAGAACGTGCCTATGTCTGACCTCTGTGATTGCGTACTATCTATGTCTTTCTGCCACACCAAATTTAAGTCCCCCATGACGAGCAGCGGCCCCTCCACAAAATCAACAGCGGTCCTCAGCAGGTTATGTAAAAAGGCATTTTGCCCAGTGTTAGGTGCGTACAGTACAAGAAATGTGCAGAGTCTACCCCGCAAGAGGCCCTTAACCATGATCCTGCGACCCTCCCTATCATTTTGTACCCCCAGGGGTTGGAATTGTAGGGTCGAGCGGAACATAAGGGCCACCCCCCTCTGTTTCGTGGCGGCAGAGGATCTATAGATTAATGGAAACATTTTGTGCTTAAGGCGTGAGTCCTCCGTTTTAGCCAGATGAGTCTCCTGAAGGCCCACAATATTTGAATGAAGATCAATGATATATTTCCAGACCTTTTGGCGCTTCTGGGGAGAATTCAGCCCTTGAACATTCCATGTTCCTAAGGTTAGAGGCAGCATTGGAAGTTCCTACGATACAGCTCCGCAAAGGCCGTCTGCCCCAGTCCACCATGGTGAGCGGCCGAGGTAACGAGTCTCCCACCCCCAGCTCCCCGCCAGGACCCAAGTGTAGCATGCAACCACCCGCTCATGTCAGGACCAACCCGCTTCGCAGAACCTCCCCGCCCTGAACGCCCCACCTCCCCTCTGCCAACCCACCCCGCTCGTAAGTACCCCTGGATCCGATCTACGAGCATGTCCCTGCTACCACCACTACCCATCCTAACCCACCCCTCCCACCCCCCCAACACCCCTTGAAGAAAAACACAGTGCTCAGAACAAAAAAGGAGAAGTCTTAAGGACAGGGGGACATGGCACCAGTCACTTTTCTTCCAGTTTGTGTTGTTGGGCACCCTCACGATCATGGAGAGAAAGCACAAGTGTTACCTCATAGTGGTGGCCCCCTCCGGCGCCTGCAGAAGTCCCTATCGGTTTCATGAGGCCGCCTCACCATGATCTGTTGCTGCGTCAGTGACATGGGCCACAGAAGCGACCACTACGCCCTGCTCTTGCATCCTTGCCGACAGGTCCGGTCCCCCCACCTTCATGGGCTTACCCACTCTTTGCCACTCTGCAGAGCGCCGTCGTCGCCTGCCAGTTGAGCCGCTGTCCCTGGACCCCGGGTCCTGGCGCTCCAAGCCCAGGAGATCCATTGCCACCTCCAACGAACGCACCTGAACCAACTTGTTCTGCCAACAGAAGATGAGAAGGAAGGGGTGCCCCCAAAAATAGGGCACTTTTTGCTCCTATAGGTATGTGGTAACGGGCTTAAAGTCCCTGTGCTTTTGCAGTGTAGAAGCCGCTAAATCCTTATACAGTAGGGCGCGATGATCCCGAAATTGGAGGGTAGCCAGATCTCGTGCTTTCCTAAGGATCCTTTCCTTAAGCTGGAAATCATGTACACACACCAGAATGTTGGGGGGTGGTGCTTGGGGTCCTCGCAGCAATCCAACCAGGTGCACTCGGTCCATTCGTATGCTCTGGATGCCCTCCTCCCTAAGGATGTGCTTGAATAGCGCCTCGACGTACTCCCTCAAGTCCGCCCCCTCTCTTTTCCAGGGCACTGAGCGAATGCAGATATTGTTGCGACGTGACCTATTCTCCAAGTACTCGGTATGGGCCTACAGGTCAAGGTTTTGCTCCATCAGAAGAATCACATCTTGTTGAAGACGGTAAATATCCTCGGCTGTTCCCATGTCGTGTTCTTCCAGCGTCGCGACCCGTTCCCCCACACCGTCCACATCTCTCCTCACTTCGTGCAGGTCCGAGGCCAGTTGTGAGCGCAGCTCCGATATGTCTTTTTTTTTTTTTGAAAAGACCTTTATTGTGAGCATCGCCAACCGTCAGCATAAATAGACATTGCGGTTCAACTGTACAGTGCACAAAACTTTGTGGACGCCCAGTGGGCAGGTCTGCAGAACATTATACACAGCCTGAGTGCCGGCATCCCGGAGGCCCGGCGGCGCAAGGTGATGGAACAAATCAATATACGACAGTCTTATCGTGCACTGTAAGGCCTCAGCTGAGCATCGAAACAGTCGGCATTCACACATTGCAAATAGAGTAGAGCGGTCTTGCAACAACCAGGAAAGGGCAGGAAAAAGTGGGAAAGATAAAACAAAAAAAGGAACTACCCCTGAACAACCCCAGTGCCCTCCCCGTTTGCTATTGAGTACTGTGATGGAGTCTCTGTAACGCTTCCTATGTAAGTGATGTCACGTATGCACTAAGAGTGTGCTGCACCCAACCCCCGCCTGAACCGTCTAGTAATTCGTGTCGCACCCGACCCACCCTCCCCGTGAACCGTCTACACCCTCCCTGGTCCCACCTCCCCCAAGAAAAGCTTTAAAGCCCCTCCTGCGGCAATTGCCACAGTTCCATAGCATTCTCTAACTCCTCGGCCTGCAGTTCTTCTACCTCCGACGTGTCAGTGTCGTCCCCCTCCCCCTTTAGTAGGTGATCCTTGTATAGGTCCCAGAAGGACTTCGGCCTGCTCTTGGGCGGCAGCAGCTCGCTGTACAATTCCGTCTGAGTGCAGCAGTATTGGAGATCCCTGAGCCATCTCGCCTTGGTGGGGAGTGGTCTGCGCATCCAGCACGTTGCCACCACCCTTCTAGCCAACAGCAGCGCTACATCCACTAACCTACGCAACGAAGGGGCCAGCGGCTTGGAGAAGCCCAACAGTGCGAGCGATGGAGATCTCAGCAGTGGCTCCCCCAAAATCCTTTCCAGCTCCGCAAAGACCTCCTCCCAGAAGGAGCTCACCCCCGGGCACAACCACGCCAAATGAAAGAAATCAGCCATTCGGGCCCGACAGCGCTCACACTCTGAAGAGCCACGTAGGCCATAGCGGTGAAGTCGCTCAGGGGTATAGTATACTCTCTGCAGAAATTTAAAATGCACCAAGCGATGCCTGCCGTTGAGAGAAACTCTACGGGTGTTGGCGCAACAGTAGCGCCACATGGCGTCATCGATGGGGGCTTGGAGATCCGATTCCCACGCCGCCCTAGGGGCAGAAGTGGGTAACTTCTGGTACGATGGTCCGAGCTTGTTGACCATAGAGACCAATTTTGCAGGAGTTTTAGTTTTGATTATATATGTCAATTTAGGGACCTCCTCAGGTTCCTGTAGCGTGGGGCCCAGTACGTCTCTGCAGGCTGACCGGATCCTGTGATACTGGAACCTCTGTAGCAGCGAGGGAGCTGGGGTGATAGGGGGGAGTTGTTCCCAGGTTTTCAGTGTACCGTCCAAGAACAAGTCCTCCATAGTTTGTACGCCAAGAGCTTTTAGGGCCTCTGTCACCCCCTTCTCATTGAGCGGGTCAAGCCACAGGGCCCAGGCCACCGGCATCTGTGGGGAGTACAGCAAGTCACATCCCCGTTCTCTCAGCAGTGCGTGCCACGCATGGTTGGTCGCCTTGAGCGAGTCCATCTGTCCGACCGCTCGGTCCGACGGAAGACAGATCGTGGCCGGCAGGGGAAGTGGGTCAGCGAACAGCCGCTCTAGGAGGAGATGTGGAGTACGTGCATCTCCATGGATCCATAAATGTAAGTGTATTGCCTGTGCCACTCGATAGTAGCGCTCTAAGTCCGGCGCTCCCAGTCCCCCCAATTCGCATGGGAGTATCAGTGTCGCCCATTTGACACGAGGTTGCTTTCCGCCCCAGGCGAGCCTGGCTAGGACCTGAGTTAATCGCTTAAAGAATATTCTCGACAGAACCACCGGAACGTTAACAAAAAGGAAGAGGAACCGGGGAAGCACTATCATTTTCATGAGGGCAATTCTGCCCAACAAGGAGAGGGGGAGTCTGATCCAGGCATCCACATCGTCCACCAGTTTGTTAAATGCGACCCCGTAGTTGTCTCGGATCAGGATCTCAGGGTCCGTGTGTAGACGGATGCCCAGGTATCGCACAGAGTCGTCAGTCCACTGTAGGGGATACTCCATCTCAAACGGCCTCGTGACTGGGGTAAGGGGGAAAGCAATGGACTTGTCCCAGTTCACCCTGAGTCCAGACAGTGCTCCAAATCGTACCACTTCCCTGAGTATCGACGACAAATTGGTTTCTGGGTCCCGGACATACAGTAAGGTGTCGTCTGCATATGTTGAGATGCCAATCTTATAGGTGGGGAAGCTGACACCTTCCAGGCTATGGTATTCTCACATGGCACATGCTAGGGGTTCCGCCACCAGCGCATACAGCAGGGGGGACAAGGGGCATCCCTGTCGGGTACCTCTACCGATGTGTATCGGGTCCGAAACCCTGTCACCCAGGCACAGACGGGCCGAAGGGTGGTGGTAAAGTGCCCCCACTCTCTGCAAAAACGGCTCTCCCAATCCTAATTTTCGCAATACCCTGATCATAAACGGCCATTCGACGGAGTCGAACGCCTTTTCCATATCCAGGAAAATCGCCAACGCGGGATTCTCCTGCTTAACATGCTGTATCGTTCCCAGTACTGTGCGGATGTTATAAGTCAGGTTCCGGCTCGGTACGAAGCCCGATTGCTCCGGCGCCACCAGGTCCGGGACTAGTAGAGCTAGCCTGTTGGCCAGCACCTTTGCATATAGCTTCGCGTCTACGTTCAGCAAGCTGAGTGGCCGGTACGATCCACAGAGATCCGGAGGCTTCCCCGGTTTCGGGACCGTAACCAGCAAGGCTTCCCGCATAGAGGGTGGCATTTCTCCATCCTCGCAAATGGTATCAAAGAGGGCGATCAGATGTGGGAGCAATAGATCTTTAAATGCTTTGTAAAAGCCTACCGTGAGACCGTCAGAGCCTGGGGCGCTCCCCGACCGCATGCCTCCCAGTGCATCCAGAATCTCGTCTTCGTGGAAGGGGGCCATTAGAAATTCCCTATCTGAGTTCTTAAGGAACGGCATCGAGATATAGTCCAAGTATTCGTCAATTTCGGTTTCCGCACCCCCCGCCTTGGAACGGTAGAGTTCTGTGTAATAGCGTCGGAACGTCTCCAGTATCCGGTCTTCCTCAACTACCCTGTCACCCTCCGGGGTCTGCAGTTCTTCTATCACCAAGGGTCTCCGGGAGCCCTTGACCATACGGGCCAGCAGAGCCCCCGGCCTCTCCCCCTCCCCATAATCTCAGGCTGTGGCGTACTTTCCCATGTAGAGGACTTCTCTGTCCGCAAGCGCGTTGTATTCCGCCAGCAGGGGCGTGAGCGCTTGTCCCGCCTCGCCTCCAGAGTCCGCTAGCTGTTCCCTCTCCAGGGCCGCCATCTTGTTTTCCAGGTCGGAGAGGTCCCTCCTAATGGAGCGCAGGACGCTGGAGTGTTTGGACATGGCCATTCCTCTGATGAACACTTTGAAGGCCTCCCACACAGTGAAGAAGCTATCTACCGAGTTAATATTGGTGGCGAAGTAGCTTTCTATATCTTCCGCCATCTCCCCTTGGAAGGCGTCGTCTAGTAGCGCATAGGGCGGGAAACGCCAAGTGTAAGGCGGGATCCCCTTCCTATCGGTGGAGAGATTGATCAGGACCGGGGAATGATCCGATAGCGTGCGCGGGAGAACTGTACACGAGCTGATGCCGCCAAGCACTGAGGAGGAGACTAGCCAGTAGTCTATCCTAGTGTGTATGTTGTGATATGCTGAGTAATGCGTGAATCCGCCCTGCATAGGGTGTTTTTCCCGCCAGACATCCACTAGGTCCAGTTTTGTCATTTCCGCTCTCATATAGACAGCCGACGCCACTGGCCTTCGTGCAGGGCCCGCGGAACGATCCCTGTCAGGGTCAAATACAAAGTTGAAGTCCCCCCCCCCATAGCATTTGGGTGTGTGTGTGTGTCCTACAAGTGGCCGACAGGGCTGCATAAAACTCCGGACTATCATGGTTAGGGCCATAGACGTTTACCAATAGCAGGTCCAGCCCCCTCCCCGCGCATCTAGCCACTACATATCTACCCTCTGTGTCCACATATATCGGGGTCAGTTTCAATCTAGAGGAGGGGTTAACCCAAGTAATCACGCCACGGGCGTGAGTGGTGAAACCAGCCGCCACTATATTTCCTGCCAACCCTCTAGCCTGCAACATCTTACTGTGGATAGGCAGGTGTGTTTCTTGCAGCAGGGCCACATCCACATGGTGTCTGTGGAGAAAGCTCATAACCTTCCTCAGTTTACGGTGGTCGTTTAGCCCTCGCACATTCCAGGTCAGCAGGGTTAGCGTGCGTCGGGCCTGCGGGTGCTCAGACATTACAGCAGCAGACATCGCAAATCACCGTGCGCCCCAGTGACGCCATCGGCAGGTGTCATGCCCCTAAACAGGGCATCAGTGTCCAAGGCGAACAGACAGGCACCCCACTCACGTGCACTCACTCCAAGCCAGATTCTCATAGCAAACCACGGACCCCTCAACTTCCAAACAGTAACGAACCCCCCAACCCGAGTTCCGCCACCCTCCCCCCTGTCCCCTCCCCACCCACAGCTGACCACCCCCAACCCGGCCAGACTGAGCCCCCCACAAACCCCCATCAACTCAAGAACCCCAAAGTAGCGGGCAGTACAAGTCCCAACTCCCTGGGGAGTGTCTCAACCAAAAGCACAGGGGCAAAGCGTGCCAAGACTGCATAGAACCACTAACGGTTTCAAAGTTTGTCTCCAGTTCCGCACCTCCGCCTAGCCCCTAAGCGTTTCAATGCCTTACACTGAGTTCACCCAATTCCCCCCTGCCCCCAACCCGTCCCTGATTACAGTACGTTGAACGCCTCACCGGCATTTGTAGTCTGTTCCAGCAACAACCAGGCAGCACGAACCGCTGCGTGGGTACTCCTCCCGTCTCCTAGCAAGTATCTCAAAATGAGTTCGGGTTGCAACACACAGTATGGAGACTCACATTTTACATATGGCAGCACGTCCGACGTTGTCTCTCGCAGAGAGTTGCAATAAGTACTGGGTGCACCGTTTCACTCCTGTTCCTCCAAGGTCGATGCTTCCCCCGAATCTTCTCCGTGCTGCTGTCGGTGTTCTTTGCGATCTTTGGCCTATGTTTTCAGCGACTTCTGTAGTTCCTTAGGGTCCGTGAAGAAGTACGATTTCCCGCCAGTGTTAATCCTCAGTTTGGCCGGGTATAGCATCGCATAGTCAAGTCCCAGCTCTCGGAGCTGTTTCTTATGCGGAATGAACTGGCGGCGCTCCTCCTGCACTTTGGCCGTGAAGTCTGGATACAGCGATATGTTCATGCCTTCCATCTGGAGCTGTCCTTTTTCCCTAGCCAGCCGCAAGGCCGTGTCCCTGTCCCTGTAGTTCAGGAGCTTTGCTATGATGGGTCGGGGAGGCAAGCCAGGTTGAGGTTGAGGGCCCAAAGTGCGATGCGCCCTCTCCACGATGAACATTGGGGAGAAGGCCTCCTCCCCAAGCAGCACTTTCAGCAAGTTTTCTACGTAGAGCTCCATCTTGCCCGTCCGGGTCGATTCCGCCACTCCCGTTATACGAATGTTCGATCTGCGGGAGCGCGCTTCTAAGTCCTCGGCCTTGTCACGGATCACTTGGAGCAGTCTGCCGAATTGCCGACGGTCTTTGTCCCACTCGGTCTGTGCCTCCTCTGCCTCCGTGAGGCGCCGTTCCGCCATATCTAGGCGCTCCGCGTGCTTGTCCACTCGTTCCGCCATGCGGTCCATGCGGTAGGACAAGGCGTCTATCTTGGAGCCCACTGCCTCAATGCTGTTCTGGATGCCCTTCTCCATCGCCGCTAGCAGGTCCCGAAGGTCTGCAGGTGCCGTTGACGCAGCGGCCCCTTACGGGGAAGCTTCCGGCGCCGGAGGCTCCGACCCCTTCGGCCTCCGGCGGTCAAACGAAAGTTTGGCCTGCGTTGTATCATGTTTCCCCATGATGATCCCCCAATACAAGGGGGGGGTTCTGACGTTAAGAAACCTCCTCGTCGTCGTCTAGGCAGGGCCGCAAGGGTAGTGCTGGTAGGCCAAAAATGGCGGCTATGGCGCGGGTGCAGTCTCCGGCGTACTTCTTGTGCTGGCCCCGCCGGCCGCAAAGGTCTGTGCTGGCTCCTACGGGCGTGCTAATGGCAGTGTCCTTGCAGCGGTAATGCCGCAGTGCGTGGGCTCCCAGGTGAGCCGGGGTGAACACGCGGTCGGCGCGGCTACCAAGCCCTCGTAGTTCGTCCGATACTGAGCTCGTTCCGCTCCGTCGAGGTGTGGCTGAGAGGGGGTGGCGTTGCGTTAGCTCTGGGGTGGTACAGAGTGTCTGTGGGGGCCTCCCGCGTGTCCGATTGTCGGCGCTCCGCGCGCAGCCCCGCTCTCCCCGCCTCCACCGGCGCTCGAGGCCGCACGTCAGGTGACGTCGTGCGGCCCGCTCCGCAGGGCAGGTCGCGGCTTCAGGCCTGGTCCGCCGCTTTCTCCTTCGCCGATCTTGTTCGGGTCGTTTCACGCAGCTATCGGTCGCTCTGGTCCACTCAATCGGGTCGGGGGGAACCAGGGATCACCAGGTACCGAACACAGCTATGTCGGCATGTATCAGGATAGTTTATCAGGATATTTTAGGGGCTTAGGCGAGGAGCCGAGAGCTCACGCGTCCGCCATCGACGCCGGCTAGCTCCGCCCCCCTCCGATATGTCTTTTTTAATGGCCGCGAAGAGTTCAATCATTAAGGCCTTGGTTGGGGGTTCTTCATTCTCACCCTTTTTGGGGGATTTGTCAGGGATAGGCGAGGCGGACTGCGCTGCTCCTTTCGGGATCCCATCTTTCCCAGGCTTATAATTTTTCATCCTGTTGGATGCCATGATTGCCGGGACGCACCCCAAAGCTATTTCTTGAGGAGGGTCACTACGTCCGTCCAATGCCCCCACTTCCTCCTGGGGTGGCCCTGTACTGACATAGTCCAGGGTTGTCCGATAGTGACCCTCTTCCTGCCGCCACTCGCACCATACGAGCGCTGTGTTGCGCCCTCTACTACTGCACGGCCCTCGACGCTCCCACCGCGCTCCCGGTACTTCTCCAAGTGGATCTCCCCACTACGGGCCGCTTCCCTACGGGTACCGCACGCCTGTTGTCAGCATCGGGGGTCGGACTAGCTGCGGACCCCACAAGCGGGCATTTTCACCCTGGCATTTATTTATTTATTTATTTAAAATATTTATAGAGCGCGGCTGTCACCTGGCAGGTATCCTGGCGCTAGTAGCTACTCCTGGGGTTTATTGCCGGGGGGAAATGAACTGTGGCTAGCTGGTTTAAAGAGGTAGAGGAAAGAGCCATGTTTTGATTCGTTTCCTAAAGGGGAGAAGATGGGAGATTTGGCGAATATCGACAGGCAGACTGTTCCACAGCTTGGCTGCGGCTACTCTGAACGATCTTCCCCCCATCCTGGCCTTCTTACACCTGGGCACTCTCACAAGGCCGGCAGTTGTGGACCTGAGTGTTCTGGTGGGAGTGTACCAGGAGAACAGACGTTGAAGAGGTCTGGGTCCTGCGCCATGTAGTGCCTTAAAGACCAGGCAAAGAGCCTTGAAGGCGATGCGTTTCTTCAGAGGCAGCCAGTGCAGCTCGGCCAGTGCGGCGGTGGCCGAGGATCTCCTGGTCCAGCCAAGAGCCAGTTTGGCTGCTGCCGACTGGACTAGTTGGAGTCTGTCCAGTAGTGTCGCAGGAGATTCTAGCAGCAGGGCATTACAGTAGTCGAGGCGACTAAGAATGGTACACCTGACTACTAAGGCTCTGGCGGAGGAGGGTAGCAAGGGCAAGACCTTGCGCAGTGAGCGCATAAGGCCAGAGCAGGTAGCGACTGTTCTTGAGACCTGCGTTTCCATGCTCAGTTGGTGGTTTAGCATGACGCCCAGGTTGCGAACACTGGTAACAGGTGGTGGGTTGTTAGAGTTTTCCGGGGGCCAGAACTCTGCGGGCAGAGGGCGGGGTATACGACTCGCAGGGCAGAACAGTACCTCGGTTTTCGAGGCGTTGAACTGAAGGGAGTTCCGGTGCAACCAGCTCGCGGTATCTCTTAGACACTCATGGAAGGCTTGCAAGGAAATGGAATCTTCGCCTTCCCAAGAGAAGAGGAGCTGGGTGTTGTCCGCATAGTTTACTGTGGTCATGTTATGTGATTTAATTAACGTGACCAGTGGTTTCAAGTAAACATTAAAAAGAATCGGACTGATAGAGGAACCCTGGGGAACACCGTGAGGGACAGGGGAAAAGACCGATTGGAAAGGGGGGAGGGATACGGCCTGTTTTCTGTCGCTGAGGTAGGAGTGAAAGCAGATCAGGGCCGTGCCGTCGATCCCTGCCTCTCTCAACCGCTCGAGCAGAATCCCATGATTAACAGTATCGAATGCGGCAGACAGGTCTAATAAAATCAGGGACACGGCTTGGCCCCTGTCTGCGCGCATTCGAAGCTCCTCCATGGCAGTAAGCACAGCAGTTTCAGTGCCATGGGCTGGGCGAAAACCAAATTGGAATTCGTCCAGAATGTGGTGTTGCTCGAGGTGGGTTGAGAGGCATTTACTGATCCAACGTTCAAGCACCTTCACCGGAAAAGGCAGGAGTGATATGGGGCGGAAGTTGGACAAACATTCTGGGTTTAGCGTTGGTTTCTTTAGTAACGGTGTGATCAGTGCTTGCTTCCAGGGACGGGGGACGAAGCCGCAGCTAAGGGATTGATTACAGATCATCCGGAGTGTGTGAAATAGTTCGTGCCCACATGCTTTCCAGATTTTCGGAGGCAGGGGATCAAGGGGGGATCCCGAGGTGATGCCCTGTGCTACTTTTTCAAACTCTGCTTGAGAGATAAGGGGAAAAGCCAGTAGTCTGTTCGTAGGAGGGCAGGCTGACCTGAGAGAGTTAGGAATGGTAGGGCAGACTTCGGGAGGGGCGGGATGAGCATGTGACGAGGGCGATGCCAGGTTATTGATGATGGTCTCAATTTTGTCAGTGAAAAACTGAGCAAGGCTATCACAAAGGGACTGAGATGGGGAAATGGGGTTTTTGACGCAGTCAGGATGTAAGATGTTGTCCAGGATCTGAAATATACTTTTTGGACTGTTGGCCGCATTGGCTATAGTGGAGCAGTAGTACTTTGCTTTGCTCTCTGCGATGGCGGCTTTGTAGTCACGGAGTGACTTTTTCCAGAGGATTTTATTGTCATTGCAGTATCCGTGTCTCCACTTTCTCTCAGCCTGTTTACAGGCTGATTTGAGGGTTTTCAGAGAGTCATTGTACCAGGGAGCAGGTGTTCTACCTTTAGGTTTACAAAGTTTAAGAGGGGCGACAGAGTCCGCAATGGAGGTGATTCTCGAGCTAAGGGATCTGTAATTGTCTTCCACCGAGCTGGTGGGGGAGAAACTTTCCTCCACCTCGAAGACTTTAGTGGAAATGCTAAGTTTTTCTAAAGCTTTCCAGTTCCGATAAGAGAATTGTGGTGGCGAGTGATTTTTGGGCTTACTTGTAGTGGCGTTATTGATGAACAGTTTGATGAGCGAATGGTCTGTCCAGCTCATGGGTAGAATGTCGCCTACTTGAGTTAGACCCGGGCTCGAGAAGATAAGGTCAAGCCGGTTGCCTGCGGAGTGAGTGGGGTCCTTTATCAGCTGGTGAAGCCCCACACTGTCACAGGACAGCAAAAGATTGTCTAGACCTGTGTCTAGGCTGCCGTTTGGCCAGAGATTAAAATCTCCTAGAAGTATAAGTTTATTATGCGAGGTTGCCATGTTGGTGATAGTCGTGAGGAGTGCTTGCTGTTGCGAGAGAGAAAAGGCCCCAGGTGGACGGTAGCAGATAATCACCGTAAAGGTGGCTCCTTGGTGGCAGTTTATGGTCAGACCAAAGAGCTCGATACCGGGTGCAGGATCTATGTCTAAGGTGTTTATTTGCCACGAGGCTCGGAAGATGACGCCGACTCCGCCACCGCGGCCTTTAGGTCTGGGGAGATGAAGAATATTAAAGTTTAGCGGGCAAGCAGCTGCTAAGTCGGTCTCACAATTTGCATGTGTCCAAGTCTCGGTTAGGAAGAGTACATCCAGATGGTGTGAGTCTATAAGGAGGTTGATTTCAGTGGCATGCTTCGGTAAAGATCTGACGTTCAGGAGGCCCCCTGCAATAAGGTCCTTGTGGGTGAAGTCAGTTAATGGAGAAGCAGTCTCTTCAAAGGTGAGCTTACCTTCGTGCGCATACCCTTGAAGATTAAGCAGTGCATCCCGAGTGTAGCAGGGGGAAGGCGGACTGTGTAGGGCAGGGTTTGTGGCGCTAGGCGCGTCCTCGTCGCGGACGAGCGCAGACGAGCTTGCCTTAAGCGCGCCTTCGGCGCGCAATCGGCGTGCCCGCTGCGCTCGTCCGCATCCTACGCTTCCTCTTCAGTCCAACTGACCACCGGGCCCCACCACCTTCATGTGCCCTTACCACTGCTGCCTGTTTTCAGGGCCGGTGAAGCCGGAGTGCTTCCTCCAAGGCAAGGCCACACTAGGCCGCAAGTCAGGCCACACTATGCCGCAACACAGTCCAACGCAGGTTCTTCACTGCCACTGACCAGCAATAACTCCACCCCACGTCCGAGGCCTCACCAGACTCATCCTCCGGGCCCCACCGCACTCTGGCAGACCCTCTCATGTCCAAGACCCGTAGCTGCGATGTGCAGGGACTACGGGCTCCTTCAAGGTGAACGGTCTCCACAGGCCCAGAACTCGTCATTCCCCAGGGACGTCACTAGGGGGATCGTCCGCTCTTTGATCTACCGCCGACACCGCGCTCCGGCAGCCCTTCCCTCATCCAGCACAGTCACAACAGTACGGGGGGCCCACGAGCTGTGGTAGATTGCGTGGTCCACACAGGCCTAAAAGCCTCGGCCTCAGGTGGGCGGTGCTGCCCCTTCTTTGTGATCCAGCCCCTGGCACCTTCTACACACTTACGGGGGTCCGCGATCACTGCCGTTGCACAGCCGGCGCTGTCACCTTCCTTCCACAGGATCCCAAGACTCCAGCCCTGTTGGCCCCCGTCCTGGCAGCTCTTCCCCCTCGTTGCCCCTTCCGACACGGGGACTCCCGCCGACAAGGCCCACACCGGTGCCCGGGCTCAGTAGCGTCACAGGCCCGACTGCCAGCCGCGGCGAATTCCGGGTCAGCAGGCGCAAAAGAACGGCCAGCCGCCTCCCTGCAGCAACGGGACACCAGGCGGGGACGAAACACTCGTGAATGCGGCATCTAGGAGGGAGCTATACAATGCTTGTAAACTCGTGGTGCTGGAGGGACACAGAGACACGTCCTACTCCGTCGCCATCTTGGCCACACCCCTAAATATGTTTTATAAGTATAAGTGTTTGGATGGAGAATTTAGTAGATGCGTGACTGACTGTATAAGTGAGTGATTAAATGTGTCTTACTGAATGCATGCGTCATTGGCTAAACTGTGTGAATGTCTGCATCAGTCTGTTGTGTAAACTGCTGCATGGGTTGGTGGGTTTTCAGATAAAGACATGATTGTGTCAAAAAGCACATTGAAGTAGCCTTCTGTAAGGTACAAAGTGATCAGTTCCTAAAAGAAGGTAGAAAATATTTCCTGCAAATATTGTTGAAGACAGAACTGAGACGGATAACATGTTCAAAGTTTTCATCTGAATGGTTACAAAGTCTGCAACTAAGAGTGCTGGATGCAAAATTCCAAGAACCTCCAAACTCTTTCAAATGGATGTATAGTAAAGGGAATATTAGAAATGTTTGTCTTGGAATTGCCTCTAGATTTGAATCAATGTACTGCTGTTTTGGGAGGAAAAAGGATTCCATAAAGCACCCTGTATGTTTATAGCATGATACGTTTAATAAGTCTCTCTTATACAGGAAGACTCCTGTAGTCTTTCACTGATAACATGTTTACAGATGGATTTTGGCATTTTCAAAAGATCGTTCTTTGTGAACCTGGAAGGCAGTGATAATCTGGTCATAAGAAAGAGGCAAGTTAATCCTGGAGTTCTGTATCAGTTCTTGATAAACCAAGCCTCTCAAAGAATCTGATTTCACAGGTGCTCAATCACGGAAATTATTAATTTTTCAAGTCAGATGCATCGCCTGGATTGATGGAATACTTAGTAATGCATGCAGGGTCGAGCTTCCTTAATTAGATAAAAGACTATCATTTTGAACTAAAATTGTTCCTCATTTTCTTTACCTTCCTTTCATTTTGTATTATTAAGGCATTAGGCCAGAGTGGAATCAATTTTGCCCTTAGAGCAGTGGTGGTGGACCTGATTGAGCGCCCTCCATATGCTAGTGAAAATCTTTTAAGGCTTTTGTTACAATAGTAGCCTTGATTTTAGTTTGTATATGTGTTGCAATGAAGTTAAATGTTTATCCTCTACTATATTGTGCCTTAACTTTCATGTACATTTCTGTGATCAATACCCAAAAGATATACGGCCAGATTCATCAAAGTAAAATCGGCTCGCAAAGGGCCAGATTCTGAGAATCCGGCCCTTTGCGAGCGCTATTTTAGTAATTTGGGATTCATCATCCCAAATGCAAAAATCGCAATTACAGAACTCGCTAAATTGCGAAGAATCGCATTTAAGGAATCTCAATTAGAGATTCCTTAAATGCAATTCATGAACCTTTTAAAAATTGCAAATTCGCAATATGGGGCCGCTATTTACCGTGAAGTGTAACTTCGTGGTAAATAGCGAAAACTTAGAAAAATGCACTTTAGTGCATTTTTCTAAGTTGTATGTTACACACACACATGTCCTTTGGACATATGTGTGCGCAACACCTGTGTACATTTGCATTTCAGGGGTGCTACAGGGTGTCCTTCATTCCTATGGGCCTTTAGGCCCATAGGAATGAATGGGAAATCACATCCTTATTCGCGATTAGCAATTTGCGAATCGCAAATAGGGAAGCAGAAGAAATCGCAAAAAATATTCTACATGCATCCCTTTTTGCGAGTCTGTAATAGCGATTCCTTAATAATCGCTAATACAGACTCGCAAAAGGGGACTTTGATGAATCTATATGATCATTTTTGTTTTACCGATGTTGTCCGATAGACCATTAATCTGGTTGTATTCATTGACTTGAATGAATTACAAGGTCATCTGCGTATGGTAAATAAGTAATGGGACAATATCCGAGCTTTGGTGGCAGAAATGTAGGGACATATTTACAATGTCTGGCACATCTCTGCAAAATCAGCAGGGATGCACCAGAATAAATGTGACACACAATTCCCCCCTTCCGCCACCAGAGATGCATCGCATTTACAAAGCAGCACACCGTGGCGCAAGGATAGGCAGATGGGTGTCGCATCTTGCGGCGTGAGGGCGGTGCATTGCTGGTGTTATCGCAATTGCGATGCAACTCCAGCAATGCACTGGGCCGTCCATACTTAACATGGTGCATCACTCCTTATGCATTTGATGCAGCAGCGTCATAAAACGGACTCAGTGAAATCTTGTAGATTTCACGGAGTCACTTTTACGAGGCTTTCCTGTGAAGGAACGCACATCCTGCAATGGAACACACACAAGAAACCTGACGCAGGTTTCAAGTGGTGCAGTGCTTTACAACATGACACATCTGCTCCATCACCACCCCCTTTTGTACCGCTTTGTTTGCCATAAGTTGGCAGGGTATGCTCAGACGTGAGTCCCTTGCTCACTTTGCCACTGGATTCAAGCAAGCCTGGCTGAAGACGGGTGTAATGGCAGAAACCGGTCCTAGGAAGCTTGTTTCTGGTCCAGGGAAGGCATGGCTGGGCAGTTCGGGCTGGACCGTTCCCATGAGGCACAGGGTCAGACTGATTTGCATATGGCCATGTCTGAACTGGGCTGGCAGAGTGGGCTAAAGAACGGTGATTGATTACACCCAGATCTGTTGACTGGGTGTGAGTGTTTGATTGGTTCAGATGCTCTGTCCATTACCACCCCCTTTTGTACCGCATGCTTTACAACATGACACATCTGCTTAGATGCGTCACGTTGTAAATAAGTCGCAACGTGGCACATGGTTTACAGCGCCGCCGCTTCACAAAAGTGACACAAGAGCGGTGCAAATGTGTTGCAAAGTGCTTGTCAATCTACCCCGTAGGTTTTTTAATATAGTTACCTAAATTTTAAATATTTAATGAGGAGAGGGATGGAGCTATACGCGCCTTGACGCCCATTGGGCTAAGTTCGCGCGGGATAAGACGCCTTTCATTCAGCCTTGCTAACAGTCATTTTCAATGGACATTTTAGGAGAACAGCCAACTTTTCTGTCAGCTTGTTTTGCATCCAAGAGTTAGAATGTAGTACAGCAATCAAGTGCAGCAGGTAAACATCCATAACCGAAGTTTAGAGCTTTGACCTAAAATAATTGTGACTTACTTTATCAAATACAAACGAGTAGTCCATGGATCAGACATAAATTGATCTTCCAAAGTGTAATGCCTAATCTATGAGGAGAGGTAATGCTACTATGTTGTCTCACAAGGGACATCCTGCTCTGAAACCTATTTGGCAAAAAATTATTTGGGGCTACCTAGTTAAGTGTAATAATAGGTATTTGGCAAAGAGCTTCCCTTCTGCATCTTAAATGGCTCACAAGCGAAAGTGAGCTAGATATTTCTAACTCTCTTTTTTTGTGGAGAGGATGAATTATACAACTTTGCCACGAAGCTGATATTTGGTCAGGCAGCAAAACATGTTTGAACACTGGATTTAATGTTCAGTTTCACATTTAAGGATCCTAATTCATTATTGCAATTGGCATCCCATTAGGATCTAGGGCTTCAGAGGTCTCACTTTTAGTTATTAATGATACAAGCTGCTTCTCAGTTATTTCCATCTCCTTATGAACATATGGATTTAGTGTGCAAGTTGGTGAATCGACTCTCGCATAATGGTGTCTCGAGGTACATTTCCCATATATTAGATGGAATGTCGTAGTCCATGACCAGCCTATGTGAGGATGTTCATGTCCTCACTAAATGGCAGAATTTTCTCGCATCTTTTTTTCAATGATCATATGTAATATGGCCCATTTCTTATCCACTTCATCAATGTTGATTCTCTTGACAGATTTCCAATATGCTGCTTTAATTTGCCTGATGGTGCTCTTTACTTTAAGGGGAAGTGAGTAAATCTTAAGGGTCTCCTATATTTCTCCTTTATACTCAATATGTTGCTGGGCAGGACTGTGAAACTAATTTCCTCAGGGCTGTAAACAGGTTCTGACGTTTTGTGATGGCAAATGATCTATTATAATTTAGGTTATTTTTTTCCACATTTCTCTCTACGGGCCATTCTTTCCATCCAATTATTTTAGTTCATTCAACACTCCTCCAAGCATTGGGTTCGAGAATAGTGTTGCTATCTTCTCTGGTAGTTTAGAATGCCAAATGATCTTTTTGTTATTTATGGCTTTTTAAAGAATCAGGAAAAGATGGTTATGTCTGGAAGCTCCTAAAGCGAGTATTTTAGAGCGATAACCTGTGGGTTGGGATTTCTTTGTCCCCTTGAAATGCTTTCAAAGTTATCATACATATAGAAGTATGAGAAGTGAATAATAATTAAATCAATAGTAAAGCTTGTATTTAAAGTAAGAAATGTCTTTCTTGCCGGTCCTTCATTCAGAAAACATATATTGATTTGAAACAACAAAGACTGTTTCACTAGAAATGTTTGCAAAAGTCTACATTTCTGAGAATGACTGCATGTTTCTTTTGGACATAGGTAAGAGAATTGAAAAGCTGTTCAAGAACGTCTTAATTGTTATCTCCAAAAATAAAGACACAAGGGAAATCTCTGTAATGCTTGGCTAGCAATTCCACCTTGTTCAATGTTATGATAAAGTTTGTCTGGTCAGTCCTGGAAGATGGTAAATACATTTTTACAATAAATAGTTGCTCTTTACTTGAATTGCTCACAATTTACAACAAAAACTTAGAGAGAATCAGGATCTCTTTGCAAGTACGTTTTAATTGATTGTTTATGAACGTGAGTCATCCTCCAGATGGACGATATGATCTTGTCTTGGTTGCCTTTTTCTAAAAAGCTGAAAAGTTGGGTTGACTGAAGCAATCATGTTCAATCAATCCATCATGGTATTTGTAAAGTGCGCTGTTCCCATGTCTCTTGCAGATATATCACATGAAAACTGTTCAAGAAAGTGTTGAGATCGTATTGTGAACATTTCAAGTGGCAAGAAATACCAGCAATATTGCATAAGCAAATATATGAGTCGCAGTTGATCCTTTTCCTGTAAGATGCTAACATTAGGTAGGCTGTTCTCTTTTATCTGTACTTGTAGGATTAAAGCTGCTCTTGCTAGAATACATTTCCTCTGACTGTGTAAATATGGAAGGATATTTTGGTTTATCCACTTGTGCAGTAGTCAGGTTACACTGGTAGGCCTGAAGCCATGTTTTCTTTGTCACTCTACTGGATGGCACAACAATTGCTGCAGTTTAAAGGTGACATTCAACTTTCCATGCCATCGGTGTATTTCCTTGCACCGTGTACTCAGGTTGTACTGTGCAGTTAAATATGGCATTTTGGGATTTGCCAACCGTACCATGTTTAAGAGGTCAGAGTACATAGAATGGGGCATGGACAGGAGGGCCCCAGTACGAAAATTAAAAAATCCAGCAATACCAGTCAGCAAATAATGGGGGATACATATACATATACATTGATACATATGGCCCAGTATTCTTTGTGAAAATGATTGCTGAACCCCCCCAAAAAACAAAATAATGTGAACAGATTGAAGTCACCACTTCTTTCTGCCCAGTGAATAATGCCTTAAAGAAAATAGTAAAAAGGCACTGTCATTTGATTCAGACGCACTGGACCTAAGCAGTCCACACTACTTGCATTTAAAACAAGGAAGAGTGCCAGGGACTCAGAACTGAGGACACTCCTATCAAGCTCGTAACAACCAATCATCCACACAGTATGAAATATCTCACCACTGAAAAGACACTTCAAATATGGTTTATGCTCAGCATTCAGACTATGCATTGCAACCAAACAGTTTGAATATGAAAACAAACATATGTGGAAGAGTCAAACTAATTGTAACGATGTACTTGCATCATCCCCTCTGTAGATCAGGCTATGCAAAAAGTGAAACAGTTTATTCTCCAACATTGCAGCTGCATTCAGTGCAAAACACCTGCAGGAGCCCCCCCTTGTGCAAGACTTCAAGGCACTGATTCATAAACCAGAGAACATCAAATGGGTATTACTGGAGAAGTTTAACAGAACCCACAAGACCAGGACATTGCACTAATTCTGAGGATGTATATATTGGATTCTCTCAAAGGACTAAATAAGTTTGATGATTTAGAGAGCAAAGAGGGATATATAAATAATGGATACATGTAATGTATCTTCAGACATATATGTGGCCTAAAAGGGTCCTCAAATGCATTTTTCATGCAATTGTTGATTGGTCCCAATAACTAGTTTTTGTATAATCACCATATGCTGAGTTATATACTGTGTTATCCACCTGAATATCCCTATAGAGACCAGTGCAACAGACCCCCTGAATATGGAACTTCCCTTGCACCTAACATATAACACATTATACACCACATCCAAATGTGTCATCAGACATTCCTATGGAGTGTGTTATGTGTCTCTTATCACAAGGAAGACCTTATCACTATTTTCCTCTCCTTTTCAAATAAAGTCTTTAAAGTCCAGTTGTGTACGTTAGAAGACCCATCAGACCTTGGATTAGAATGTGTTACCAGGCACTTGTTATGTATATGCTTTTGAACTAATTTGGTTGATCAGAAATGGCTGACTCAATCATTAATCAACTAGTTTTTTACACAATAAATGTATTCTGGGGCCAAGTTCAGTCACCGCAAGCTATGTTTCATTTCCATCCGTCTTTTCCAAATAAACTTGGTCGGCACCCCACCCTGGGACTTAGCTCTTTCGGGCGCAATGATGCCAGATTGTATCTCTCAATGTGTCTGGATGCATGCACGCTGACATGTGGCTCCTGCTTGCATTTATCAGGAGAGTGAACCTGCTATTGGCACCTGTGACTCTTCCTCAAAATTACAAGACACACAAGCTCAGGGTAAGGCTTCATCTTGAAGCGCCACCTAGGCTGCCACTTTGATTACATTTGCACAGTAAAAGTGAAAGAATTTTGTCCAAGGAGTCTTCAGACTCGCACTCCACTATAATTTTTGTAAGAAGAGCAGGCTACCATCACCAGCTAAGGCCTTTTTGGTAGTTTTAATGGGTTTTAACCCCTTGGAACTTTATTTTGGGCAACATCGGGCCATTTCTTCAGACCTTTTGATTGACTATCCTCCTATAGTAGTAAAAAAAAATACTTAATGTATTAATCATTTGATTGCAATAAATAGAAAGTAAGCAGGCATTAAAATAGAATAAAACAATCACATATTTACCATGCGTAGTATCATAAAAAAGAAGATGTACATTGGTCGTAATACCTACCTTTGCATCTATATACAAACCCGATAAAACCATCTAGTCAAGTAATGTTTTATAAGCATGTTCCAAAAACTGTACCATCCTTCGGATTGCACTTTCCTCTGTGAGCCTAAAACAGCATCGTATAGCCTCTGTAGTTGTTCCTATTTTAGCATTATTAAACATTGGGCGTAAATATAACCTCCGTGTGTATCCTCCTATAGAATTCCTGGAAATGAATCCCTTTTAATTAATGTACCCTTTTAGGACACCTTTTATACAAACAAACGTCATGTACACACATCTTATCTCCTTTTTATCTTTCATACAGTTTACCCACCACCCTAGTGCCCTAAAGAAGACCCTAAGAAACAATTAGGGTCTGGCGTACAACACAGTAAGGCTACGCCTATCAAGGAATGAACAAAACAGTTTGCCAGTACTGTGGACTGAATTGACTGGATTACCTTTGAAGAGCTACCAATCGCTCTCTCAAGCTGACCTCTTTTTCCGTCACAACAAGTTCAACCAAAATGAATTTCAGAAACAAGGTTTGTTTGAATTCAGTATATAAATCTATTTTTTATTTTTAAATTATGTTTTTTGTCATTTGTTTTTTCAGATCGTCTTATTCACAAGATCATACAGCATATACAATGAACCGTCAGTTGGGAGGAGAACCAATTGAAAGTTCCGGGGAAGGGACAATGGCACAATTAGAGCAACACTTAGACACTTAACGTACATTTAGACACTAGACAACATATATAAGTGATACATAGAGATTAGGGTTGGTAGAGGCAAATGGCATTATTTACAACTTTATACAAAAGCAGCTGTGGTTATATTCCCCTAGATGCAAGTTTGTTCATTGGAATGGATAAAGCAAATTGATACTTTTCTTGTCACTCAATATATGAGTAGTTTAAATAAAGTTTCAGCAAGAAATCAAGTTTTTTATATATAATGCCCACAATTGGCCTTCATATTTACAAAACAGCCATCATGCTGGCGCCACCATACATCTACCACCGTAATGATATACAAGTCAATAATTCATAGGTCGACGCGTTTCGAATCCTAATTAATTATGTAGGATTCTCTTCAGGACCAAACCAACTCAATCTGTGAAAAATAAGTGAGAAAAAACTTGTGTCAGTGAAAACTAAAGAAAGACTCTCATGTCACATTCAACATCCACCCGTTCTCAATAAATTACCTGTCATCCTTTCGACCTTTTTTATAGGCGTGATGAATTAACTGCAAAAAATCGAAACATTGTGTTTCAGTAAGTTGTTGTGCACATAAGTTAGTGAAACCACTGCGTGGCGGTCGAATTCGTACTTACATATTCCTTCGGATGAGGCCTCCCTCCTAATTATATATCCAATAGGTTGATGTTTTGTTTTCAAACGAGGGGTCGGGTTCGCCTCGTGAACTCAATCTAAAATTGAAAAAGCAACGGAGATAATTATTCCGTTGTCATCGCTGGACCAGTCTAATGAGCGAGTCAGAGGGTCCCAGAGTGCGGTGCAGCTCTGCTCGCGTTTCTTAGTTCGATCGCGGATGTTGTTTACCTTGAGGCTTCATGATTCTCCTCCAATATGGGTCGCGAATGGTTTGGGAAGCGCGATACCAGTTGGGCGGAAGTACCTCTATTTACTCCTATTCGTTTCCGGTTTGCAGGTCAGGGGCTCATGGGATATGTAGTTTTTAAGTCTGGCGGAGTATTCCCGTGTTCGAAGTACATGTGAAAAGTCCCTTATAAAATGGGAACATATCTTCAGAGGCATATGCAGATCATCATAGGCTATACAATTCTGACATTTCATTTAAACCTTGTGTGGCTGTATTAAATTTCAAAATTAACATAGCCTCACGTTGTCGCAATTTAGCCTCTACGTCTCCGCCCCTGGGGTCAGGGTCAATTTTCGAAATCACAGTCCATTTTAAATCTTGCTCACTGTGCAGTTGGTCCATCCAATGTTGTACTAGTGGGGCAGTGACCACTTTCCTCTTTATCCGTGATTTATGTTGGGATAACCTTTGTCTTATTTCCTGGTTTGTCTTTCCTATGTATAGCTTATCGCAGGGACATAGGATCCCGTACACCACATTTTTTGATTTGCAGTTGGTGAACTGGTCATGTTTCCAGGATATACCTGAATGTTGGAATAGATCTCCTTCCTGAGTGGAAGCACAGCAAAGACATGTGCCACATTTACGATGACCTTTAATGGGTGGTAGGTTGACATAGTCCCTTACTGTCACTGGTTTGGTTTTTGGAATTGCAGCTCTGACAATGTAATTCGCAATGCTTTTGTCCTTTTTGAAAGCAAATAAAGGATGTTGCGAAAATTGACTGTCTAGATCTTTAATCAGGTGCCAATTCTGGTAGATCAATTTTTTTAGGAAATTCGATGTGGGACAATATGTTGACACACAGACAATCCGTGTCTGTTGTTGTTTCTGTCTTCTTTTTAGCAATTCCTCTCTAGGTGTACACCATGCTCTTTTGATGGATTGGTTTAGCAGTTTCACCGGGTACCCCCGGTCTTGCAGTTTGTTTTTCAAGATGTTCGCATGGTGCATAAATTCATCTTTGAATGTGCAGTTTCTGCGGATGCGCAGAAACTGCCCTATCGGGAGGTTTTGCTTGAGACTCCTTGGGTGATTGCTCGAAAATTCTAGAGCTTTGTTACGATCTGTGTCCTTCTTAAAAAGCGTTGTGACTAATCGTCCTTCTACACAATACACTTCGACGTCCAAAAAGGACATTCTTGTTCTTGATGTTTGTAGTGTAAATTTTATATCATTTGTCCTGTCGTTGATCCAGGTGTGAAATTCAACCAACTGTTCCTGTGATCCTGACCATTTGAAAAAAATATCGTCTATATATCTCACCCATCCTCCTATCCACTGGAGGAATGGGTTATTATTATAGACGAACATCTCTTCATATTGGCTCATGTACAGAATTGCCAATTCCGGGGCAAAAGGACAGCCCATGGCTACTCCTCTTGTTTGAAAATAAAATTCATCACCAAACTTAAAATAGTTTTTTGTGAGGGCCAGTTTTGCCAGTTGTAATATGAAGTCTGTTGGGATTCTCATAGGGCTCTCTCGCTTGTTCAAAAAAATCTCTAGAACCTCCAAAGCCTGGTCCTGGGGGATTTGGGTGTACAGCGAGACTATGTCCATACTTACTAATGTGTCCTGGTTCTCAATGAATGTCATTTGTTCTAGCTTTGACAAAAAATCAGTGGTATCCAGGATGAAGGATTTTACCGTCAAAATGAAAGGTTTCAAGAAAAAATCAATAAATTTGGAAACTGGTTCGAACAACGAGTCACATCCAGAAATAATAGGTCTGCCCGGTGGATTATCTGCATTTTTGTGCACCTTGGGTAACACATAGAATAGTGGAGTCCGTGGGTGTTTATTGGATAAGAAATTGAATTCATTCTTCCCGAGGAATCCTTGGTCAAGTCCGGTTTTCAGTATCAATCCCAATTCATTTTGTAGATCCAATGTTGGATCCTTATTAATTTTCCGATAGCACGTGGAATCCGACAGTTGTCTGACCGCTTCTTGAATGTAATTTGTTGTTCCCCAAACTACTATGGATCCGCCTTTGTCGGCCTGTTTTACTATAATGTTATTATTTTGTTTAATAGTTTGTAGAGCCAACTTCTGATCTTGAGACAGATTCGGTTTGACATATCCGTTCCTTCGTTTCTCCTGTACAGCCAGAGCTGAGAGTACCGTTTTTTCAAAATATGTGACCTCTTTGGGCACTTTATGTGCTGGAGGGCAGAAGCTTGATTTTCTTTTAAAACCAGTGGTCTCCGTTTGAAGAGAGTTCTCTTTATCAGCAAAAAATGTGGTCAGTCGAATTTTCCGGCAAAATTCTATAAATTCAAGTTTTAGTCTCACGAAGTCAGTAAATCTTGATGGTACAAATGTGAGTCCCTTTTCAAGGACACTGATTTCCGATGGTGTTAGTGTCGTATTTGAGAGATTAAAAATGGAAGATTTTATATGGGATGTTAATTCTTGTAGTTTTGCCTTCGTGTTGACATTTCCCATGGCTGGTTGTATCTGGTTTTGCCCCGTGGTTTTTGTGCGTCCTGTCCTAAAAAAGTCTGTTGTTGCTGCTGATTTTGATAGTTTTGTTGATATTGTGGTTGATAATTCCTCTGGTACCCCCCTCTTTGATTAAATCTCGGGCGGGGGCCTGCTTGTTCAGAATCGCTGCCTCCGGACGAGGATGTTTCTGAAAATGTTAGAAACTTAGATCGAGATCTCCCTTGGTTGTCGTTCAGAAAGCGTCTTGCTTCTGGTCTAGAGTAAAACTCTTGTTGTAAATACGGGTATGTTTTTTCGAATGTAAAATTCCGTTTATCCCTTTCAAAATTATTGTCTTTCTGCTGGACTGTAAAATCTTTAAATTCCAATATTTCTTTATCCACACGCTCGAGTAAAGCTTTACAATCCTGGATCAAGGGGTTGGTTTTGATTTCTGCTTCTAATTTCTCAATCTCTTCGAGTTGTGCTTTCGATAAACGTTGTGCGGTTTCAATAGTTAACACCATCAGATCCCGGCTACATTTAGTCTCAATGTAGCTGAATCCTTTCTTATATATATTATCCTCGGTGAATATGACTGGTATATTCTTTACAATTAACCCAGATGGTATGGTCCCTGACCTCAGGTGTTGGAGCAAGTAGTGACCGTGCAAGTCCGTCCTTATTTGTTTCTTCTTCAAACGGATCAGTTTATCTGATTCATTACTAACTTGTGCCGTATTACTGAGAGTGGCGGAGCCAAACGTGGGGGGGTCCTTCAATAGTTTTTTAATGTGATCTTCGCTGTATGCGAAGGTCTGATCTTCTGACATAGTCCAAAGGGTGAGTGCAAAATTCCTCAAACTATAAGGTGTTCAGACATACGCTCTCATTCTTCATACAAGAAATTCCAATAAGTGAAAAAATTAGAAATTGTGAAAAAACGAGTGAAACGTGAAAAGAAAAGTGACTCGACTATCTACCTCTCAATGACAAACTCCAGACTCCTCTTGACAACTAGCCGCAGCCCAAGGCCTGTGGCAAACAATGGATTCGCAAATTTAAGACAATAGTCTTGTCTCAGAGGTGCCCCTCGCGAGCCGGCGCCCGCAAATTCACTAAGAAACAATTAGGGTCTGGCGTACAACACAGTAAGGCTACGCCTATCAAGGAATGAACAAAACAGTTTGCCAGTACTGTGGACTGAATTGACTGGATTACCTTTGAAGAGCTACCAATCGCTCTCTCAAGCTGACCTCTTTTTCCGTCACAACAAGTTCAACCAAAATGAATTTCAGAAACAAGGTTTGTTTGAATTCAGTATATAAATCTATTTTTTATTTTTAAATTATGTTTTTTGTCATTTGTTTTTTCAGATCGTCTTATTCACAAGATCATACAGCATATACAATGAACCGTCAGTTGGGAGGAGAACCAATTGAAAGTTCCGGGGAAGGGACAATGGCACAATTAGAGCAACACTTAGACACTTAACGTACATTTAGACACTAGACAACATATATAAGTGATACATAGAGATTAGGGTTGGTAGAGGCAAATGGCATTATTTACAACTTTATACAAAAGCAGCTGTGGTTATATTCCCCTAGATGCAAGTTTGTTCATTGGAATGGATAAAGCAAATTGATACTTTTCTTGTCACTCAATATATGAGTAGTTTAAATAAAGTTTCAGCAAGAAATCAAGTTTTTTATATATAATGCCCACAATTGGCCTTCATATTTACAAAACAGCCATCATGCTGGCGCCACCATACATCTACCACCGTAATGATATACAAGTCAATAATTCATAGGTCGACGCGTTTCGAATCCTAATTAATTATGTAGGATTCTCTTCAGGACCAAACCAACTCAATCTGTGAAAAATAAGTGAGAAAAAACTTGTGTCAGTGAAAACTAAAGAAAGACTCTCATGTCACATTCAACATCCACCCGTTCTCAATAAATTACCTGTCATCCTTTCGACCTTTTTTATAGGCGTGATGAATTAACTGCAAAAAATCGAAACATTGTGTTTCAGTAAGTTGTTGTGCACATAAGTTAGTGAAACCACTGCGTGGCGGTCGAATTCGTACTTACATATTCCTTCGGATGAGGCCTCCCTCCTAATTATATATCCAATAGGTTGATGTTTTGTTTTCAAACGAGGGGTCGGGTTCGCCTCGTGAACTCAATCTAAAATTGAAAAAGCAACGGAGATAATTATTCCGTTGTCATCGCTGGACCAGTCTAATGAGCGAGTCAGAGGGTCCCAGAGTGCGGTGCAGCTCTGCTCGCGTTTCTTAGTTCGATCGCGGATGTTGTTTACCTTGAGGCTTCATGATTCTCCTCCAATATGGGTCGCGAATGGTTTGGGAAGCGCGATACCAGTTGGGCGGAAGTACCTCTATTTACTCCTATTCGTTTCCGGTTTGCAGGTCAGGGGCTCATGGGATATGTAGTTTTTAAGTCTGGCGGAGTATTCCCGTGTTCGAAGTACATGTGAAAAGTCCCTTATAAAATGGGAACATATCTTCAGAGGCATATGCAGATCATCATAGGCTATACAATTCTGACATTTCATTTAAACCTTGTGTGGCTGTATTAAATTTCAAAATTAACATAGCCTCACGTTGTCGCAATTTAGCCTCTACGTCTCCGCCCCTGGGGTCAGGGTCAATTTTCGAAATCACAGTCCATTTTAAATCTTGCTCACTGTGCAGTTGGTCCATCCAATGTTGTACTAGTGGGGCAGTGACCACTTTCCTCTTTATCCGTGATTTATGTTGGGATAACCTTTGTCTTATTTCCTGGTTTGTCTTTCCTATGTATAGCTTATCGCAGGGACATAGGATCCCGTACACCACATTTTTTGATTTGCAGTTGGTGAACTGGTCATGTTTCCAGGATATACCTGAATGTTGGAATAGATCTCCTTCCTGAGTGGAAGCACAGCAAAGACATGTGCCACATTTACGATGACCTTTAATGGGTGGTAGGTTGACATAGTCCCTTACTGTCACTGGTTTGGTTTTTGGAATTGCAGCTCTGACAATGTAATTCGCAATGCTTTTGTCCTTTTTGAAAGCAAATAAAGGATGTTGCGAAAATTGACTGTCTAGATCTTTAATCAGGTGCCAATTCTGGTAGATCAATTTTTTTAGGAAATTCGATGTGGGACAATATGTTGACACACAGACAATCCGTGTCTGTTGTTGTTTCTGTCTTCTTGTCCAGCGATGACAACGGAATAATTATCTCCGTTGCTTTTTCAATTTTAGATTGAGTTCACGAGGCGAACCCGACCCCTCGTTTGAAAACAAAACATCAACCTATTGGATATATAATTAGGAGGGAGGCCTCATCCGAAGGAATATGTAAGTACGAATTCGACCGCCACGCAGTGGTTTCACTAACTTATGTGCACAACAACTTACTGAAACACAATGTTTCGATTTTTTGCAGTTAATTCATCACGCCTATAAAAAAGGTCGAAAGGATGACAGGTAATTTATTGAGAACGGGTGGATGTTGAATGTGACATGAGAGTCTTTCTTTAGTTTTCACTGACACAAGTTTTTTCTCACTTATTTTTCACAGATTGAGTTGGTTTGGTCCTGAAGAGAATCCTACATAATTAATTAGGATTCGAAACGCGTCGACCTATGAATTATTGACTTGTATATCATTACGGTGGTAGATGTATGGTGGCGCCAGCATGATGGCTGTTTTGTAAATATGAAGGCCAATTGTGGGCATTATATATAAAAAACTTGATTTCTTGCTGAAACTTTATTTAAACTACTCATATATTGAGTGACAAGAAAAGTATCAATTTGCTTTATCCATTCCAATGAACAAACTTGCATCTAGGGGAATATAACCACAGCTGCTTTTGTATAAAGTTGTAAATAATGCCATTTGCCTCTACCAACCCTAATCTCTATGTATCACTTATATATGTTGTCTAGTGTCTAAATGTACGTTAAGTGTCTAAGTGTTGCTCTAATTGTGCCATTGTCCCTTCCCCGGAACTTTCAATTGGTTCTCCTCCCAACTGACGGTTCATTGTATATGCTGTATGATCTTGTGAATAAGACGATCTGAAAAAACAAATGACAAAAAACATAATTTAAAAATAAAAAATAGATTTATATACTGAATTCAAACAAACCTTGTTTCTGAAATTCATTTTGGTTGAACTTGTTGTGACGGAAAAAGAGGTCAGCTTGAGAGAGCGATTGGTAGCTCTTCAAAGGTAATCCAGTCAATTCAGTCCACAGTACTGGCAAACTGTTTTGTTCATTCCTTGATAGGCGTAGCCTTACTGTGTTGTACGCCAGACCCTAATTGTTTCTTAGTGAATTTGCGGGCGCCGGCTCGCGAGGGGCACCTCTGAGACAAGACTATTGTCTTAAATTTGCGAATCCATTGTTTGCCACAGGCCTTGGGCTGCGGCTAGTTGTCAAGAGGAGTCTGGAGTTTGTCATTGAGAGGTAGATAGTCGAGTCACTTTTCTTTTCACGTTTCACTCGTTTTTTCACAATTTCTAATTTTTTCACTTATTGGAATTTCTTGTATGAAGAATGAGAGCGTATGTCTGAACACCTTATAGTTTGAGGAATTTTGCACTCACCCTTTGGACTATGTCAGAAGATCAGACCTTCGCATACAGCGAAGATCACATTAAAAAACTATTGAAGGACCCCCCCATGTTTGGCTCCGCCACTCTCAGTAATACGGCACAAGTTAGTAATGAATCAGATAAACTGATCCGTTTGAAGAAGAAACAAATAAGGACGGACTTGCACGGTCACTACTTGCTCCAACACCTGAGGTCAGGGACCATACCATCTGGGTTAATTGTAAAGAATATACCAGTCATATTCACCGAGGATAATATATATAAGAAAGGATTCAGCTACATTGAGACTAAATGTAGCCGGGATCTGATGGTGTTAACTATTGAAACCGCACAACGTTTATCGAAAGCACAACTCGAAGAGATTGAGAAATTAGAAGCAGAAATCAAAACCAACCCCTTGATCCAGGATTGTAAAGCTTTACTCGAGCGTGTGGATAAAGAAATATTGGAATTTAAAAGATTTTACAGTCCAGCAGAAAGACAATAATTTTGAAAGGGATAAACGGAATTTTACATTCGAAAAAACATACCGTATTTACAACAAGAGTTTACTCTAGACCAGAAGCAAGACGCTTCTGAACGACAACCAAGGGAGATCTCGATCTAAGTTTCTAACATTTTCAGAAACATCCTCGTCCGGAGGCAGCGATTCTGAACAAGCAGGCCCCCGCCCGAGATTTAATCAAAGAGGGGGGTACCAGAGGAATTATCAACCACAATATCAACAAAACTATCAAAATCAGCAGCAACAACAGACTTTTTTAGGACAGGACGCACAAAAACCACGGGGGCAAAACCAGATACAACCAGCCATGGGAAATGTCAACACGAAGGCAAAACTACAAGAATTAACATCCCATATAAAATCTTCCATTTTTAATCTCTCAAATACGACACTAACACCATCGGAAATCAGTGTCCTTGAAAAGGGACTCACATTTGTACCATCAAGATTTACTGACTTCGTGAGACTAAAACTTGAATTTATAGAATTTTGCCGGAAAATTCGACTGACCACATTTTTTGCTGATAAGAGAACTCTCTTCAAACGGAGACCACTGGTTTTAAAAGAAAATCAAGCTTCTGCCCTCCAGCACATAAAGTGCCCAAAGAGGTCACATATTTTGAAAAAACGGTACTCTCAGCTCTGGCTGTACAGGAGAAACGAAGGAACGGATATGTCAAACCGAATCTGTCTCAAGATCAGAAGTTGGCTCTACAAACTATTAAACAAAATAATAACATTATAGTAAAACAGGCCGACAAAGGCGGATCCATAGTAGTTTGGGGAACAACAAATTACATTCAAGAAGCGGTCAGACAACTGTCGGATTCCACGTGCTATCGGAAAATTAATAAGGATCCAACATTGGATCTACAAAATGAATTGGGATTGATACTGAAAACCGGACTTGACCAAGGATTCCTCGGGAAGAATGAATTCAATTTCTTATCCAATAAAACACCCACGGACTCCACTATTCTATGTGTTACCCAAGGTGCACAAAAATGCAGATAATCCACCGGGCAGACCTATTATTTCTGGATGTGACTCGTTGTTCGAACCAGTTTCCAAATTTATTGATTTTTCTTGAAACCTTTCATTTTGACGGTAAAATCCTTCATCCTGGATACCACTGATTTTTGTCAAAGCTAGAACAAATGACATTCATTGAGAACCAGGACACATTAGTAAGTATGGACATAGTCTCGCTGTACACCCAAATCCCCCAGGACCAGGCTTTGGAGGTTCTAGAGATATTTTTTTGAACAAGCGAGAGAGCCCTATGAGAATCCCAACAGACTTCATATTACAACTGGCAAAAACTGGCCCTCACAAAAAACTATTTTAAGTTTGGTGATGAATTTTATTTTCAAACAAGAGGAGTAGCCATGGGCTGTCCTTTTGCCCGGAATTGGCAATTCTGTACATGAGCCAATATGAAGAGATGTTCGTCTATAATAATAACCCATTCCTCCAGTGGATAGGAGGATGGGTGAGATATATAGACGATATTTTTTTCAAATGGTCAGGATCACAGGAACAGTGGTTGAATTTCACACCTGGATCAACGACAGGACAAATGATATAAAATTTACACTACAAACATCAAGAACAAGAATGTCCTTTTTGGACGTCGAAGTGTATTGTGTAGAAGGACGATTAGTCACAACGCTTTTTAAGAAGGACACAGATCGTAACAAAGCTCTAGAATTTTCGAGCAATCACCCAAGGAGTCTCAAGCAAAACCTCCCCGATAGGGCAGTTTCTGCGCATCCGCAGAAACTGCACATTCAAAGATGAATTTATGCACCATGCGAACATCTTGAAAAACAAACTGCAAGACCGGGGTACCCGGTGAAACTGCTAAACCAATCCATCAAAAGAGCATGGTGTAGTACACCTAGAGAGGAATTGCTAAAAAGAAGACAGAAACAACAACAGACACGGATT